>NC_060193.1:13042180-13069680 GCF_021184085.1 Oncorhynchus gorbuscha
TAAAAAATATATATCTCATCAATCTACGCGCAATACCCCAAAATGACATCACGATACCCCATAATGACAAAGCAAAAAAAGGTTTTTAGACATTTTAGCAAATTGTTTGTAGAGCTCTGTGACAGGATTGTGTCGAGGCACAAATCTGGGGAAGGGTACAAAAACATTTCTGCTGCATTAAAGGTCCGCAAGAACACAGTGGCCTCCGTCATTCTTAAATGGAAGAAGTTTGGTACCACCAAGACTTCCTAGAGGTGGCCGCCTGGCCAAACTGAGCAATCTGGGGAGAAGGGCCTTGGTCAGGGTGGTGACCAAGAACCCAATTTTCACTCTGACAGAGCTCCAGTTCCTCTGTGTAGATGAGAGAACCTTCCAGAAGGACCACCATCTCCGCAGCACTCCACCAATCAGGGAATTATGGTAGAGTGGCCAGACAGAAACCACTCCTCAGTAAAAGTCACATGACAGCCCGCTTGGAATTTGCCCAAAGGCACCTAAATGACTCTCAGACCATGTGAAACAAGATTCTCTGGTCTGATGAAACCAAGATTTACCTCTTTGCCCTGAATGCCAAATATCATGTCTGGATGAAACCTGGCACCATTCCTACGGTGAAGCATGGTGGAGGCAGCATCATGCTGTGGGGATGTATTTCAGGCACTGGGAGAGTAGTCAGGATTGAGGGAAAGATGAACAGAGCAAAGTGCATAGAGATCCTTGATGAAAACCTGCTCCAGACCCCTCAGGACCTCAGACTGGGGCGATGGTTCACCTTCCAATAGGACAACGACCCTAAACACACAGCCAAGACAATGCAGGACATGTCTCTGAATGTTCTTGAGTGGCCGAGCCAGAGCCTGGACTTGAACCTGAGTAAAGGGTCTGAATACTTACAGTACAAATCAGAAGTTTGGACACACCTACTAATTCAAGGGTTTTTCTTTATTTTTTACAATTTTTACATTTTAGAATAATAGTGAAGACATCAAAACTATGAAATAACACATGGAATCATGAAGTAACCAAAAAACTGTTAAACAAATCCAAATATGTTTTATATTTCAGATTCTTCGAAGTAGCCACCCTTTGGCTTGATGACAGCTTTGCACACTCTTGGGATTCTCTCAACTAGCTTCATGAGGTAGTCACCTGGATGGCATTTCAATTAATAAGTGTGCCTTGTTAAAATTTCATTTGTAGAATTTCTTTCCTTAAAACCTTTTGTGACTAGGGGGCAGTATTTTCATTTTTGGGAGAATTTTGTTTTCCCCGTAGTAAACGGGATACTTTGTCAGGAAAAGATGCTAGAATATGCATATAATTGACAGCTTAGGATAGAAAACACTCTAAAGTTTCCAAAACTGTAAAAATAGTGTCTGTGAGTATAACAGAACTGATGTTGCAGGCGAAAGCCTGAGAAAAATCTAATCCGGAAGTGCCTCATGTTTTGAAAGCGCTGTGTTCCAATGTGTCCCTATTGAGCAGTGAATGGACTATCAACCAGATTACTCTTTCTCCGTATTCCCGAAGGTGTCTACAGCATTGTGACGTAGTTTTACTCATTTATGTTAAAGAATACCCTTAGGCGGCTACATTGCGCAAGTGGTCACCTGATGCTACCAGAGAGATTCTCTCGTAAAATACAGAGGCAGCCATTACTCCAATCGGTCCTACTGAAAAACTAATTGTCCCGATGGATATATTATCAAATAGATATTTGAAAAACACCTTGAGGATTGAGTATAAACAACGTTTGCCATGTTTCTGTCGATATTATGGAGCTAATTTGGAATATCTTTCGGCGTTTTCGTGACTGCAATTTCTGTACGATTTCTCAGCCAAACGCAAAGATCAAACGGAGCTATATCACCTACAAAAATAATATTTTGGGAAAAAAGGAACATTTGCTATCTAACTGGGAGTCTCGTGAGTGAAAACATCCGAAGCTCATCAAAGGTAAAGATTTAATTTGATTGCTTTTCTGATTTCCGTGACCAAGTTACCTGCTGCTAGCTGGACAAAATGTTATGCTAGGCTATAGATAAACTTACACAAATGCTTGTCTAGCTTTGGCTGTAAAGCATATTGTGAAAATCTGAGATGACAGGGTGATTAACAAAAGGCTAAGCTGTGTCTCAATATATTTCACTTGTGATTTTCATGAATAGGAATATTTTCTAGGAATATTTATGTCTGTTGCTTTATGCTAATTAGTGTCAGTCAATGATTACGCTCCCTCATGCGGGATGGGGAGTCACTAGAGTTAAATACTTAACCTAAGTCTACTATAATTAAAACTTATTCTTGCTAACTTTATAACCTTATTCAACAACAAAATATAATAATACCATTATATCAATTTCACAGCCTTGTTGTGTTACTCTTCTCACAAAAATATAATTTGCATACAACAACAGCTAAGGGAAAATAAAATTTAGCTAGGTTACTAAACATTACTTAAGCCAAAATAGTAATCAGTATTACAAATTACCTTCAATTCATTATCCCAATGGCTTTCCCATGAGGCTGATCAAACCACAATGGAAAGTCGTGATAGAGGTCATAGGTCATACAAACCCTTCAAAGAAGTGTTTCTTACTATATTAGACAAATTAAAGAAAAAACGTCTAACATTTTCTACATGTTGTATCCCAGGTTCCCAGAACATTCCATTATCAAAATAATTAACTTTTTAAATTAGAACTCAGAAAATAAAACTTCTAAAATGTCATGTGTGTGCGTGCCCCTTTAAGATATTGTGGCACTAAGACAAATGGAAATCTCACCAAACCTAAAGGAAATAGAACACACCAATCCAAACATAGTATTTTAAAAATATCAACAAATGGTTATACACTTTTTGTTGTGTGTGGGTATTTGCAAACCCTAGGTTAAAAACAAACAAAACATTTCCAGGCTTTTTCAATTTGGTTGTTTTTATGCCTCTATCTCACGCCCTCTCCCCAAGATTATATCGCCAGGAAACATTCCAAGGAGAGAGAGAACAACTGATGCCCCTGAGATAAATGTCTATGTATCAGTGGAAGAGCTCCAGGTGGTATCCAATTTTAAGTACCACGGCAGCATATTCTTCCTCACATTTATCTTGACCAATGCTTTATAAGAATTTAATCCAGTCCATTCTAAGTCAATTTTTAGTATGTTTAGAATTTAACCCCAAACTAATGAATACAGATTACGGACCTTATCTTGCAGCTGAGAATTCAATGTAGGTTGGATCTCGTCACCATTTCTGTCGTGTACCAGTTCGCCACCGGCCTGTAAAGAACCCTCAGAATGGGGCCAAGTCAACCCGTGTACGGTTTTCGGCACTCCCATAGGACAACAGAAACAGGTATTGAGATCCGGCTCGAAGGACCAAGTTTTCACGAGAATTTTCAATACTATAGCTTTGACCAATTCCCCTTAGGTTGTAAAGCTAGGGTTAATAAGAATTATGCAAAGACTCAGATTCTGCAAAAGGTTTGGTGTAGATTATTCATGAGAGCTCTCCAAAGTCAACCAAAATTTGAAGTCTTTATAACCCCCTCTACACACACACACACACACACACACACACACACACACACACACACACACACACACACACACACACACACACACACACACACACACACACACACACACACACACACACACACACACACACACACACACACACACACACACACACACACACACACACACACACACAGGTTTATCACTTTTCTACCAGCCTTGGAAGTTTCTCGCCGTTCTCTCATCTCCTCCCTAGATTAGAGAGGCCTTGGAAGTGATAAACAACAGGCCCTCCTGTTGTCAGCTTTTTCAGAGTTATCATGTGTAGTCTACAAGCCTCTGTTTTCTCCCTCTTACATACACACACATACATTATTAGAATTATAGTATTATATGTTTCAGGGTAGAATTCTTTAGTCATTACGTTAAACCGTCACCTCCCTTTACTACTATTACTACTTTTACTACTGTCATGACGTTGCACTCTTTGGGTACAGCAAGCCCCATCCCCCTCTCCCTGTCTCCTACACACAGGCTGCTGTGGTTAGAGAGAGATCGTAAATTCCTGGAGGAGATTATCTCCTCATGGCCACAGTATAGAGACAGAGTGAATTATCTTCCACCTCACAGAACTTGAGGTCCGAACAACATTTATGTTCTGGAGAAGGTATAAAAGTTCGGTGTAGAATCCAGCTACTAACTGGTCTGTTTGGTACAATTTTGTGACACTCATGGGAGACAATACGGTCACATTACCATAATGCTTTTTATATAAAAGCCTCAGATATGAGGTTTACATCTAATTGTTGTATATGATGAATGAGTGAAGATGATACTGTTTGTAAAATTGTGTAATGTGATTTAGCGGGATCATTTTTGTCAACATCTGCTGAATTGCAGAGCGCCAAATTCAAATTAAATTACTAAAAATATATAATATTCATGAAATCACAAGTGCAATTTTTCAAAACACAGTTTAGCTTGTTGTTAATCCACCTGGTGTGTCAGATTTCAAAAAAGTTGTACAGCTAAAGCAAACCAAGCGTTTATGTAAGGACATCTCTCTCAGCAGACAAAACATTACAAACAGCTAGCAGCAAAGTAGATTGGTCACGAAAGTCAGAAAAGCAATAAAATGAATCGCTTACCTTTGATGATCATCGGATGTTTGCACTCACGAGACTCCCAGTTACACAATAAATGTTCCTTGTGTTCCATAAAGATTTTTTTATATCCAAAATACCTCCATTTGGTTGGCGCGTTTTGTTCAGAAATCCACAGGCTCGAGCGTTCACGACGGGGCAGACGAAAATTCCAAATAGTATCCGTAAAGTTCATAGAAACATGTCATACGTTTTTTATAATCAATCCTCAGGTTGTTTTTACAATAAATAATCGATAATATTTCAACCGGACCATATCTTTTTCAATAGGAGAGAGAGAGAAAATGTCTGCTCCAAGCTGTTGCGCATGCAAAACTCTGCTGGCACCCAGCCACCCACTGACGCGATGTGATCGTTCTCGCTCATTTTTCAGAATAAAAGGCTGAAACTATGTCTGAAGACTGTTCACACCATGTGGAAGCCATAGAGAAAGGAATCTGGTTGATATCCTTTTAAATGGAGGGAAGGCATGCAATGAAACAGTGAGCTTTCAAAATAAGAGGCACTTCCTAGTTGGATTTTCCTCAGGTTTTCACCTACAATATCAGTTCTGTTATACTCACAGACAATATTTTGATAGATTTGGAAACTTTAGAGTGTTTTCTATCCTAATCTGACAGTTATATGCATATTCCAGCTTCTGGGCCTAAGAAATAGGCAGTTTAATTTGGGTACGTTTTTCATCCAAACATCAAAATACTGCCCCCTACACTCAACAGGTTAATGAAGGAAACTCCAATTCCCTTTTGAGTTGAACTAAGTCTGAGGACCGCCCATGAGCCCAGTTCGGACCTGGCGTCATAAGAGAGCCTTTTTCTGCTCTCCCGAATAAAACCCCCACTTTGAGAATTTCTCAACAGACCATGTTTCCCTCAATTACGAGAGGACAAAGGTTGCAGACCAGCTTACCTTGATAATGAGAGGGCCAAGGTTTGAGTAGATGGCTGAATCTTTTAACCATACCACGTGATTAAACTCTTAGACTATCGATACCGACTGAATAAGAACAAGTCTTTGATATTAATTACTAGTCTGCAGCTAGGAATTCGGTATCATTGAACGCGAAGACCGACAACCGCTGAAACATCTATCCATAACAACATGAATGAATGTCACTCTGAACTATCCATTCTAACCACGACAGAGAGGGCGGACAAACTGTCCAATAGAAACAAACTTTTCAACAGAGACCCCGATGACACACTGAGCATAAATATATATATTGATTGCAATTGTTCCCGAATGAGTGAGCGTTCATGTGCAAAGGATTAGTATTTCAATTGTTAGAATTATCAACTGTGTCTTATCTCATTCGACCCCCACTTCCCTTTTGTACACCAAACCGCGATGCCAGTTTATCCCACTTGGGAAACTCCGTTGTCATTTCCTTGTAACTATCTACTGTTTGTTTATGCATTTCTGTGAATTACTTAGTTAGTAAATAAATTATTTAAGACAATTGATGTATGGATGACTCATAGTGAAAACTGGGTTCGTTCAGATAACCAAGAATTTACAACGTTTGGTATGAGACTAACTTGAGGTAAATAATAATTCATTAATTTGAAGACTAATTGATCAGATACAAAAATATCTGAAGAGTTATATTAGGAAAATTATAATTTTGTAATCTGAATATTTTCCTTGGTGCCCCGACTTCCTAGTAAATTACATTTGCCTGATTAGTTAATTACAGAGAATCTTTGATTTAAAAAACTAAGTCTTCAGTTAATGATAGTAAAGACACGACACTATTATTACTACTTTTACTATTACTACTATTACTATTGTTATTATTACTATTATTACTAGTATTAGTACTACTACTACTTTTACTACTGGTATTACTACTATTACTATTACGACTTTTACTATTACTACGATTACTTCTGCTATTACTACTTTTACATATATTACTACTTTTACTACTATTACTTTTACTACTATTACTACTGTCACGTTCTTTCAAAATCGAACCCAGAAGCAGACCAGGACAAGGAGAGTAGGAAGGTGAGTATTTATTTACAAGTTAATGTGAATGGAGTAAATAGGTGGACCCAATGGGGTAGCGGAATCCTCCGACGACCAGGCGGGAATGGGGTAAATGATCCGGGTGAGTAATGTTCATGGCTAACGATCCGGCAGGGAATGGATGTCAGGTCAGAGCTTTTGAAGGGGAGAGGTGATGATCAGGACAGGTGTGCAGATTACTGATGGGATACAGGTGCGGGTGAACATCGATCTCCCAACAAGCTAATTCGCCCGGCAACCAGACAGGGTGCGTTCCAGGACACCGGAAACACACTCCAGGACAGAAACACAGGCAAACACAGACTCAGGAAGCGGGATTCGTGACAACTACTACTATTACTACTTTTACTACTATTACTACTACTACTACTTTTACTACTACTACTATTACTACTATTACTACTACTTTTGCGACTATTACTACTATTACTGCTATTACTACTACTTTTACTACTACTATTACTACTATTACTATTACTACGTTTACTGCTATTACTACTAGCTAGACAAGTCGTTGTATTTTAAGTCTTAAAATCAAAGCTAAGATGTTTTTTGGTTGGAATTGCAGTATGTATTTAGTTTGAGAATTTAGACATGAGCTAGAAACTTTGACAGACTGGTTTCGCTTCGTCTCGTGGCTATAAACACACACAGCCATGATACAAATGTCACAACACCTGGCCTCATGTACTTTCGGTTAATTCAAGTTGGGTCATCAAGTTATTAATAAATATACCTTGTGTCCTATCTGCCATCACCTTTACTGTCCCACATGCATTACCTAACCAAACCACACCCAGTCTCTAGTGCCAATTTCATAGAGCTGGAGTATCTACCTGTACAAAGATCACTGCACCACATCAACAACGACCTTCAACAAAGATAATAGGGTGCTATTTGGGTAGCAGTACTGGTCAAAAGTAGTGCACCATAAAGCGAATAGGGTGCTATTTGGCTTTACATCCATAAACAGTGTTTTCCTGTGTTGCGAAGACGAGAGGGTGGTTTAAACACTGCTGTTTAAACCACGTGCAGTGTTTTCCTTTTTATTTTTCAAGAGTTCACCGAGAACTACAGCACCTGCAAAAAAAAAGTACCTGGATGTGCATTTGTTCTTCAGCTTCTGGTGACTAACGTAAATGTGCAGATATGTCAGGTGTTTAAAAGTGGCCATAAAGAGTGACTGTCTGTTACCATGGTACAATGTTATTACATATTGTGGTGACCTTAACTAATTGATGTCACCAGGCAGGCCAAAACAGGCAAACATTTCAGACAGCCTTTCAAAATAGCTCTTACACTAGGGCATTACCATCACTTTCACATCTTCACAGTATTATTCCAACATCATAGTGTAGAAATATACACTCAGTGGCCATTTTATTAGGTACACCCATCTAGCACTGGGACCCCTGTTTGCCTCCAGAACAGCCTGAATTATTTGGGGTGTGGAAGGCAGGATAGGATGAGTCCATGGACGAATGCTGCTAACGCCAAATCCTGACTCAGTATGACGCAGCAGGAACCAGGATTTGCCAGACCAGCAATGTTTTTCCACTCTTTAATGGTCTAGTGTTGATGATCTGGAGCCGCTTTTTCTTGTTTTTAGCTGATAGGAGTGGAGCCCGATGTGGTCCACAGGAGGTTGGTGGCACCTTAATTGGGGAGGACGGGCTTGTGGTAATGGCTGAAGCGGAAAAGTGGAACGGTATCAAATGCATGGTTTCCATGTTTCACAATCTCTGGCGGCGAAGAGACTGAACCCTCGCCAGGCAAGGTGGGCTACGTTCTTTACCCGTTTTGTTTTCACCCTATCCTACAGACCAGGTTCCCAGAACGCTAAGGCAGACGCACTATCCTGGATATATGACACAGAGGAGCGGTCCATGGATCACACTCCCCTACTTCCGGCCTCTTGCCTGGTGGCACCGGTGGTGTGGGAGCTGGACTTGGACATTGAGCGGGCGTCGCGTGCAGAGCCCACTCCTCCCCAGTGTCCAGCTGGGCGCCTGTATGTTCCGTCTGCTGTCCGCGACCGTTTGATCTATTGGGCCCACACGTCACACTCCACTGGTCACCCTGGTATCGGTCTGATGGTGCGTTGCCTTAGTGGGAAGTACTGGTGGCCCACCTTGGCCAAGGATGTGAGGGATTATGTTTCCTCCTGCTTGGTGTGTGCCCAGTGCAAGGCTCCCAGGCACCTGCCCAGAGGGAAATTACAACCCCTTCCCGTTCCACAACGGCCATGGTTGCACCTGTCGGTGACGGATCTTCCTCCCTCACAGGGCAACACCACGATACTGGTTGTTGTGGAACGGTTTTCTAAGTCCTGCCGTCTCCTCCCTTTGCCCGGTCTCCCTACGGCCCTATAGACTGCGGAGGCCCTGTTCACTTCCGGCACTACGGGTGCCTGAGGACATAGTCTCTGATCGAGGTCCCCAGTTCATGTCCAGGGTCTGGAGAGTGTTCATGGAACATCTGGGGGTCTCGGTCAGCCTCAACTCAGGTTTTCACCCCGAGAGTAACTGGCAGGTGGAGAGAGTAAACCAGGATGTGGGTAGGTTTCTGCGGTCATATTGTCAGGACCGGCCGGGGGAGTGGGCGGCGTTCATCCCCTGGGCAGAGATGGCCCAAAACTCACTCCGCCACTCCTCCACTAACCTTTCCACTAACCTAACCTCTCCTTTCCAGTGCATACTGGGGTATCAGCTGGTTCTGGCATCGTGGCATCAGAGCCAGATCGAAGCTCCTGCGGTGGACGAATGGTTCAATCGCTCGGAGGAGACCTGGGACGCCGCCCATGTGTACCTACAATGGGCTATGAGGTGGCAAAGAGAGGGCGCTGACCGCCACCACAGCGAGGCCCCGGTGTTCGCACCGGGGGGACCGGGTCTGGCTCTCAACCCGAAACCTGCCCCTCTGCCTGCCCTGCCAGAAGCTGGGTCCGCGGTTTGTGGGGCCATTTAAAGTCCTGAGGCGACTGATCGAGGTATGCTACAGGTTACAGCTTCCCCCAGATTATCGTATTCATCCCTCGTTCCATGTCTCTCTCCTCAGGCCGGTGGTGGCTGGTCCACTCCATTAATCTGAGTTGCGGGAGGTTCCCCCGCCCCCTCTGGACATCGAGGGGGCCCCGGCGCATGCTGTTCGAGCTATCCTGGACTCGAGGCGTTGGGCAAGGGGCCTTCAGTACCTCATGGAGTGGGAGGGGTACGGTTTGGAGGAGAGATGCTGGGTGCCGGTGGAGGACGTCCTGAACCCTTTGTTGCTGCGCCTTGTCCTCTGGGTCGTCCCCGAGATCGGTGTCGGCCCACTGCTGGAGCCGCGCGTCAAGGTGAGGGTACTGTCACGACTTCCGCCGAAGTCGGTCCTTCTCCTTGTTCGGCGGTCGACGTCACCGACCTTCTAGCCACCGCCGATCCACTTTTAATTTTCCATTTGTTTTGTCTTTGTTTTACACACCTGATTTCAATCCCACAATTACTGTTTCATTATTTAACCCTCTGTTCCCCCATGTTTTTTTTGTGAGTGATTGTTTATTGTATTTTCGGTCTGTCATGGTGTGCGTGTATTTGTTACTTTGTATATTTGACATTTTGAGTAAAAGTACGTTGATTACTCATATCTTCTGTCCTGCGCCTGACTCTCTACACCAGCTACACATCTGCATTGGACCATTGCACCACGAACCTGCAACAATATCACGAGAGCCCGTGCAACTGAGCAATTTGAATACGTACCCAACATAAACTTAATATTTATTTCTGAAATATGTATTTATCTATATAGGATCACTGTACTTAATTATTGTAAATTACACCAATAATTAAGAAAATACAAATGTAAAACCTTTTTTTTTAAATTGCAAATTTGTTTTGATGACATAATGTCCCTTTAGTGTGGGTTTGTGTTAAAACACATGCTAGCTTTACAGAGTTCTCTATACGTGTGTGTGTGTGTGTGTGTGTGTGTGTGTGTGTGTGTGTGTGTGTGTGTGTGTGTGTGTGTGTGTGTGTGTGTGTGTGTGTGTGTGTGTGTGTGTGTGTGTGTGTGTGTGTGTGTGTGTGTGTGTGTGTGTGTGTGTGTGTGTGTGTACTCTAACTGATGGAATGGGTTTGTGTTAAAACACATGCTAGCTTTACAGAGTTCTCTATACGTATGTGTGTGTGTGTGTGTATACTCTAACTGATGGAATGGGTGTGGATGCTAATTGGATTATAGATTAACAGGATAGCTCTATACTGTATGACTCACTGTGTGTGTGAGTCCAATCACTGTACTGACAGGAGAGTGAAGGTCAAAGGTTATTTCAAGGTTTTGATTTCTGTCACAAAAAAAGTTACCAAAGACCAACTATGAGCTCTTTGTCAGAATTTCAGTTAGGATGACAGCTATAACAATGTTGTTCAATTATTATAAGATGAATTTGTTTGCTTTGTAAAATGTATAGTGTTGAAGTTGTTTGTACAGTATTTATTCAAATAGCTGTTTAAATACAAAAGGGACATTTTGATCGTTCCAGGCCGAGCTACATGGTCTGTAACCTGAATTTCTGATGTGCATTTATGTGAGAAATCAGCGTATACGCCTAGGTGTTGAATTTACATGTTCCCATGGAGACAGCAACCTTACCTTGGTCTCTCTTGACCTCTTGGTTGGCCAATCCAAGCGGACTATTATGTGTTCAGATGGTGACGAAACATAAATATGTACAAAAAGGCAAAATACCAAAGGCATGCCTAAACTAAACACTAAAAAACCAACCAGCAGCCTCTCCAAGCTGGCACACTGACTGACGATCACCTTAACTGGCAGAACCTGATGTGTTGATCAACCAGGTTCAGCAGCTGGACAAGGTGAATAGTGTGGAAGTGTAACTTGGATATTGTGTCTGTCTATCTCCCAACATGAACCTATGTTACCGTATTCAACAAAAGTCATACTTAAGAAGAGAGAACTGAATAGAACAGGAAAACCTGCGGGGGAACCAAAGTCTTTAATCAAAGTATTTCCAGTACCTTTTTTTACACCTTAATATGACCGTAACTGTTGAATCATTTCTCAAATGTTACACACTCCAGTGTAACGGCGTTCTTCGTTTGTCGAAAGAGAGTCGGACCGAAATGCAGCGTGTTTGTTACTCATGATCTTTAATGAATGAAAACAGAACGATACATGAAATAACTCAATACAAAAACAACAAACGGAACGTGAAACATAATTACAGCCTATCTGGTGAAACTACACAGAGACAGGAACAATCACCCACGAAATACAAAGCGAAACCAGGCTACCTAAATACGGTTCCCAATCAGAGACAACGAGAATCACCTGACTCAGATTGAGAACCGCCTCAGGCAGCCAATCCCATACAACACCCCTACTCAGCCGCAATCCCAATAATACAAAAACCCCAATACGAAATAAATACAACAACATAAACCCATGTCACACCCTGGCCTGATCAAATAATTAAAGAAAACACAAAATACTAAGAGCAAGGAGTGACAGAACCCCCCCCCCCTAAGGTGCGGACTGAGGGGCAGCTCGGGGCTGAGGGGCAGCTCGGGACTGAGGGGCAGCTCGGGACTGAGGGGCAGCTCGGGACTGAGGGGAAGCCCAGTACTGAGAGGAAGCCCAGTACTGAGAGGAAGCCCAGTACTGAGAGGAAGCCTAGTACTGAGTGGAAGCCCAGTACTGAGTTGAAGCTCAGGTAGGTAGTAGGCTCCGGTAGATCCTGGCTGGCTGGCGGATCTGGAAGATTCTGGTTGACTAGCAGATCTGGAAGAGACTGATTGACTGGCAGATCTGGAAGAGACTGGTTGACTGGCAGATCTGGAAGAGACTGGTTGACTGGCAGATCTAGAAGATCATGGCTGACTGGTGGATCTAGCTGCTCTATGCAGACTGACAGCTCCTTGCAGACTGACAGCTCTGACTGCTCCCTGCAGGCTGGCAGCACCTTGCAGACTGGCAGGTCCTTGCAGACTAGCAGCTCAGGCTGCTCCATGCAGACTGACAGCTCAGGCTGCTCCGAACAGGCAGGAGGCTCCGGCAGCGCTGTAGAGGAGGAAGGCTCTGATAGCTCTGAACAGGCGGGAGACTCCGACAGCGCAGGAGGGAAGGAAGGCTCTGGCTGTGCTGAACAGGCGGGAGACTCCGACAGCGCAGGAGGGAAGGAAGGCTCTGGCTGTGCTGAACAGGCGAGGCGCACAGAAAGCCTGGTGCGTGGTGCTGGAACAGGTGCTACAGGATTGAGGACACGCACAGGAAGCCTGGTGCGGGGAGCTGCTACCGGAGGACTGGTGTGTGGAGGTGGCTCTGGATAGACCGGACCGTGCAGGCGCACTGGAGCTCTTGAGCACCGAGCCTGCCCAAGCTTACCTGGCTCGATGCCCACTCTAGCCCGGCAAATAGGAAGGGCTGGTATGTGCCACACTGGGCTATGCACCCACACTGGAAACACCGTGCACTCCATAGCATAACACGGTGCCTGCCCGGTCTCTCTAGCCCAACGGTGAGCACAGGGAGTTTGCGCAGGTCTCCTACCTGGCATAGCCATACTCCCTTTTAGCCACCCCCCAATACATTTTTTGGGCTGCTTTTCGGGCTTCCAACCGCGTCGCCGTGCTGCCTCCTCATACCAGCGCCCAGCGCCTCTCCTCTTTAGTCGCCTCTATTTCGTCATTGGGACGGCGATATTCTCCAGGCTGAGTCCAGGGTCTAATATCATCTCCCAAGACCAGAAGTCCTTATATTGCTGCTCCTCACAATTAACAGGGAGAGTAGGCTCAGGTCTGTCTCCTGACTCTGCTACTCTCTCCCTGAGCCCCCCCCCCCAATAAATATTTGGGGGTGACTTTCAGGTTTCGCTCTGCGCCGCCGTCTCTTTCTTTTCGATTCCATTCGCCTATAGCCCTCTTCGCACTGTTCCAGCGAATCCCAGGCGGGCTCCTGCACTCTCTCTGGGTCGGCCGCCCACCTGTCTATTTCTTCCCACGTCGTATACTCCATGCCTCTGCTATCCATAACGTCCTCCCTTCGTTGTTCAAGCTGTCGCTGCCTGTTAACACGCTGCTCGGTCCGTGTGTGGTGCGTGATTCTGTAACGATCCAGACAATCTTACTCACCATTCCCGAAAGAGGATCAGAGGTGAGAAGGAAATCATTAGAGGGGAATAGTAGTGGTCAGACAGATGAAAAGAGAGGGTAAGAAAGAAAGGCCGATACAGAACAATTTACAGAGATAGACCTCCATTATCTACTGCACATGCAGCAGCTACTCTTCCAGGGGTCCATTATCTACTGCACATGCAGCAGCTACTCTTCCTGGGGTCCATTAGCTACTGCACATGCAGCTGCTACTCTTCCTGGGGTCCATTATCTACTGCACATGCAGCAGCTACTCTTCCTGGGGTCCATTAGCTACTGCACATGCAGCAGCTACTCTTCCTGGGGTCCATTATCTACTGCACATGCAGCAGCTTCTCTTCCTGGGGTCCATTATCTACTTCACATGCAGCAGCTACTCTTCCTGGGGTCCATTAGCTACTGCACATGCAGCAGCTACTCTTCCTGGGGTCCATTAGCTACTGCACATGCAGCAGCTACTCTTCCTGGGGTCCATTAGCTACTGCACATGCAGCAGCTACTCTTCCTGGGGTCCATTAGCTACTGCACATGCAGCAGCTACTCTTCCTGGGGTCCATTAGCTACTGCAAATGCAGCAGCTACTCTTCCTGGGGTCCATTAGCTACTGCACATGCAGCAGCTACTCTTCCTGGGGTCCATTAGCTACTGCACATGCAGCACCTACTCTTCCTGGGATCCATTAGCTACTGCACATGCAGCAACTACTCTTCCTGGGGTCCATTATCTACTGCACATGCAGCAGCTACTATTCCTGGGGTCCATTAGCTACTGCACATGCAGCAGCTACACTTCCTGGGGTCCATTATCTACTGCACATGCAGCAGCTACTCTTCCTGGGGTCCATTAGCTACTGCACATGCAGCAGCTACTCTTCCTGGGGTCCATTATCTACTGCACATGCAGCAGCTACTCTTCCTGGGATCCATTATCTACTGCACATGCAGCAGCTACTCTTCCTGGGGTCCATTAGCTACTGCACATGCAGCAGCTACTCTTCCTGGGGTCCATTATCTACTGCACATGCAGCAGCTACTCTTCCTGGGGTCCATTAGCTACTGCACATGCAGCAGCTACTCTTCCTGGGGTCCATTAGCTACTGCACATGCAGCAGCTACTCTTCCTCGGGTCCATTAGCTACTGCATATGCAGCAGCTACTCTTCCTGGGGTCCATTAGCTACTGCACATGCAGCAGCTACTCTTCCTGGGGTCCATTAGCTACTACAAATGCAGCAGCTACTCTTCCTGGGGTCCATTAGCTACTGCACATGCAGCAGCTACTCTTCCTGGGGTCCATTAGCTACTGCACATGCAGCAGCTACTCTTCCTGGGATCCATTAGCTACTGCACATGCAGCAGCTACTCTTCCTGGGGTCCATTATCTACTGCACATGCAGCAGCTACTATTCCTGGGGTCCATTAGCTACTGCACATGCAGCAGCTACACTTCCTGGGGTCCATTATCTACTGCACATGCAGCAGCTACTCTTCCTGGGGTCCATTAGCTACTGCACATGCAGCAGCTACACTTCCTGGGGTCCATTATCTACTGCACATGCAGCAGCTACTCTTCCTGGGGTCCATTAGCTACTGCACATGCAGCAGCTACTCTTCCTGGGGTCCATTATCTACTGCACATGCAGCAGCTACTCTTCCTGGGATCCATTATCTACTGCACATGCAGCAGCTACTCTTCCTGGGGTCCATTAGCTACTGCACATGCAGCAGCTACTCTTCCTGGGGTCCATTATCTACTGCACATGCAGCAGCTACTCTTCCTGGGGTCCATTAGCTACTGCACATGCAGCAGCTACTCTTCCTGGGGTCCATTAGCTACTGCACATGCAGCAGCTACTCTTCCTGGGGTCCATTAGCTACTGCACATGCAGCAGCTACTCTTCCTGGGGTCCATTAGCTACTGCACATGCAGCAGCTACTCTTCCTGGGGTCCATTAGCTACTACAAATGCAGCAGCTACTCTTCCTGGGGTCCATTAGCTACTGCACATGCAGCAGCTACTCTTCCTGGGGTCCATTAGCTACTGCACATGCAGCAGCTACTCTTCCTGGGATCCATTATCTACTGCACATGCAGCAGCTACTCTTCCTGGGGTCCATTATCTACTGCACATGCAGCAGCTACTATTCCTGGGGTCCATTAGCTACTGCACATGCAGCAGCTACACTTCCTGGGGTCCATTATCTACTGCACATGCAGCAGCTACTCTTCCTGGGGTCCATTAGCTACTGCACATGCAGCAGCTACTCTTCCTGGGGTCCATTATCTACTGCACATGCAGCAGCTACTCTTCCTGGGATCCATTATCTACTGCACATGCAGCAGCTACTCTTCCTGGGGTCCATTAGCTACTGCACATGCAGCAGCTACTCTTCCTGGGGTCCATTATCTACTCTTCCTGCAGCATGCAGCAGCTACTCTTCCTGGGGTCCATTAGCTACTGCACATGCAGCAGCTACTCTTCCTGGGGTCCATTAGCTACTGCACATGCAGCAGCTACTCTTCCTGGGGTCCATTAGCTACTGCACATGCAGCAGCTACTCTTCCTGGGGTCCATTAGCTACTGCACATGCAGCAGCTACTCTTCCTGGGGTCCATTAGCTACTGCACATGCAGCAGCTACTCTTCCTGGGGTCCATTAGCTACTGCACATGCAGCAGCTACTCTTCCTGGGGTCCATTAGCTACTGCACATGCAGCAGCTACTCTTCCTGGGGTCCATTAGCTACTGCACATGCAGCAGCTACTCTTCCTGGGGTCCATTAGCTACTGCACTCTTCCATGCAGCAGCTACTCTTCCTGGGGTCCATTAGCTACTGCACATGCAGCAGCTACTCTTCCTGGGGTCCATTAGCTACTGCACATGCAGCAGCTACTCTTCCTGGGGTCCATTAGCTACTGCACATGCAGCAGCTACTCTTCCTGGGGTCCATTAGCTACTGCACATGCAGCAGCTACTCTTCCTGGGGTCCATTAGCTACTGCACATGCAGCAGCTACTCTTCCTGGGGTCCATTAGCTACTGCACATGCAGCAGCTACTCTTCCTGGGGTCCATTAGCTACTGCACATGCAGCAGCTACTCTTCCTGGGTCCATTAGTCCATTAGCTACTGCACATGCAGCAGCTACTCTTCCTGGGGTCCATTAGCTACTGCACATGCAGCAGCTACTCTTCCTGGGGTCCATTAGCTACTGCACATGCAGCAGCTACTCTTCCTGGGGTCCATTAGCTACTGCACACTCTTCCTGTCCATTAGCAGCAGCAGCTACTCTTCCTGGGGTCCATTAGCTACTGCACATGCAGCAGCTACTCTTCCTGGGGTCCATTAGCTACTGCACATGCAGCAGCTACTCTTCCTGGGGGCCATTAGCTACTGAACATGCAGCAGCTACTCTTCCTGGGGGCCATTAGCTACTGAACATGCAGCAGCTACTCTTCCTGGGGACCATTAGCTACTGAACATGCAGCAGCTACTCTTCCTGGGGGCCATTATCTACTGAACATGCAGCAGCTACTCTTCATGGGGGCCATTAGCTACTGCACATGCAGCAGCTACTCTTCATGGGGTCCATTAGCTACTGCACATGCAGCAGCTACTCTTCCTGGGGTCCATTAGCTACTGCACATGCAGCAGCTACTCTTCCTGGGGTCCATTAGCTACTGCACATGCAGCAGCTACTCTTCCTGGGGTCCATTATCTACTGCACATGCAGCAGCTACTCTTCCTGGGGTCCATTAGCTACTGCACAGCTACTCTTGCAGCAGCTACTCTTCCTGGGGTCCATTAGCTACTGCACATGCAGCAGCTACTCTTCCTGGGGTCCATTAGCTACTGCACATGCAGCAGCTACTCTTCCTGGGGTCCATTAGCTACTGCACATGCAGCAGCTACTCTTCCTGGGGTCCATTAGCTACTGCACATGCAGCAGCTACTCTTCCTGGGGTCCATTAGCTACTGCACATGCAGCAGCTACTCTTCCTGGGGTCCATTAGCTACTGCACATGCAGCAGCTACTCTTCCTGGGGTCCATTAGCTACTGCACATGCAGCAGCTACTCTTCCTGGGGTCCATTAGCTACTGCACATGCAGCAGCTACTCTTCCTGGGGTCCATTAGCTACTGCACATGCAGCAGCTACTCTTCCTGGGGTCCATTAGCTACTGCACATGCAGCAGCTACTCTTCCTGGGGTCCATTAGCTACTGCACATGCAGCAGCTACTCTTCCTGGGGTCCATTAGCTACTGCACATGCAGCAGCTACTCTTCCTGGGGTCCATTAGCTACTGCACATGCAGCAGCTACTCTTCCTGGGGTCCATTAGCTACTGCACATGCAGCAGCTACTCTTCCTGGGGTCCATTAGCTACTGCACATGCAGCAGCTACTCTTCCTGGGGTCCATTAGCTACTGCACATGCAGCAGCTACTCTTCCTGGGGTCCATTAGCTACTGCACATGCAGCAGCTACTCTTCCTGGGGTCCATTAGCTACTGCACATGCAGCAGCTACTCTTCCTGGGGTCCATTAGCTACTGCACATGCAGCAGCTACTCTTCCTGGGGTCCATTAGCTACTGCACATGCAGCAGCTACTCTTCCTGGGGTCCATTAGCTACTGCACATGCAGCAGCTACTCTTCCTGGGGTCCATTAGCTACTGCACATGCAGCAGCTACTCTTCCTGGGGTCCATTAGCTACTGCACATGCAGCAGCTACTCTTCCTGGGGTCCATTAGCTACTGCACATGCAGCAGCTACTCTTCCTGGGGTCCATTAGCTACTGCACATGCAGCAGCTACTCTTCCTGGGGTCCACAAAAAAAACATACAAATACATGACAAAGTACAGAACAGTAATAGACAACAAGAGTTATATTTAGGAAAGACATAAAGAGACAACAAAAATGCTATTTACACACTATTCATATACTGTTTTCATATTGTTTTATAGAGTACAGTTAAATAAGAGCTTTAGAAAGAGGAGAGGCGCTGTGATGCAGTATGTTTTTTTAATCTGTTTTTTCAAACTTAACCTGAGTAACCTCTGGTGGCAGAGCATTCCACGATGACATGGCTCAATACATAACTGAGTAACTCTGGTGACAGAGCATTCCACGATGACATGGCTTAATACATAACTGAGTATCTCTGGTGACAGAGCATTCCACGATGACATGGCTCAATACATAACTGAGTAACTCTGGTGGCAGAGCATTCCACGATGACATGACTCAATACATAACTGAGTAACTCTGGTGGCAGAGCATTCCACGATGACATGACTCAATACATAACTGAGTAACTCTGGTGGCAGAGCATTCCACGATGACATGGCTCAATACATAACTGAGTAACTCTGGTGACAGAGCATTCCACGATGACATGACTCAATACATAACTGAGTATCTCTGGTGACAGAGCATTCCACGATGACATGACTCAATACATAACTGAGTAACCTCTGGTGGCAGAGCATTCCACAATGACATGACTCAATACATAACTGAGCGACACACTAAATCTGTTTTTGGTTTGGGTATCCGTGAGGTATGTATGTCTGTTTGAAGTGTATGCAAATAGATTATACACGTGGTTAGTCATTTTCAACACAGAAATGTTTCTTAAGAAGACGAGAGGAGAAGTAGTCAATTTCTCCTCAACCCTCAACCATGAAAGACTATCATGTTGTTGATGTTAGTTCTGTGTTTGTAGTTCAGGGCAAGGCGTTCTGCTTTGTTATGAGTCAGATGCAGCTTTTATAGGTCCTGACCATATTACTGTAATGAAGATGGGACAAGATAAAAGCCTGAACAACATAATGAGCCGACTAGGTGCAACCCTAATGGTTCTGGATAAGAGCGTCTTCTAAATGACGAACATGTACATGTAACTAGTACAGTTGATTTTTGTGTCACAGCATATTTTTATAACAGACATACCTCTCCCCATCTTCACAACTATTTTGTCCATACGACTTGAACATGATTACTGACCATCCAATGTCACTCCTATTAGTTCAGCTTCTTTAACTTCAATAGTCACACCCTTTATACACAACGCCAGTTGAGGTCTAGGTCTGAGTGAATGCTTTGAACCAAGTAGTTCAATTGTTCTAAATAGTACACCGTGAGGGAATATGCAGTAGTTCTGCAGATAGGATGGAAAGGTGGGCCGAGTGAAAGGTGACTGATAGCATAGAGAGAGAGAGAGAGAGAGAGAGACTGATAGGTGACTGATCGCATGATGGGGTTCCAGAGAGAGTGAGAGGAAGAAAGAGGTATGTATAAAGAGAGAAAGATGGAGAGAGAGAGAGAGACTGATAGGTGACTGATCGCATGATGGGGTTCCAGAGAGAGTGAGAGA
This sequence comes from Oncorhynchus gorbuscha, assembly GCF_021184085.1. Taxonomy (NCBI): domain Eukaryota; kingdom Metazoa; phylum Chordata; class Actinopteri; order Salmoniformes; family Salmonidae; genus Oncorhynchus; species Oncorhynchus gorbuscha. Next base: position 13,062,418 of record NC_060193.1, read on the forward strand.
AAGAAAGAGGGATGTATAAAGAGAGAAAGATGGAGAGAGAGAGAGTAGAGAGAGAGAGAGCGAGAGTAGAGAGAGAGAGAGTAGAGAGAGAGAGAGAGACAGCAAGAGAGAGAGAGAGAGAGAGAGAGAGAGAGAGAGAGCGAGAGTAGAGCGAGAGAGAGAGAGAGTAGAGAGAGAGAGAGAGACTGATAGGTGACTGATCGCATGATGGGGTTCCAGAGAGAGAAAGAAAGAGGGATGTATAAAGAGAGAAAGATGGAGAGAGAGAGAGAGAGAGTAGAGAGAGAGAGAGGAGAGAGAGAGAGAGTAGAGAGAGAGAGAGTAGAGAGAGAGAGAGAGAGAGAGAGAGAGAGAGAGCGAGAGTAGAGAGAGCGAGAGTAGAGAGAGCGAGAGTAGAGAGAGAGAGAGTAGAGAGAGAGAGAGAGAGTAGAGAGAGAGTAGAGAGAGAGAGAGAGACAGCAAGAGAGAGAGAGAGAGAGAGAGACTGATAGGTGACTGATCGCATGATGGGGTTCCAGAGAGAGTGAGAAAAAGAAAGAGGGATGTATAAAGAGAGAAAGATGGAGAGAGAGAGAGTAGAGAGAGAGAGAGTAGAGAGAGTAGAGAGAGCGAGAGTAGAGAGAGAGAGTAGAGAGAGAGAGAGAGAGAGAGTAGAGAGAGAGAGAGAGAGAGAGAGAGAGTGACTGATGATGGGGTTCCAGAGAGAGAGAGTATAAAGAGAGAAAGAGAGAGAGAGAGAGAGAGAGAGAGTAGAGAGAGAGAGAGAGAGAGAGTAGAGAGAGAGAGAGAGAGAGAGAGAGTATAGCGAGAGTAGTAGAGAGAGAGAGAGAGAGAGAGAGAGAGAGACTGATAGGTGACTGATCGCATGATGGGGTTCCAGAGAGAGAAAGAAAGAGGGATGTATAAAGAGAGAAAGATGGAGAGAGAGAGAGTAGAGAGAGAGAGAGAGTAGAGAGAGTAGAGAGGGATGTATAAAGAGAGAAAGATGGAGAGAGAGAGAGAGAGAGAGAGACTGATAGGTGACTGATCGCATGATGGGGTTCCAGAGAGAGCGAGAGAAAGAAAGAAAGAGGGATGTATAAAGAGAGAGAGAGAGAGAGCGTGAGATTGATAGCAGCATGGACAGCACCTCTTTACAACCTCCTATAAAAACCCTTATCATTGGTGCTTCATTTACCAAACTAGTGGTCAGGAACTTGTCAGAGAGTGGGAACAGGGCTGAACCTCTCTGGCAGTACTCCTCGAATCTTGTTACATTGATTAGATGTTTGTTTGTTTGTTTGTTTGTTTTGTTTATTTGATTTGGAAACCACCCAATAGGCAATATGAATGTTCCAATCACATGTCTGAAAGAAAGCACAGCAGCTGGCAGCTGCCATCTGACTGACTGGCAGGATGTTGTTGACTTGACAACAGAGTTGTGCTGTTAAGGCTATGTTATTCACTAATAATAAAAATCACAAATCTGTCAAACTGAGGGTGGACAGTCAGAAAAATATATATCAGATATATAGAAACAAAATCCGATTTGGGTTCTTAGAGTCGCTGTCATTGAGATTGTCTATCTGGTATGAGACGCATTTGATAAGAGGTCGAGACCATAATGACCTGTAGAGAAAGTTAAAGCAGAGTGTGACTGTCAATCCCAGCCTAATTATAAAGCACAGAGATGTCAAATCTGGGTCGAGACCAGCCAATAATCATTGTGTCCAATACTCAGTAGTGTAAAGTACTTAAGTAAAAATAATTTGAAGTACCATTTAAGTTGTATTTTTTGCGGTACATTCCTAAAGAAGAGATGTACTTTTTACTCCCTGACACCTAAAAGTACTCGTTACATTTCGAATGCTCAGGCAGGACATGAATATGGTCCAATTCACACACCTATCAATATAACGCATTGTCATCCCGTCCGCTTCTGATCTGGTGGACTCACTAAACACAACTACTGCGTTTGTAAATTATGTCTGAGTGTGAGAGTGTTGCCCTGTCTGTCTGTAAATTTTAAAAAACAAGAAAGAATTGTGCCGTCTGGTTTGCTTAATAGAAGGAATTTGATGTATAGCTTTTAGTTTTACTCAAGTATGACATTGAGTACTTTTTCCACCACTGTACTTAAGTATATTTAAAATCAGATACTTTTAGACTTTTCCTCAAGTAGTATTTTACTGGGTGATTTTCCCTTTTACTCAGTCATAGAGTCATTTTCTATTAAGGTATCTTTACTTTTACTCAAGTATGACTAGAGTATTTTTTCCACCACTACTAATACTGGTGTGGTTTTGTCCTAATTAAACTTAGGCCTTAAAACTGTCATGTAACGCATTTTCAAACAGATGCAGAACTTTACGAAGCATCTCCACCCACTCTAACTGTACACTGGCGTCAGACAAAAACTTACAAACTGAACACACCCACGCCATATCACTCACTGTTACTTATTCACTCAATGAATTGGTGGTTTTGCAATGTGCAACGCAAGATCATGCACATCTTGAGATGTAGGCTAGTGATAGGGTAATAGCATTTATAATACACTCCACTCCCTTCACCCTTCTTTCCCTCCCTCCTCCTATCTTGTTCGACACTTTCACCCCACCTATAAAAGTATGGGTCCCTCTCATTGCCCTGATCCCTCTCATTGTCCTCATTCCCTGCTAACTGAATGGCTAGCCCGCTAACTCTTAAGTTAGCCATGGGCAAATTAAAAAGCATTTGTGTCCTGCTGTGGATATGTGGGTACAGTGCCCTGGCCACCACAGAAGAAAGGTGAGTTACAGAGACTGAGATATTAATATTGAGCTTCAATTTTACTCAAGATCTGTGATCGGCTTGTTGAATTCATTGGACTTGATTGCTTGAGTAATCAAATGAGTTTGGTCAATTTGAAATGTTTGATTATAATTGTATAATACTATTCTACTGTAAAGTGTGAATTACAGGTATCAGATATTGTAAGGTGTTTCGAATATTTTACCAATCAAGTTTTACAGAATAATTGGTTTTGTTGCATTTGCCATACTTGACACACACTATTGTAAAGACCGTGTTAATGAACTCACATTTGTCGCTATCAGGGATGATGTGTGTATTTGTAATCTTCTGATGGAGCTGGGTTAAACCGATGTGGCTCTGAAATGGTATCCTTTCAAGTAATTGTTCTGAATGATTGTAAAGCAACTTCATGAACAATTGTTGTTTAGCTAGCTAGTCAAATCTTTTTTTAATCCATATTAGCAGAGACATGACATCAGTCAAAGCAACTCAAAACAAGACATATGGTATCAAGACCAAAATAAAAGTAGCAGAAACGAGCCACCTACGATTCCCCCCATGGCAGCATCGTGTCATTGTTGCTAGCTATCTGACCATCCAGAATCATAGCAACACACGGACTTCTTCCCCGTTGAATCGTGTGCAGCGTTTTTTTGTGACGTTGTCAGTTATAATGAATTAATGAAATGATACGTCATCCACTCGTACGGTATAGACAAACATCCCTGCTGCTATTTTTTTTGCGGCGTTTTTGTGATGTCAGCTAAACGGTCTATAATTCATTTAATTTAATTTACTTCTTAAATCTCTGCTGATATTTTGGATTCTATAGGAATTCATATATTCTTCACATAGCATATGGATAGATCCCAGACAGTATATTTTATACAAACAGGAAACCACATTTAATCTACCTCTTTTTTTTCTTTTACACAGCTATGCAAGATCAGTGAGAGATGCTGGTAAGTTTGCCATATCAAAACACAATTTGGTTTTTCATCTTTTGCCTTGTTGTTAATATTAGCAGAACACTTGATTAAAATATGATGGGCAGCCCAGCTCTACCACAAGTGATTCAACTGATGATTAGGTGATTAGTTGAATCAGGTGTTTTAGTGTTAGGCTAATTGAGTACAAATCATGTAACCCCACTCTGTGGGTCTACTGTACAGCGTCTGATAGATACAACCGGCAGGTGAGTTCAGTCACATGATCCAGTCATCACAATGTCCTTGGGAACATGGTCTTTCTCCATCTCCTCCCCTATACTGTACAACACAAAGACGCTTATCGCTACACAACCTGCTTACACACTGTCAGACGTGCCCGCGCGCACACATAGACACACAAAAACACACAGACACTTTCTCACAGTTATGGTACAAAACAATGCAAGAGGGGGCCATCCAGTGGGGCAGCGGTCTAAGGCAGCGGTCTAAGGCACTGCAACTCAGTGCAAGAGGCGACAGTACAGTCCCTGGTTCAAATCCAGGCTCAATCACATCCTGGCCGCGATTGGGAGTCCCATAGGGCGGCGCACAATTGGCCCAGCGTCGTCTGGGTTTGGCCGGGATAGGCCATCATTGTAAGTAAGAATTTGTTCAGAAACTGACTTGCCTAGTTAAATAAAGGTTAAATAAAAAAATTAAGTAATTGGTTTAGGGTCTGGGTGTTCCATAATCAACAGATTCCAAATGTATTACTGTTGATATGGCAAGAGGTAATCAACAGATTCTAAATGCATTACTGTTTATATGGCAAGAGGTAATCAACAGATTCTAAATGCATTACTGTTTATATGGCAAGAGGTAATCAACAGATTCTAAATGCATTACTGTTTATATGGCAAGAGGTAATCAACAGATTCTAAATGCATTACTGTTTATATGGCAAGAGGTAATCAACAGATTCTAAATGCATTACTGTTTATATGGCAAGAGGTAATCAACAGATTCTAAATGCATTACTGTTTATATGGCAAGAGGTAATCAACAGATTCTAAATGCATTACTGTTTATATGGCAAGAGGTAATCAACAGATTCTAAATGCATTACTGTTGATATGGCAAGAGGTAATCAACAGATTCTAAAAGCATTACTGTTGATATGGCAAGAGGTAATCAACAGATTCTAAATGCATTACTGTTGATATGGCAAGAGGTAATCAACAGATTCTAAAAGCATTACTGTTGATATGGCAAGAGGTAATCAACAGATTCTAAATGCATTACTGTTTATATGGCAAGAGGTAATCAACAGATTCTAAAAGCATTACTGTTGATATGGCAAGAGGTAATCAACAGATTCTAAAAGCATTACTGTTGATATGGCAAGAGGTAATCAACAGATTCTAAAAGCATTACTGTTGATATGGCAAGAGGTAATCAACAGATTCTAAAAGCATTACTGTTGATATGGCAAGAGGTAATCAACAGATTCTAAAAGCATTACTGTTGATATAGCAAGAGGTAATCAACAGATTCTAAAAGCATTACTGTTGATATGGCAAGAGGTAATCAACAGATTCTAAATGCATTACGGTTGATATGATAGTCAGCTGTCTTTTAGTAGCCTTGAGAAGGACTACACGTGACAACACATTTGATATAATGCCATTTACCTATGATGATTTGAGCAGCCAATTGCTCCGTGATATTTGCCTTTTTACATCAACAGCATGTCACGTGCAACCAGGGGGAAAAATATCCTAGACCACCTTTACTCCACACACAGAGATGCATACAAAGCTCTCCCTCTCCCTCCATTTGGCAAATCTGACCATAACTCTATCCTCCTGATTCCTACTTACAAGCAAAAACTAAAGCAGGAAGTACCAGTGACTCACTCAATACGGAAGTGGCCAGATGACGGGGATGCTACACTACAGGACTGTTTTGCTAGCACAGACTGGAATATGGTCCATAATTGATCCAATGGCATTGAGAAATACACCACCTCAGTCATCGGCTTCATCAATAAGGGCATCGATGACGTCGGCCCACAGTGACTGCATGTACATATCCCAACCAGAAGCCATGGATTACAGGCAACATCCGCATCGAGCTAAAGGCTCGATGCCGCTTTCAAGGCTTATAAGAAATCCCGCTATGATCCCGCTCAGACAAACCATCAAACAAGCAAAGCTTCAATACAGGATTAAGATTGACGACGCTCGTCGGATGTGGCAGGGCTTGAAAACTATTACGGACTACAAAGGGAAGCCCAGACGCGAGCTGCCCAGTGACCCGAGCCTACCAGATGAGCTAAATGCCTTTTATGCTCACTTTGAGGCAAGTAACACTGAAGTATGCACGAGAGCACCAGCTGTTATGGATGACTGTGTGATAACGCTCTCGGTAGCTGATGTGAACAAAAACTTTAAACAGGTCAACATTCACAAAGCCGCTGGGCCAGACAAATTACCAGGACATGTACTCAAAGCATGTGCGGACCAACTGTCAAGTGTCTTCACTGACATTTTCAACCTCTCCCTGGCCGAGTCTGTAATACCTACATGTTTCAAGCAGACCACCATAGTCCCTGTGCCCAAGGAAGCGAAGGTAACCTGCCTAAATGATTACCGCCCCGTGGCACTCACGTCGGTAGCCATGTAGTGCTTTGAAAGGCTGGTCATGGCCCACATCAACAGCATCCCCCCTGACACCCTAGACCCACTCCAATTTGCATATCTCCCCAACAGATCCACAGATGACGCAATCTCAATCACACTCCACACTGCCCTTTCCAACCTGGACAAAAGGAACAAAGCTCATCCCTAAGCTAAGGACACTGGGACTAAACTCCTCCCTCTGCAACTGGATCCTGGACTTCCTGACGGGCCGCCCCCAGGTGGTGAGAGTAGGCAACAACACGTCTGCCACGCTGATTCTTAACACTGGGGCCCCTCGGGTGTGTGCTTAGGCCCCTCCTGTATTCAAATCAAATCAAATTTATTTATATAGCCCTTCGTACATCATCTGATATCTCAAAGTGCTGTACAGAAACCCAGCCTAAAACCCCAAACAGCAAGCAATGCAGGTGTAGAAGCACGGTGGCTAGGAAAAACTCCCTAGAAAGGCCAAAACCTAGGAAGAAACCTAGAGAGGAACCAGGCTATGTGGGGTGGCCAGTCCTCTTCTGGCTGTGCCGGGTGGAGATTATAACAGAACATGGCCAAGATGTTCAAATGTTCATAAATGACCAGCATGGTCGTATAATAATAAGGCAGAACAGTTGAAACTGGAGCAGCAGCACGGTCAGGTGGACTGGGGACAGCAAGGAGTCATCATGTCAGGTAGTCCTGGGGCATGGTCCTAGGGCTCAGGTCCTCTGAGAGAGAGAAAGAAAGAGAGAATTAGAGAAAGCATATGTGGGGTGGCCAGTCCTCTTCTGGCTGTGCCGGGTGGAGATTATAACAGAACATGGCCAAGATGTTCAAATGTTCATAAATGACCAGCATGGTCTAATAATAATAAGGCAGAACAGTTG
>NC_060193.1:13374680-13511699 GCF_021184085.1 Oncorhynchus gorbuscha
TTATGTAGCCTGGTATATAGATATTAGAGAGAGAGAGAGAGTCTGTATTTTGTGCATCAGAACAAACCTGAACACTGTCTTAGTGAATGATAACTGGGGACTGGGGACAGTGAATGGTAACTGGGGACTGGGGACAGTGAATGGTAACTGGGGACTGGGGACAGTGAATGATAACTGGGGACTGGGGACAGTGAATGGTAACTGGGGACTGGGGACAGTGAATGGTAACTGGGGACTGGGGACAGTGAATGGTAACTGGGGACTGGGGACAGTGAATGATAACTGGGGACTGGGGACAGTGAATGGTAACTGGGGACTGGGGACAGTGAATGGTAACTGGGGACTGGGGACAGTGAATGGTAACTGGGGACTGGGGACAGTGAATGGTAACTGGGGACTGGGGACAGTGAATGGTAACTGGGGACTGGGGACAGTGAATGGTAACTGGGGACTGGGGACAGTGAATGGTAACTGGGGACTGGGGACAGTGAATGGTAACTGGGGACTGGGGACAGTGAATGGTAACTGGGGACAGTGAATGGTAACTGGGGACTGGGGACAGTGAATGGTAACTGGGGACTGGGGACAGTGAATGGTAACTGGGGACTGGGGACAGTGAATGATAACTGGGGACTGGGGACAGTGAATGGTAACTGGGGACTGGGGACAGTGAATGGTAACTGGGGACTGGGGACAGTGAATGGTAACTGGGGACTGGGGACAGTGAATGGTAACTGGGGACTGGGGACAGTGAATGATAACTGGGGACTGGGGACAGTGAATGGTAACTGGGGACTACGGTGGGGGACTACGGTAGGGGACTACGGTGGGGGACTACGGTGGGAGACTACGGTAGGTACTATGTTGCCACTGGGTCAATGACAGTCAGTTCCAGTGTCATGTGATGAGATGAACTAAATAGCCTGTGTCTTAACCCCAGATTATGTTCCTTAATCTCAACTGTGTCTGGCTCTTAGCAGCCTCTTCAGAGGACGACACACACACACACACACACACACACACACACACACACACACACACACACACACACACACACACACACACACACACACACACACACACACACACACACACACACACACACACACACACACACACACACACACACACACACACACACACACACACACACACACACACACACACACACACACACACACACACACACACACACACACACACACACACACACACACACACACACACGAGTACCTGTGAGTGGAAGTATGCCTCAGCCTTCTCCAGGATCTCAGTGAGTTTGGCCAGACCTCGAGACGGGAGCTGGCAGTAGAAGGTCCCGTCTGAACACACACTTCTCACCGCCACGTTCATATAGGCACTGTTCACCTACAGGGAGAGAGAGAGAACCATGGATGGGTTAGACATGATCCCATTCCACTCAGGTGATGAAAGATGCTCCAGAACGCCTCCGACCCACTGACAGTGGTACAGGCACTCTCCCCTCCTATGACAGTTACCCACCTGTAGGGGGCTGGCCAGAGTCTTGTCCTGCAGGGATTTGATACATGCAGCGTTGATGTTGACATCATCATCCTGCGACGTGTCGTACAGGACCACCAATGGGGTCTGCCCTCTCTCTAGGATCTCAGCCAATAGGATCTTGCCGCTGGTCATGGACTCAAACTTCTTCAGGACAGCAGGCTCCTGGCAGAAAGGCTCCAGACCTAGGTAGGAAAACAGATGGACAGACAGACACTTCATTAAGAAGAAGAAACTGAGTCCAGACATCTGACTGTAACACTATTGTATAAATATCAACAAGCCTTCTGCAACTTTGTGATGAAAAAAATATATATAATTAACTGTCTAAGATTGTGATCAAAACTCACCAGCCAATTGACACTTGGTGGCCTGGAAAGGCAGGTTGAAAAACTTCTCATGCAGCTCAAACACTTTGGCCTTGCCGATGACTTCTGAAAACCCGTGATCCACATAGTAAACCTACAGATTCGCAGAAGAAAAGTGAAAAAAAAAATGGAGAAGTGATTCATTTTCTAAAATGTCAATCCCTAAACCCTCCTCCTATCCTTCAACCATTAACATGGCACCATAGACCCATAACAAATACCCTACGATATAGAAATTGTATCTTTATTCATTTCGAAGTTTCAACCAATTGACCTTTGAACTCACCTTGACCTTGTCGGCCATGACCTCTGTGACTTGTGCTCGTAGTATCTCCTCGTCCTCCTCAGTTCTGACGGCAGCCAGCTGTCCCGAGGTTAGGGAGGCCAGGGGTGTACCACTTTTCTTGTCACGAGTACGAGTGTTGTTGTCCTGGCAACAGTAGAATTCTCTCATCTTGTCCTCCAGAGCCTCCTGTGCCTGGGAGTAACCCTCTCCTATGTACCTGGATGGAGGATACACAGAGAGAGAGGGGAGGGTAAGGAAGCATTTCACGGGAAGGTCTACACCTGTTGTATTTGGCACATAAGACAAATATAATTTGATTTGAGGGGGGTAAGAAGAGAGCGAGAGGAGAATCTTTCATTTCTTTCTATTCATCCAGGTAAGGCTTAGTTAAACAGCACTGAGGGCATATTCTTACTGCACCACAACCAAACGACTCCCATGCCCATCCCACTGGTTCTTACCGGAGTATGACTCCATTGGTATTAGCAGCCTCCCCCACCAACACAGAGGGGTACTCCTCTCGGGGGATGAGAAGAGGAGGTATAGTCTGGGTACTGAGCCTCCTCCCCACCTCCTCTCTGGCCCTGCACTCCTCCACTGACTCCCTCCTGTTGTGGTTCTCCTCCCTGGTCCTCTTGTACAGAATGGCCCGTTTGGGGTTGTCCGGCATGGGGTATTCGATGGTGCAGAAGTCGGAGAGCAGCGAGAGATTCTCCAGGATGTGCTCTGGGAGTTTGGTTTTGTACGTGTCCAAGTAGAGTTTGGGTAAGGCGTGGGCCCATAGACCATTGCTGTATTTGACGAGAAGCTCTCCCAGTTTTTGTCTGAGGTCGGGAGAGAGGGTGGAGCGGGAGGCTGGAGGACGAGGGGAGGACGAGGGGGGGGTGAGTGGGAGGGGGCTCATGGTAGTGGTAGAGGGGGTGGTAGGGGGCTTTGACTGGGGCTTGATGTCCATGGATGGGGTGAAGGCGGTGGAGATGGGGTATTGGACTCTGGTAGGGACAGGGGATGGGGTCTGTGTTTGTGTTGGTTCCTTAGCCGGGTAGAGGAGTAACTCATTGGGGTTGCTGCTGCATGGTTTCTCTACCTGGAACAGGAGGACATATTCTTCTGATAAACAGAGTCTAGAACAACCAGTGGCCATACAGTATGTATCAAGCATCTCACATTTTTTCGTAAAGATATATCAAGTCTGAAATTTCAAAGTGGAAATTACAAACTTCAGAAGCCTTTTTCAACCTCAAATAGACTACAAGTTGTAATGTCCTAACATTGCAGGAATGTTCTCCTGCAATAGGGTGGTCAAATGAAGTTCCTACATCTGTACATTCTGTGCAGATGTGTGTCCAGTGCTCCAGGTCTTACCAAGATAGTGGTATTTCAACAGTGTAATTGAATACTGTACATCAGTATAAATACAATACAAGTTTGGTACGTACGGTGCAGATGTGTGTCCAGTGCTCCAAGTCTTTGATTGCTTCACTAGGCAGGTCCTGTTTGTACATTTCTCTGTAGAGCTGAGGCAGCTTGGACACCCAGAAACCATTACTGTACTTGTTCAGAACCTCGCTGATACGCCCTTGCACCTGCTGGGGGTTGTAGTTCCCACCGGGTGAGGGGTTGTAGTCCTTGGGGTAGTGATGTGGCTTGGGCTTCCCCGAGACAGCATTTTCTTTGAAGTTTGTGGGAACTGGAGGAGGAAAGAGGAGGACATCTTAGGTGAAATTGGTTAGGCACGATTTGTATGAAATAATATAAGTATAGAATTGTTATTGCACAGTTTTTTGGATCATATGGAATAGAAAGTCCAGGAGTCTGTCCTGACCAGGCAGCTATAGTCTAGGGCCCAGAGAAAAACTTGGTGTTGCATTGCAAGAGACTTTTGGTGCCTCGGGGGGTAACACTAAAAACAGTCTGCTTTCCTAGAACCTGTCTCTTATTACAGAGAATTAAGTCATGAGTTAGCAGCCTAATGCTAATCTCTAGCCTGTAATGTGATTTTTGCTTTGAGACGTGCTCTATTCAAAGGACAGTAATGTGAAGGACTGGAACCAGAGGGGTCAGTCATCTCTTGAAACAGTCATTTACACAGCTGTTTTACTTCTGATGTAAAGACTGATCTCTCTGTGAGGAACTACACCCCAGATGAAAACAGCAAAGCTGTGGACCGATAAGACCCCTGATCTGGGGCATACAGTCAGTCTATTGTAGTCCTTAAACTGTCCTACATACTGTTGCTCTGCTGGGTATTTGTGTGTGTGTGTGTGTGTGTGTGTGTGTGTGTGTGTGTGTGTGTGTGTGTGTGTGTGTGTGTGTGTGTGTGTGTGTGTGTGTGTGTGTGTGTGTGTGTGTGTGTGTGTGTGTGTGTGTGTGTGTGTGTGTGTGTGTGTGTCAGTGTCCCACATACGGTTGCTCTGGGTGTTCCTGGAGATATGAGTGTGCACTTCCATCTGGAACAGTGACGGCAGGGTCATCCTTTTGTCTGACCTAAACACACAACAAGAAGAGAGAGAGTCTTGACTTGGAACCATTTCGACTGTATCCTTCAAATGACAGAGAGTCTAAACAGACACACTGAACCAATGGCGGAATAACAAAAGAACTTGCATTCATTTCCTTTTTGTTTTGTTTCCTGGTTGGATACATAATGGCAGTTTGTGTCCCCATTTCTCAACCAAAAAAAGACTCAGGTGGAAGAAGCCAGCAACATCAGTCAACCCAGTCAGTGCTAGACGAGACTGCTGTACTCTACTGTACTCCGCTGTACCCTGTTCACACTCCATAAACATTAGACCTGTGCTAGAGTGTAGAGGCCTGAGATATCCTCATAGAAATGGAATAACTCCTCGAACAGTCATCCCCATTCAATTCAATGGGTGAGTGAGCCTTCTCCCCTTCTACTACACTGATTACACCCTACCCACAATTCTTTCTGAAGGGAGATTCTCCATCCCAGAATTACCTTAGACAATAGGAGCATAACATTCTGAATAGATCACGCTTATACAACTGAGTCGCTGGGCAGAACAGCACCCGAAAAAGGCCAATCAATGCCTGAAATCCCCAGACATAGATAATTGTGGGCCCAGGACCTCATTTATCATTATTGCATAGAAATTATTCTAAAATACTACTTACGAACGGAACTTAGAATGTTCGTACGCATAATAAAAGTGTGATTTATCAAACAACTCACACCGGTAGTAGATAACCAATGATAACCAGTTCATTAGAAAGTGCATTGATGATGTCGTTCCCATAGCAACGATTAAAACATTCCTAAACCAGAAACCGTGGATTGATGGCAGCATTCGCGTGAAACTGAAAGCACGAACCACTGCTTTTAACCAGGGAAAGGTGACCGGAAACATGACCGAATACAAACAGTGTAGCTATTCCCTCCGCAAGGCAATCAAACAAGCTAAGCGTCAGTATAGAGACAAAGTTGAGTCACAATTCAACGGCTCAGACACAAGAGGTATGTGGCAGGGTCTACAGTCAATCACGGATTACAAAAAGAAAACCAGCCTCGTCACGGACCAGACGGTCTTGCTCCCAGAAAGACTAAATAACTTTTTTGCCCACTTTGAGGACAATACAGTGCCACTGACACGGCCCGCAAACAAAACCTGCGGACTCTCTTTCCCTGCAGCCGACTTGAGGAAAACATTTAAACGTGTTAACTCTCGCAAGGCTGCAGGCCCAGACGGCATCCCCAGCCGCATCCTCAGAGCATGCGCAGACCAGCTGGCTGGTGTGTTTACGGACATATTCAATCAATCTTTATCCCAGTCTGCTGTTCCCACATGCTTCAAGAGGGCCACCATTGTTCCTGTTCCCAAGAAAACTAAGGTAACTGAGCTAAACGACTACCTGCACTCACTTCCGTCATTGAGAAATGCTTTGAGAGACCAGTTAAGGACCATATCACCTCCACCCTACCTGACACCCTAGACCCACTCCAAATTGCTTGTCGCCCAAATAGGTCCACAGACGATGCAATCTCAACCACACTGCACACTGCCCTAACCCATCTGGACAAGAGGAATACCTATGTGAGAATGCTGTTCATCGACTACAGCTCAGCATTTAACACCATAGTACCCTCCAAGCTCGTCATCAAGCTCGAGACCCTGGGTCTCAACCCCGCCCTGTGCAACTGGGTACTGGACTTCCTGATGGGCCGCCCCCATGTGGTGACGGTAGGTAACAACATCTCCACCCCGCTGATCCTCAACACTGGGGCCCCACAAGGGTGCGTTCTGAGCCCTCTCCTGTACTCCCTGTTCACCCATGACTGCGTAGCCATGCACGCCTCCAACTCAATCATCAAGTTTGCGGACAACACTACAGTAGTAGGGTTGATTACCAACAACGACGAGACGGCCTACTAGGAAGGAGGTGAGGGCCTTCGGAGTGTGGTGTCAGGAAAATAACCTCCCACTCAACGTCAACAAAACAATGGAGATGATTGTGGACTTCAGGAAACAGCAGAGGGAGCACCTCCCTATCCATATTGACGGGACAGTAGTGGAGAGGGTAGTGAGCTTTAAGTTCCTCGGCGTACACATCACAGAAAAACTGAATTGGTCCACCCACACAGACAGCGTTGTGAAGAAGGCGCAGCAGCGCCTCTTCAACCTCAGGAGGCTGAAGAAATTTGGCTTGTCACCAAAAGCACTCACAAACTTCTACAGATGCACAATCGAGAGCATCCTGTCGGGCTGTATCACCGCCTGGTACGGCAACTGCTCCGCCCACAACCGTAAGGCTCTCCAGAGGGTAGTGAGGTCTGCACAACGCATCAACGGGGGCAAACTACCTGCCCTCCAGGACACCTACACCACCCGATGTCACAGGAAGGCCATAAAGATCATAAAGGACAACAGCCACCCGAGCCACTGCCTGTTCACCCCGCTATCATCCAGAAGGCGAGGTCAGTACAGGTGCATCAAAGCAGGGACCGAGAGACTGAAAAACAGCTTCTATGTCAAGGCCATCAGACTGTTAAACAGCCACCACTAACATTGAGTGGCTGCTGCCAACACACTGACTCAATTGCAGCCACTTTAATAATTGGAATTGATGGAAATTGATGTAAAATATATCACTAGCCACTTTAAACAATGCTACTTAATATAATGTTTACATAGCCTACATTACTCATCTCATATGAATATGTATATACTGTACCCTATATCATCTACTGCATCTTTATGTAATACATGTATCACTAGCCACTTTAAACTATGCCACTTTGTTTACATACCTTACATTACTCATCTCATATGTATATACTGTACTAGATACCATCTACTGCATCTCGCCTATGCCGTTCTGTACCATCAATCATTCATATATCTTTATGTACACATTCTTTATCCCTTTACACTTGTGTGTATTAGGTAGTAGTTTTGGAATTGTTAGGTTAGATTACTCATTGGTTATTACTACATTGTCGGAACTAGAAGCACAAGCATTTCGCTACACTCACATTAACATCTGTTAACCATGTGTATGTGACAAATACATTTGATTTGATTTGAAATACCAATTTTTATTAGCTTCAGTGATCGTGCACGACCTTGGCTGTTTGCATTTCGAAATGCCCCTAATTAACCTTATCGGGTCAAAATTAGAGGTTGACCGATTAATTGGAATGGCCGATTGATTAGGGCCGATTTCAAGTTTTCATAACAATCGGAAATCAGTATTTTTGGGCACCGATTTTGCAGATTTAAAAATATATCTTTTTTACACCTTTTATTTGGTCTCTATTTAACTAGGTAAGTCAGTTAAGAACACATTCTTATTTTCAATGACGGTCAACGAACGAGGCAGAACGACAGATTTTTAACTTGTCAGCTCGGGGGAACCAATCTTGCAACCTTACAGTTAACTAGTCCAGCGCTCTAACCACCTGCCTCACGAGGAGCCTGCCTGTTACGCGAATGCAGTAAGCCAAGGTAAGTTGCTAGCTAGCATTAAACTTATCTTATAAAAAAAGAATCAATCGACGACTGTCGTTGCTCCAATGTGTACTTAACCATAAACATCAATGCCTTTCTTAAAATCAATACACAAGTATATATTTTTAAACCTGCATATTTAGCTAAAATAAATCCAGGTTGGCAGGCAATATTAACCAGGTGAAATTGTGTCACTTCTCTTGCGTTCATTGCACGCAGAGTCAGGGTATATGCAACAGTTTGGGCCGCATGGCTCTTTGCGAACTAATTTGCCAGAATTTTACGTAATTATGACATAACATTGAAGGTTGTGCAATGTAACATGAATATTTAGACTCATGGATGCCACCCGTTAGATAAAATACGGAACGGAATAAACGTTTTATTTTCGAGGTGATAGTTTCCGGATTTGACCTAAGGCTCGTATTTCTGTGTGTTTTATTATAGTTAAGTCTATGATTTGATAGAGTAGTCTGACTGAGGGGTGATAGGCAGCAGCAGGCTTGTAATAGTCAAAGGTATATGGTTTAGAGAGAAATAGTTTGAGCGTTATAATTCCTGTTATAACTTGCAGCTGAACTTGAAAGGGGTTCCTTCGTTATTTTACCGTTCATGTCTTCCATAGAAAATGTCTTGATCTACTTCAAATAAGGTCTGTGTTTCGTGCTTAAACCGCCTCTGCGTTTTGATACTCGTGTAAATCTCACTAGGATAATGTAACGTTTGTCAAAATATTTTCATAAATCCACTCTACAATTTTTTTTTTTATCTTCCCTTATATTTAGCCAATATTGATCAGTTACCTTGTCCTATGGATATCTACACAGTTATACAATTGGCAAGGTGGTGTAAGCCTACACGGAACACAGACCTTATTTTAAGTGAATCTAAAAATATACTATGGAATAAATGAATGAAGGAACTGCTTTTCAGATTTTGCTAGAAGGTGTCATGGGAGCTGACAAGGTAAAAGTCTGTTGTTCTGCCTCGTTCCTTGGCCGTCATTGAATATAAGAATGTGTTCTTAACTGACTTACCGTTAAATAGAGACCAAATAAAAGGTGTAAAGAAACAAACAATTTAATTGGCAAAATCGGCGCCCAAAAATATCGATTGTTATGAAAACTTGAAATCGGCCCGAATCAATCGGCCATTCCGATTAATCGGTCGACCTCTAATTTTGACCCGATATGGTTAATTAGGGGCATTTCGAAATGCAAACAGCCAATGTCGTGCACGATTACTGAAGCTAATAACAATTGGTATTTCAAATCAATTTTCTTGACCAAGCTTCCTGCTGCTAGCTGGACATAATGCTGTGTGTGTGTGTGTGTGTGTGTGTGTGTGTGTGTGTGTGTGTGTGTGTGTGTGTGTGTGTGTGTGTGTGTGTGTGTGTGTGTGTGTGTGTGTGTGTGTGTGTGTGTGTGTGTGTGTGTGTGTGTGTGTGTGTGTGTGTGTGTGTGTGTGTGTGTGTGTGTGTGTGTGTGTGTGTGTGCGTGCGTGCGTGCGTGTGTGTGTGTGTGTGTGTGTGTGTGTGTGTGTGTGTGTGTGTGTGTGTGTGTGTGTGTGTGTGTGTGTGTCTGTGTGTCTGTGTGTGTGCTGTGTGTGTGTGCATGTGTGCGTGCTGCTTGCGTGTCTCTTCAGATGAAAGTGACTGTCCTACTACAGACATCCTGATTCAATGGGCTGCTAATCTGTAGCAGAATAGGAGAGAGATTAGTCTGCCTTGTCCCTATGGTTTCAGTCATGCCACCCAGGTCTCTGCTGTGGTCCATTGTCTGGTGAGAGAGTGTCACTGATACACAAAACAGAAGATTAAGTCGGTTGAGGTCAGTTGTTTTCCTTAGCTAGCTGCCAGGGCCCAGATTGTGATGGAAAAAACAGGATAGGGGGAGGGAGACAGAAGGGGTAAGAAAGAGAGAAAGAGAGGCTGCTGCAGCTCTGGTGCTACTCCTGAATAAGCACAGAGGGAGGAAAGGGAGCGAGCGGGAGGGAGAGAGGAGAGGGATTGCTGGCACCACCAATCCAACCAGTGGGTTCCAGCGCCATTGATTCACAGTGCTATTCTCATTCAAGTCATTAACTAAGGAACAGACCGAAGAGGACAGACCGAAGAGGACAGACCGAAGAGGACAGACCGAAGAGGACAGAGGACCGGAGAGGACAGAGTAAAGAAAGAGAGAAAGAAACACAGAATGGAGAGTGACTGACTGACTGACTGAGAAAAATCCTTGTCTTCATTATTTTCATCCTTTCATTTCCTGATTCTGATTCCTAGTAGTTCCTGATTCTGATTCCTAGTAGTTCCTGATTCTGATTCCTAGTAGTTCCTGATTCTGATTCCTAGTTTGTTTTAGAGTGCATGGAACAGAATCCTCCCCTCCCAGCAAAGGCAATGCTTGCAACTCAAAGTGATATTTCCATAAAGCTGGAATCCTTCATGGTGAAACAGCCGCATCCATTTGCGTTATTACAACAACAAAGAAGATAATGAAAACAAACCATTTTTTCCCCTCTGACATCATCACACGCACGGTAGACGAGCACAATACGTACTCAAATGTTTTTCACTAATCTGCACAACGCTCCTCATCTCCGCAACAGAAACAATAACAACCGTGGTGGAACGGCCAGTGGCAATATTTCCCCCTACAGGAGATTCCACCTTTTAACAGAGTAAGAAACTCTTAACTATTTAATTTCTAGAGAGTCATTTTCTACAAGGACAGATTTTCAAACAGCCCCAACAGATGATTGCTATTCACAGTATTAGGTCAGCAGGGTGAGAGAACGTCAGTCTGTCCTGCTTTTTGACAAGTTCTTCCTCCATTTCTTTTCCATGTAACTCCTTTCAGTCATTAGGGAATGATTAGTGCAGTCTAGCCAGTCTAGTTTATGGTTTCCACTAATCACCACTCACCTCTCAGAGGGCACATAGGACTTCCTGGTAGCAGGGGTGTTCTGATTGATTGGTTTGTTCTGGTTGGAGCTCTGATTGCTCTTTCCCTCTGATTGGGTGTCCCTCATGTCCCTCCCCTGTCTGAAGTCTCCATGCTGGACTCCCAATCCTCGGCCGCCCCCACCTCCTCCTCGCCCCAGACCGCGACCCCTGTGGTCTGGCTGTCTCAGAGAGGTTCTGGGCTTGGCTGGGGAGGAGACAAAGAGGGTAGTGGCAGGATGATAAGAAATACACAGCTGTATACACACATAGAAACATGTACAGAACTAACACACACAAATAGGCAAAGCATTCCACGTCGTGCCATGTCACACTCAGAAACTCACGCCCTTCACATCCATCATCTGCAAAAGGTCAGTTGGCAAGGGGAGAAAATAGCACAGTTAGACAAGGCACTGACGTCCTGTGCTTTAGTCAATTAGAAAAAACAGTCACTATAGCTGCCAGTGTAGATTACGTCATCATCATGCTTTCCGTTGCTGCTCAGTTTTGAGATGACATCATACCTTCCAGTCCATTCCAGTAATGACATCGATCATCCCGAAAAGCCAGGCCAACAAGTCATCATCGCCAGTGGGATCAAATGGATGACAATATAGCTTTTTAATATGCTCGATCGTCAAATTATCATACTCTTGTTTTTCCGAAGCCTTGATTGGAGGTCAGATATTCTAGAATCTGTCTGCAGCACTTAACATTGTACACTACATGACCAAAAGTATGTGGACAAAATCTCATTCCAAAATCATGGGCATTAATATGGAGTTGGTACGAGGTCGGGGCTCTCTGCAGGCCAGTCAAGTCCTTGCAGACCGATCTCGACAAACCGTTTCTGTATGGACCTCGCATTGCGCACGGGGGCATTGTCATGCTGAAACAGGAAAGGGCCTTCCCCAAACTTTTGCCACAAAGTTGGAAGCACAGAATCATTGAGAATGTCATTGTATGATGTAGCGTTAAGATTGCCCTACACTGGAACTAAGGGGCCTAGCCCGAACCATGAAAAACAGCCCCAGGCCATTATTCCTCCTCCACCAAACTTTACAGTTGGCACTATGCATTTGGGCAGATAGAGTTCTCCTGGCATCTGTCAAACCTAGATTTTTCCGTCGGACTGCCAGATGGTGAGCGTGAGTCATCACTCCAGAGAACGCGTTTCCACTGCTCCAGAGTCCAATGGCGGCGAGCTTTACACCACTCCAGCCAACACTTGGCATTGCACATGGTGATCTTAGGATTGTGTGTGGCTGCTTGGCCATGGAAACCCATTTCATGAAGCTCCCGACGAACAGTTATTGTGCTGACATTGCTTCCCGAGGCAGATTGGAACTCAGTATTGAGTGTTGTAACCGAGGACAGATGATTTTAATGCGCTACTTGCTTCAGCACTCGGCGGTTCCATTCTGTGAGCTTGTGTGGCCTACCACTTCGTGGCTGAGCCATTGTTGCTCCAAGATTTTTCGAGATTGCATGGCTGTGTGCTTGATTATATACACCTGTCAGCAACGGGTGTGGCTGAAATAGCCAAATCCACTCATTTGAAGGGGTGTCCACATACTTTTGTATATACAGTGTACCTGTAGCATGACATACCATAGTACCCATAATGCTCTATACCTGTATCCGGTTCATTAACCTAGTTCCGACATGACACCACCCTATCCAATCCAGTGCAAGACTAATATTACATCATCCACCTTACATTACATCATCAACCCACATCAGATTCTGACATGTTACATCATCCATGTCAGCCAATCCCAGCTGTCATGACGTCACACACCGCATCACTCCACACTACTCAACTCCACACCACTCCGCACCAACCCACTCCATACTACTCCACACCACTCAACACAAATCAACTCCACACTATACCACACCATTCCACACTACTACATACTACTCCAAACCACAGCACAACACACCACTCAACACCATTCCACACCACACCACTCAATTCCACACCGCACTACTCCACACGACACACCACACTACTCACCACACTACTCCAGACCACACTACTCCACACGACACACCACACTACTCCACATGACACTACTCCACAGCACACATTCCACACACTATTCCACACTGTTCTATCCACACCATACTCCACACTGTTCTACTCCACACCATACTACCTCACACCCCACTACTCTACAACCACTCCACCCCACACTACACTACACAATTCTACCCCACAACACATTACTCCACACAACTCACACAACACACTCCACTACCTCACACCACACTATTCTATCCCACACCACCCCACACTCTTCTATTCCACACCACCTCACAATACACTACTCCACACCACCTCACAATACACTACTCCACACCACCTCACAATACACTACTCCACCTCACAATACACTACTCCACACCACCTCACAATACACTACTCCACACCACCTCACAATACACTATTCCACACCACCTCACAATACACTACTCCACACCACCTCACAATAAACTACTCCACACCACCTCACAATACACTACTCCACCTCACAATACACTACTCCACACCACCTCACAATACACTACTCCACCTCACAATACACTACACCACACCTCTAAGCCTGGCGGTCTCATCCTCCCTTCCACACCTCTGCAGAACCTAATACTCAAGAATGTGGTAGTCTGCCTCACAACGCAACTCTGAACTGTCTGACATGTTACATCATCCATGTCAGCCAATCCCAGCTGTCATGACGTCACACACCACATCACTCCACACTACTCAACTCCACACCACTCCACACCAACCCACTCCATACTACTCCACACCACTCAACACAAATCAACTCCACACTATACCACACCATTCCACACTACTCCATACTACTCCAAACCACAACACAACACACCACTCAACACCATTCCACACCACACCACTCAATTCCACACCGCACTACTCCACACGACACACCACACTACTCACCACACTACTCCAGACCACACTACTCCACACGACACACCACACTACTCCACATGACACTACTCCACAGCACACTATTCCACACTACTATACTCCACACTGTTCTACTCCACACCATACTACCTCACACCCCACTACTCTACTCCACTCCCCACACTACACTACACAATTCTACCCCACAACACATTACTCCACACAACTCTACACACCACACTCCACTACCTCACACCACACTATTCTATCCCACACCACACCACACTCTTCTATTCCACACCACCTCACAATACACTACTCCACACCACCTCACAATACACTACTCCACACCACCTCACAATACACTACTCCACACCACCTCACAATATACTACTCCACACCACCTCACAATACACTACTCCACACCACCTCACAATACACTACTCCCACCACCTCACAATACACTACTCCACACCTCACAATACACTACTCCACACCACCTCACAATACACTACTCCACACCACCTCACAATACACTATTCCACACCACCTCACAATACACTACTCCACACCACCTCACAATAAACTACTCCACACCACCTCACAATACACTACTCCACCTCACAATACACTACTCCACACCACCTCACAATACACTACTCCACCTCACAATACACTACACCACACCTCTAAGCCTGGCGGTCTCATCCTCCCTTCCACACCTCTGCAGAACCTAATACTCAAGAATGTGGCAGTCTGCCTCACAACGCAACTCTGAACTGTCTGACATGTTACATCATCCATGTCAGCTCATCCCAGCGGTCATGATGTCACACCACACTACTCCACACCACTAAGCCTAACTGTCTCCTCCTCCCTCCCTTCCACACCTCTGCAGAACCTAATACTCACCATGTCCTCCACCGCAGCCAGGTAGCCTCCTTATTCCACTGCTTG
Organism: Oncorhynchus gorbuscha; assembly: GCF_021184085.1. Classification (NCBI taxonomy): domain Eukaryota; kingdom Metazoa; phylum Chordata; class Actinopteri; order Salmoniformes; family Salmonidae; genus Oncorhynchus; species Oncorhynchus gorbuscha. The sequence goes on from NC_060193.1 coordinate 13,389,664, forward strand.
TACAGATACTTTAGCTGCAGCTAATTATCGAATGTGGCAGTCTGTCTCACAACTCAACTCAGTTACACAGTGTCTAGTGACGCGCCATCTGAGGTTAGGCGAGACGATACTGGAGGTGGCGAGACAGAGGCAGATACAGCAGAAGTAGCATCCCAGAGTTTCCTGGTTCAGAAAGGCACAGTATTTCTAGCTGTAATCAGCCTCCATTCAGGAGATGTGAAGGAAGAGAAGGGAGGAAGAGAGAGGGGGGGAGGAAGAGAAAGAGGGGAGAGGAAGATAAAAGGGGGAGAGGAAGATAAAGAGGAGGAGGAAGAGAGAGGGAGGAAGAGAGAGAGAGAGGAAGAGAGAGGGGGGAGGAAGAGAGAGGGGGAGGAAGATAAAGAGAGAGGGAGGAAGAGAGAGGGAGGAAGAGAGAGAGAGAGGAAGAGAGAGGGAGGAAGAGAGAGAGAGGGAGGAAGAGAGAGAGAGGGAGGAAGAGAGAGAGGGAGGGAGGAAGGAAGAGAGAGAGGGAGGGAGGAAGAGAGAGAGGGAGGAAGGAGAGAGAGGGAGGGAGGAAGAGAGAGGGAGGAAGAGAGAGAGGGAGGGAGGAAGGAAGAGAGAGAGGGAGGAAGAGAGAGAGGGAGGAAGGAAGAGAGAGAGGGAGGAAGGAAGAGAGAGAGGGAGGGAGGAAGAGAGAGTAATAAAAAGAGAGAGAGAGGGAGGAAGAGAGAGAAATAAAGAGAGAGAGAGAGAGAGGGGAGGAAGAGAGAGAAAGAAAGAAAGAGAGAGAGAGAGAGAGAGAGAGGGAGAAAGAGAGAGAAAGAAAGAGAGAGAGGGAGACAGACTGACAGAGAGAGGAGGCAGGAAGAGACAGAGGCTGCTGTATTGGCATGTGAATCAGCACCGTACCTCTTGCTTCCAAATGCTCTGTTCACAGCTGCTCTCTCCCCCTCTCTATTTCATCTCTCCATCCCCACCCCCCCTCTCTCCCTCCACCCTCTCTCTGCTTCCTCTCTCCCCCCTCTATTTCATCTCTCTCCCTGCCCATATCCCCTCTCTACTTCATCTCTCCCTCCCCACCCCCTCTCTCTCTCTCCACCCTCTCTCTGCTTCCTCTTTCCCCCTCTCTACTTCATCTCTCTCTCCCTGCCCATATCCCCCTCTCCACTTCATCTCTCTCTCCCTGCCTATATCCCCCTCTCCACTTCATCTCTCTCTCCCTGCCCATATCCCCCTCTCCACTTCATCTCTCTCCCTGCCCATATCCCCCTCTCCACTTCATCTCTCTCTCCCTGCCCATATCCCCCTCTCCACTTCATCTCTCTCTCCCTGCCCATATCCCCCTCTCCACTTCATCTCTCTCCCTGCCCATATCCCCTCTCCACTTCATCTCTCTCTCCCTGCCCATATCCCCTTCTCCACTTCGTCTCTCTCCCTGCCCATATCCCCCTCTCTACTTCATCTCTCTCTCCCTGCCCATATCCCCCTCTCCACTTCATCTCTCTCTCCCTGCCCATATCCCCCTCTCCACTTCATCTCTCTCTCCCTGCCCATATCCCCCTCTCCACTTCATCTCTCTCCCCCTCCACTTCATCTCCCCCTCTCCACTTCATCTCTCTCCCTGCCCATATCCCCTCTCCACTTCATCTCTCTCTCCCTGCCCATATCCCCCTCTCCACTTCATCTCTCTCTCCCTGCCCATATCCCCCTCTCTACTTCATCTCTCTCTCCCTGCCCATATCCCCCTCTCCACTTCATCTCTTTTCCCTGCCCATATCCCCCTCTCCACTTCATCTCTCTCTCCCTGCCCATATCCCCCTCTCCACTTCATCTCTCTCTCCCTGCCCATCTCCCCTCTCTGCTTCATCTCCCTTTTCCTCCCCAATCTATCTCTGCCTCCCTCCCTCCCCCCTTCTTATTCTCTCTCCCCCTCTCTACCTTCCCATCTCATTAACTTCACCCCCCTGTCAGCTCTCTTCCCCTCTACTACTTCATCCCCCTACATCTCTTCCCCTCTCGCAACACTGAAAGAATGTACAGAACACTGAAGAAATGCACTGAATACTGTGTAGCTCAGTTGGTAGAGCATGGCGACTTATTCTAATCAAGCCAGTGGGTAGTGGGTTCGATCTTCCCAGGGACCACATTCAATGGAATCGTAGAATGTATGCACACATGACTGTAAGTCGCTTTGGATAACACGCTTTCTTTACCTCATTTTACATTTTTGTGGTCCTTCCCTTCACATTGAGTCAATATGGCATATATCCCCTAAACTGCCCTGTTCCACCGCATATCATTATATATTATTATTATACAACTTAATCAGGAAATAGTCAAGCTACCTTTCCATGTCATTAACTTTCAACCTGTCAGCATACTCTTGTAAATCAAGTACATACTGTACATTGTACTACATCACTGTCCCACTGGGCAGAGACATGAATTCAACATTTAATCAACGTTGGTTCCACGTGGAAACAACATTGTTTCAACCAGTGCGGTCCCATTCCAAACGTATGTAGGTAATTGAGTTCAGACTTATTCTACAATCAAGCTCAAGTGTCTGTGTAATTTGATAAAAGTTAATTGCATCTTCACCAGTTTCATTCCAAAAGGGGGCATTCAATGGAATCGGTATGAGGTGAAATCTCAGTTTCAAAAGGCTTGGATCTCTGCTAATACAATAGCTGGTGTATACAGAGACAGACACAAGGCTGCCTTGCTCAGATAAGACCCAATATGCCTTTCTATACTGTAGGTTTGGTGGCTATGGAAAAGGCTGAGGCTACGGATCCCCGTAGGTAACCGCCCTGTTCCACCGCATCCTGAATCACGTTCTGCACGTTTCTTTACCTCTATTTTACACACACATTTTTGTGGTCTCCTTCCCTTCACATTCCTCCCAGTCAATAGTGAATGATACGTCCATAGTCCATAGTAACCATTTGACCTCAATCAGTTTCATGGGGATATGCATTTAGAGCCTCTTGAGTTATATAGCGTTACGTCGAGGTAGCCTACAGCGTTACGTCGAGGTAGCCTACAGCGTTGCGTCGAGGTAGCCTACAGCGTTACGTCGAGGTAGCCTACAGCGTTACGTCGAGGTAGCCTACAGCGGTATGTCGAGGTAGCCTACAGCGGTACGTCGAGGTAGCCTACAGCATTGCATCGAGGTAGCCTACAGCGTTATGTCGAGGTAGCCTACAGCGGTACGTCGAGGTAGCCTACAGCGTTACGTCGAGGTAGCCTACAGCGGTACGTCGAGGTAGCCTACAGCGGTACGTCGAGGTAGCCTACAGCGTTGGGTCGAGGTAGCCTACAGCGTTACGTCGAGGTAGTCTACAGCGTTATATCGAGGTAGTCTACAGCGTTACATCGAGGTAGCCTACAGCGTTACGTCGAGGTAGCCTGCAGCGTTACGTCGAGGTAGTCTACAGCGTTGCGTCGAGGTAGCCTACAGTGTTGCTTCGAGGTAGCCTACAGCGTTGCGTCGAGGTAGCCTACAGCGTTACGTCGAGGTAGCCTACAGCGTTGGGTCGATGTAGCCTACAGTGTTGCGTCGAGGTAGCCTAAAGCGTTGGGTCGAGGTAGCCTACTGCGTTGGGTCGATGTAGGCTACAGCGTTGGGTCGAGGTAGTCTACAGCGTTGCGCCGAGGTAGTCTACAGCGTTGCGTCGAGGTAGCCTACAGCGTTGCGTCGAGGTAGCCTACAGCGTTGCGCCGAGGTAGCCTACAGCGTTGCGCCGAGGTAGCCTACAGCGTTGCGCCGAGGTAGCCTACAGCGTTGCGCCGAGGTAGCCTACAGCTTTGCGCCGAGGTAGCCTACAGCGTTGCGCCGAGGTAGCCTACAGCTTTGCGCCGAGGTAGCCTACAGCGTTGGGTCGAGGTAGCCTAAAGCGTTAGGTCGAGGTAGTCTACAGCGTTGCGTCGAGGTAGCCTACAGCGTTGCGTCGAGGTAGCCTACAGCTTTGCGCCGAGGTAGCCTACAGCTTTGCGCCGAGGTAGCCTACAGCGTTGCGCCGAGGTAGCCTACAGCTTTGCGCCGAGGTAGCCTACAGCTTTGCGCCGAGGTAGCCTACAGCGTTGCACCGAGGTAGCCTACAGCTTTGCGCCGAGGTAGACTACAGCTTTGCGCCGAGGTAGCCTACAGCTTTGCGCCGAGGTAGCCTACAGCTTTGCGCCGAGGTAGCCTACAGCGTTGTTTGTACAGTGAGCAAATGAAAGTAGATGGTGTTAACAAGCTGCAGCATAGCCTACCTGTGTTGATTTGAATCAAAGCACATATTTTGCTTAGTGACGTGAAGTGTTGAGTTTTGGCACAATCTAAATTCTCATAAGAAATGAGGTGGTGTTTTTTGTCTTCCAGTAATGTTACACTGCTATTGTATTTGGTTGTGTTATGTAGAATAGTATCACGATGTGAGCTTGCAGACATTGAATCAGCTTCTGCACATTCGCAGAAGCGTCGGGACCTTTAGCTGTGGGGAAGAGGGGTCGAGAAAAGTCGGCTCGGAAGCCACTCCATATTGAAAAATAATATGGATTAGGCAGTCAGACAAAGACCTCCCCCCACACAGACACACACACTCTACCATTGAGGATGAGAGGGGCGGCCGGTTTGACCCTCATCTGACAGTTGACCATTTGGGGTCGTCCAGTCTTCTTGGAGGTACGCTGTCGAGCCACCAGTTTGGCAACGTGGGCCGTCTCGCTGGAGACTGAGGCGAAACACACCATCTGGATAGGATCGAGAGGAGACACACACCACAGGGCACACACACCACAGGGCACACACCCACGTAGACGTGCACACACACACCAGAGGGCACACACACACACCAGAGGGCACACACACACACCAGAGGGCACACACACACCAGAGGGCACACACACACCAGAGGGCACACACACACCAGAGGGCACACACACACCAGAGGGCACACACACACCAGAGGGCACACACACACGCAGACGTGCACGCACACAACACAGGGCACACTCATTATCTCACACCAGCAGGATAATCATCGTTCAGCATCCTTGCTTTAATTACTTTGGCGTCTCATAGAGACATCTTTTGATACTTTCATTATTTTTAGCCAGCCACTGGAGTGTATGTGTACAGTAAGTGAATTGTGAGGACTAATATTAAACAAACAAACAAAAATTTGACCAACTGGGGACATTTTGTTAGTCCTGACGAGGTCAAATGCTATATTTCCTGGGGTTTCATGGTTAAGGTTAGAATTAGTGTTGGAATTACATTTTGAGTTAGGGTCAGAAGCTAGGGTTAGTTTTATGGTTAGATGCTAGGGTTAGTTGCAGGGTTAGGGTAGGGTAAGAGTAGGGTTTAGGTTTAGGGTTAAATTGAGGGAAAATAAGATTTTGAATGGGACTGAATTCTGAGTCCCCACAAGGTTAGCTGTACAAGACTGTGTGTGTTTGTGTGTCTGAGTGTTGGTGTGTGTGTATGTGTGTATACAGTGGGGAGAACAAGTATTTGATACACTGCCGATTTTGCAGGTTTTCCTACTTACAAAGCATGTAGAGGTCTATAATTTCTATCATAGGTACACTTCAACTGTGAGAATCTAAAACAAAAATCCAGAAAATCACATTGTATGATTTTTAAGTAATTCATTTGCATTTTATTGCATGACATAAGTATTTTATCACCTACCAACCAGAGCTGGGACCACAGTCCACAGTCTCAAAGAAAACCATTAGTAACACACTACGCCGTCATGGATTAAGGTCCCCCTGCTCAAGCCAGTGCATGTCCAGGCCCATCTGAAGTTTGCCAATGACCATCTGGATGATCCAGAGGAGGAATGGGAGACGGTCATGTGGTCTGATGAGACAAAAATAGAGCTTTTTGGTCTAAACTCCACTCGCCGTGTTTGGAGGAAGAAGAAGGATGAGTACAACCCCAAGAACACCAACCCAACCGTGAAGCATGGAGGTGGAAACATCATTCTTTGGGGATGCTTTTCTGCAAAGGGGACAGGACGACTGCTCCATATTGAGGGGAGAATGGATGGGGCCATGTATCGCGAGATCTTGGCCAACAACCTCCTTCCCTCAGTAAGAGCATTGAAGATGGGTCGTGGCTGGGTCTTCCAGCATGACAATGACCCAAAACACACAGTCAGGGCAACTAAGGAGTGGCTCCGTAAGAAGCATCTCAAGGTCCTGGAGTGGCATAGCCAATCTCCAGACCTGAACCCAATAGAACATCTTTGGAGGGAGCTGAAAGTCCGTAGGATCTGGAGAAGGTCTGTATGGAGGAGTGGGCCAAAATCCCTGCTGCAGTGTGTGCAAACCTGGTCAAGAACTACAGGAAACGTATGATCTCTGTAATTGCAAACAAAGGTTTCTGTACCAAATATTAAGTTCTGCTTTTCTGATGTATCAAATACTTATGTCATGCAATAAAATGCAAATTAATTACTTAAAAATCATACAATGTGACTTTCTGGATTTTTGTTTTAGATTCCGTCTCTCACAGTTGAAGTGTACCTATGATAAAAATTAAAAACTACATGCTTCGTAAGTAGGAAAACCTGCAAAATCGGCAGTGTATCAAATACTTGTTCTCCCCACTGTATATGTGCGTGTTGCTGTGCAAGTGTTGTGTTGTGTGTGTCCATCTGTCCATCCGTCTATGTGTTTGTGTGTTTTCTCCTCATGCTGTTTGTCTCCCAGTCCATCCATCCACCCATCCATCCACCCACCCACCCACCCATCCGTCCACCCACCCACCCATCCACCCATCCACCCACCTGTCCACCCACCCATCCGTCCATCCATCCATCCATCCACCCACCCACCCATCCGTCCATCCACCCACCCATCCATCCACCCACCCACCCACTCGTCCATCTATCCGTCCATCCGTCCACCCATCCATCCATGAGTTTGTATGTGTATGTGTGTACACTCTCTCCTCACCTCCCCAGTGCGGTTGCGCTCCATGTGAACCACGCTGGGAATGCTGTGCAGCAGAGTGTCCAGACTGGCATGACCCATCTGTTTATGAGGGATCTGTTCACCAGTCAGAGCTTTGTATTCAGACTGGAGGCGAGACAAAGACACCCCGGGCCCGCTCTTATTGGCCGCCAGCACCGCCCGTAACATCCTCTTCATCAGCTCCACGTCCGTCATCTATATGGACATAAAACCAGGAAGTAGAAATTCTGTTTCATGTCTGTTTTATATCATAGTTTGATCTTTTTACCTATTCAAATAAAAGGGTGACTTACATAACTATTATTATTTTATTTGACCACGTTGTCCTGATAAAGGTGAGGTCAAAATACCTATTTTTCAAGGGAACCCTGGCCAAAATGCCTGGTCTCATAGACTAGACGTAACATAGTAACCGTACATCCGGGACACCTGGCCAGGAGGGCAGAGAACTGGCACTGTCGTAGCACTTTACATTATAGTTCCGAAAGTGGGACCAACATGGTAATAACATGGTAGCAAGTTAAAGGCCAATGAAAAAAAGTATGTTACTGTGATTGTTCTGTAATTAATGGATACTAATTCCCCTGTCTTTGGGCACAATACAGGTTTGTTTGTGTTAAAAAGGTCATTGGTACAAGGCACAGCCCCTTGAGGACATTATCAGATATACTTTGAACAGGGGTGGGTGCCTTGTCAGACAGGCTTCCTATCACTGATCTAAGAACAGATTGTCAGGGGCAGGATCTGGTGTAAGGGGCCCTCCTAGCCTGCCATTCTATTTCTGGTATCTTGCCAACTCCTTATGAAACTATGAGTGACATGGATTTGGCAAGGTTTTAGAAACAGACTGGCACCCAGACTAGGGACCTCCAGTTTAGTTCAGTGAAGATCTACCTCAATATTAATCTCACCAGAAAGATTTAATCAATGACACTGACAAAATGTTAAAATGGTGTTGATGTCACAACTATATTAAAAATTATCGTTACAATCATAAAACAAAAATCACTGGATTTCAAAGATTGTAAATATGGAAGGCAGTTTTGATTGGAGGGCTTTCAGAATACTTACTGCTGTCAACATGTTTACTGTGTCTCATGATGAGCAAATGACATGTCAGTCTAATAGAGTTATTTTTGTATTTTATTTTTATTTTCATTTTGAATTGAACATTTATTTAACTAGGCAAGTCAGGTAGCCTAGTGGCTAGAATATTAGACTTTTAACCGCAAGATTGAAAGATCTAATCCCCGAGTTGACAAGATAAACATCTGTCGTTCTGCCCCTGAACAAGGCAGTTAACCCACAGTTCCTAGGCCGCCATTGAAAATAAGAATTTGTTCTTAACTGACTTGCCTAGTTAAATAAGGGTCAAATAAATAAAAACTAGGCAAATTATAACTTCAGCACAACGCCCTGATTTGGAATTTGTATGCAGGATTTTTTTCTGCGTTCATTTAATTTATTCTATTTCATATCAACTACAGACAGTTCTCGAATTTGCCCCAAAGGCATGCCCTCTACTGTCTCCGGTAACTTTTTATTTTTTACACATAGGCCTAACACTTCGCAACTTCTTAGAAAAAACTACTAAATAAACAGGACAAAGTTTTTTTTTAAAGTAGTCTAAAAACTAAATAAAAGTAAGATGAAAACCAAATATGTCAACATGATAAATTGTTTATATTAAGTCTGTGAACTCTCTCTCCACAGGGATTCCTCTCCATAGACAATAGAGAACAAATGGTGATGTAATATGTCAACATGATAAATTGTTTATATTAGGTCTGTGAACTCTCTCTCCACAGGGATTCCTCTCCATAGGCAATAGAGAACAAATGGTGATGTAATATGTCAACATGATAAATTGTTTATATTAGGTCTGTGAACTCTCTCTCCACAGGGATTCCTCTCCATAGGCAATAGAGAACAAATGGTGATGTAATATGTCAACATGATAAATTGTTTATATTAGGTCTGTGAACTCTCTCTCCACAGGGATTCCTCTCCATAGGCAATAGAGAACAAATGGTGATGTAATATGTCAACATGATAAATTGTTTATATTAGGTCTGTGAACTCTCTCTCCACAGGAATTCCTCTCCATAGACAATAGAGAACAACTGGTGATGTAATATGTCAACGGAGCATTGGCAGAGCTATTTAAATTGACATTAAAACATGTTCTCTGATAATGGCCTTGGCAGATCATCCTCCAGGAAGCTTATGAGCTCTATACTAAAACATGAGTTTGTAAAGATGGAGATAAACTATTTAATTACACACTTCTGGAACAAAACTATAAATGACAATTCATACAATAACAACTGGGAGCTTTTTAATTGTGAGGTTGGAAAATATGTTAGTATTCTTGCCAAGACGAGGAGAGTTGAAGAAGAAAGTGTAATTACAAAGATCACCTCTCTTGTTCATAAGCCTGTTGAAAGTCTCTCAGAGGACGACAAATTTGTCCTGTTTGAGCTACAACACAAGTTGGATGATATGTATAAACTGAAAACAGAAGAAGCCTTTGTCAGATCTACCACCCTGCATAGCACTGCTGGCTTGATTCTGAAGCTAAGCAGGGTTGGTCCTGGTCAGTTCCTGGATGGGAGACCAGATGCTGCTGGAAGTGGTGTTGGAGGGCCAGTAGGAGGCACTCTTTCCTCTGGTCTAAAAAATATCCCAATTCCCCAGGGCAGTGATTGGGGACACTGCCCTGTGTAGGGTGCAGTCTTTCGGATGGGACGTTAAACGGTTGTGTCCTGACTCTCTGAGGTCATTAAAGATCCCATGGCACTAACCCCGGTGTCCTGGCTAAATTCCCAATCTGGCCCTCAAACCATCACGGTCACCTAGTAATCCCCAGTTTACAATTGGCTCATTCATCCCCTGTAACTATTCCCCAGGTTGTTGCTGCAAATGAGAATGTGTTCTCAGTCAACTTACCTGGTAAAATAATAGATAAATAAATAAAATCCAGGAAGAAGTGGCGAGAGGAGGGTGAACAAAATTCATCTTATTTTCTCAGGTTAGAAGAATACCACTAAAAATAATACAATTCAACAAATACATATTAATGCTCTCATCACAGATGATCCCAAATTAATCTCTATCTTTAGTTGCAACTTCTGCAGGATTTTATAGAGTTATAAGTATTGTGAGGTCCTCAACTCAATTTTTTTGGACACTCTGGGGGATGTGAAATCAATTTGGGAGGCTGAGAGGGAACACTGTGATGACCCTATTATAGTTGAAGAGATCATTTATTCTACTGAACACCTTAACAACAATAAGTCTCCTGTGACTGATGGTATATCTGCTGAGTTTTACAAAACTTTTTCTCAACAGTTAGCCACATTTCTATTGGAAGTATTTTCTGAAAGCATTGCAAATAATGCTCTCCCTCCCAGTTTGACTTAAGGTCTGATTACATTAATACCTAAGTCCAAGAAAGACTTGCTTCTCCTCGATAATTGGCGTCCAATCTATCCTCTCAATAACGACAACAAAATATTAGCATCTATATTTGCAAAAAGAATGAATGCAGTATTGGACTCAATAGTAGAAGGGACTCAATCTGGCTTCATGAGGAATAGACATGTATCTCATAATTTCCAACTGCTGTTAAACCTTATTGACTATTCTGATCTAATCTTCCAAGATAGTTTGATTGTCTTCTTAGACGTTTATGAATCCTTCAATACAGTGGAACATAAGTTTCTATTTCGCTCCCTTGAGAAATGTGGTTTTGGGGAATTATTTTGTTGTACTATTGAAACTCTTTATAATGAATGGGAACAGTTCCATTGAATTAAAGCACTTCTCCTAGATTTGATTTGAAAAGAGGAATTAGGCAAGGTTGCCCAATTTCACCTTACCTCTTCCTGCTTGCAACCCAACTTCTTAAATGTTCTGTTAAATCCGGCAATATAAAAGGGATCTCTATTGCTGACAGAGATATTATCATCATCAGTCAGCTTGCAGATGACACCACACTCTTTTTGAAAGATGCTGATCAGATTCCTAGAGTAGTTGATGTGATAAATATTTTTCCCAACGCATCTGGTCTTTGCCTACACCTTAATATGTGTAAATTGTATACCCTCTATATGCAATATTCCAGTCAAGGAAAATGTAACATACTTTGGGATTACCATATGTAAGGGTCAACAGGAAAGATAAGATGCTTATTAAATTTCATAACTATTATCGAAAAAAACGAAAAGAAGTTGAACCATTGGTTGCAGAGGGATTTATCCTTGAAAGGTTGAGTATTGCTTTCTACAGCTGAAGGTATCTTCAGACTTAGTTATGCAGCCCAGTCCCTGCATCTTGACAACAAAATAGGTAAAGCAGTTGACCAGATGCTTTCCAACTTCATCTGGAAGAACCGTCCGTACACATTATACTAGGAAATCTGTCATTATGAACACATATGAATATGTGGTCTCAATTTTTGGGGGATTTTCCTACTTTGAATAAATTGGGCTAAACATTTCAGAATCCTTCTTCAATTTGTAATTGCATCCCTCCTTATATCTTCTCCCGTTTTAGTGGCTTCAATTTTATGTTACTTTGTAACTATAATATTGATAAGATTCCTACAAAATGATCTGCTTTTCATAGACAAGTATTCTTAGCGTGGTCGTTAAAATATCAACATAATTTTCCCCGCATTGGCATTTCATTTGGAACTATACGGATATTTTGTATAGAAACAAGTCTTTATTTTTGAAGAACTGGTTTAATAATCATATCCTACTGGAGGATTTTTTTTAAACCTCATTACAATATCCCTGTTACAACTAGAGAGTTCGCCATAGTCTTTGATGCTATTCCATCTGGAACTCTCATGTTGTTTGTTTAGAGGTGTAACCAGACCTCACTTTCTTGACCTGCCCTCCTTAATCCAGTTGACTCTCCAATAGGAAAACGGTGTTTCTCCTTGCTCCCTCAGAACAACAGACCTATACATGCTTTATTTCAAAGGGATATTGTATCCATTCCTTATGTCACAACTTACTGGAATACATTTTTCAATATCTATTGGAATAAAAAGTCAGGTTATTACCACACAGATACCTGCTTGTTAACAAGATCAAAGAGGTCTCTTTCAGAATGATCCATAAGTATTACCCTGTGAATCATTACCTGGATAAAATGAAAAAATATATTAACATTAACTGTAGTTGTGTTGAGCATCCAGAAAAAGTTTTGCATTTATTTTGGTATTGTCTACTTATAAAATGATAAATATCTTGCCATCATTTCTTTACAAATGTTATTATTATTGATGACTTTAGTTTTTCTATGGGAGAATATGCTGCTCGGTTTCCTTAATTAACTATAATAATGATAAAGAAAAGCCATTTTTACCTCAAATCTAATTGTGCTAATGGCACAGTGTAATATTCATGAATGTAAATTCACTAACAAAAAACTACTCTTCCATGTTTTCTATGAGGAATTTGAGCAGTACATTTAAGACCATTCTACATTCTTCTAATAAGAAAGCTGTTAAAACAATCAATACGTGTGTATTTTAAGATATTTGTATAATCTGTCATTTGTTGTACCCCCTAGCATATGTTATCATTGTCTGTTTGTATACCTCTTGTATGTATGCTATTACTCATATAATGGTAATATAATGCCACAGATTGGACAGGGGAGTGTTGGCAGCTGTGTTGATTGTCTGATCCCATAACCTACCGTTTGCATGCCTCTCCTGGGGAAACGGCTAGAGGCCTCGGGAATACTTATATCTCCTTAATGCTCATCGTCTGTGCAACATGAGACAGCGGATGGATTATAATGTTGTAATGAAACAGCAGGGAGCAGGTCTCGAACCCTCGACCTTCGAGCCCGAGGTCCGGCGCGTTATCGACTGTGCCGCAAAAGCATGCTCGTGCGGCAGGGTCGATCTCCGCGCTTATAAACCCAGGGTCGTTACAATATTATCACTTACAATGTATGACATATGCTTCACATTTAGTTGTGCTATCCCACTTGGCAGCTAAATCAACTATTTGGGCGATGAACGGGTGTATGCCGTAAAAGTGTTGCTCGATTAAGTATGTTGGACATACTATGGTTACACATTATGGCTACCATACTATCATTTCTGCAGGCATCAATATTGCCGCATCAACACGGCCGAACGAGAAGCTGTCAGCGATTTATAGAAATCGCTTTTTACTGGTATAAAACTTTTTTCCTACGAATTCAAATCGCTTTCTACAGTGAGAACTTTTTTTCTATGATCAGGTGACGGAAGCGCTTCCAAACATGGAGTTGTAGGTTTGGCATATCTGTCATGTTTGCGCATATCTCTCCTATGTGCAAATCTTTATGGCAGTCATTTTACTTAATACGGCCCTTGGAAATGACCTGCATATCTGCAGTTATAAAGAAATTCTAATGCAATATATCGATTTACAAATACAAATCAAAAGGTGTTTGTTTGTGGAAAGTGATTTAAATTTGTGGATAGTGATTTACATTTGTGGATAGTGATTTACATTTGTGGATTGGTACTTATTTGTACAGATCATGATACACGAGTACAAAATGCATGCTGTGTGTTCACGATACATTTGATATTGATCCCATACAAGTGTCATGTCAAGCGACGTTATGTCGCTCTATCGAGCTCCGGACTCTTGCCATTTCATGGGACTCTCGGAGGGCTTTTAATTAAGCTTTCACCAAATAGTATCAAAACGAAAACGTACTATCACATCAACTATTTAATCTCAGTAATATGATAATTAATTCAAGTAATGCCAGTCAATATAACTCTTACCTTGCTGGGAAGGAACAGAGACGAGAGTGACACGGATGACTTGCTGCTCGTCACACTCCCTGATTGTCGGTCTGTCGCCCTTGCGGTCTTGAGCTGTCCCAGCTCACCCAAACCTACGCTCTAGCCAAGCGCCTCCCAGCAGGCCCGGTTGATGGGTTACGGTAGCCTACCTCCTTTGTGATGTGATTGGCCATCTCCGCACAGCCCCACGCTAATGCCATCATAGCGCAGGCGCACACAGGTAACTGTTGTCCAAACTACAATGATTTATTATAAGTGACACTTATTCTGTGTACAGGTCTATTTAGTTTTCTTCATCGGGTATGCTATGCCTTAGAGTGAGAAAAAACAGTAGGCAAAACATTATTCACTGCGTGCCACAAAGTAAGCTGCTTATCTCAGTCTCTGTCTCTAGTTCTTATAGAGAGCTGAGAGCTCAACGTTTTGTATATGAGGTGGAATGGTTCAGATGGTACTTCAGATGGAAGGTTGGTTACACTGTTGCATAAAGTGAAGTTGTACTACAGCTGAGCTACAGACACCCAGTCAGTCTCTTTTTCTCTCCCTCACATTTCTCACATAGATCTGGGCTTCTGCCTTTCCTCCTTCTTGACTACAGTCTCCCCAACCAGATGGTTATATAATTGTTGGACTGAAAGGCATGTTAAAACCATCATGCTGTGTGGGTTTTAGGATGGGATAAGTACACCTTTTATTTTATGATTTTAGTGTTATCCTGAGGTTGAAGCTCTAAACATAAGCTACCTACAAAAAGTATTTTGTCAGCCCTTTACAAAGTATTTATTTTTGGATTTTAATTTGATGTATTTATCAGGGATCCCTATTAGCTGCCAAGTATTAGGGTTAGGTCAAGGCAGCAGCTACTATTCCTGGGGTCCAAACACATTAAGGCGCTTACATCACACATACAACAAAAGATAAAAACAGTACACCATATAACATTAATACACCACTACATATCAAAATGTATAATACCACCATACAACAATGTTACAATGTATGCGTGTGTGTGTTGAGTGTGTTTGCTAGTGCGTGTGCGTGTGTGTCTGTTTCTCTTCACAGTCCTCGCTGTTCCATAAGGTGTATTTTTATCTGTGCAGGCTATCTCTAACATTCATAGTTCTCTTTTCATCATAGAGAGCCTTTAACAGCCAACAATCTAAGATAGCTTACCAAGCCATTGAATAAAAGGCTCTGAATATCTTTTCCATCTGAGTAATCTATGTTGACTACCACAACTATGCTTCAAGGCAAGCAACACTGAACCATGCATGAGACAAGCTGTTCTGGACGACTGTGTGATCTCGCTCTCCGTACCCGATATGAGTCAGACCTTTAAACAACTTAACATTCACAAGGCCACAGAGCCAGACAGATTACCAGCACGTGTACTCAGAGCATGCGCTGACCAGCTGGCAAGTGTTTTCGCTGACATTTTCAACCTCTCCCTGACCCCGTCTGCAATACCTACATATTTCAAGCAGACCACCATAGTCCCTGTGCCCAAGAACACCAAGGTAAGTAAGCAGCCTTTCACAAGCCTTAACGTGTACGAGCCGGAACGGCTCATAGGAGCAGGAGCCTATATCCTGTTTCTGTAGCGTGAGGCAGCTTGACGTATAAGTAAACCCCCTGAACAGAACACCAAGGTAACCTGTCTAAATGCCTATCGCCCCATAGCACTCAAATATGTAGCCATGAAATGCTTTGAAAGGCTGGTCATGGCTCACATCAACACCATTATCCCAGAAACCCTAGACCCACTTCAATTCACATACCGCACCAAACAGATCCACAGATGATGCAATCTCTATTACACTACACACTGCCCTTTCCCACCTGAACAAAATGAACACCTATGTGAGAATGCTGTTCATTGACGATAGCTCAGCATTCAACATCATAGTGCCCTCCAAGCTCATCACTAAGTTCAGGACACTGGGATTGAACACGTCCCTCTGCTACTGGGTCCTGGACTTCCTGACGGGCCGCCACCACCTGAAACGACACATTCACCACGCTGACCCTCAACACAGGGGCCCTCAGAGATGCGTGCATATTCCCCTACTGTACTCCCTCTTCACCCACGACTGTGTGGCCGCGCACGACTCCAACACCATCATAAAGTTTGCTGACGACACAACATGGTTGGCCTGATCACCGATGATGATGAGACAGCCTACAGGGACGGGGCTGTAGTGGAGCGGGTCGAGAGCTTCAAGTTCCTTGGTGTCCACATCACTAAGGAATTATCATGGTCCACACGCAGTGGGGAAGAAGGCACGAGCACGCCTCTTCCCGCTCAGGAGGCTGAAAAGATTTGTCTTGGGCCATCAGCTCCTCAAAAGGTTCTACAGCTGCACCATTGAGAGCATCTTGGCAACTGGCAACTGCTCGGCTTCTGACCAGGCGCTACAGAGGGTAGTGCGCACTGCCCAGTACATCATTGGTGCCGAGTTCCCTGCCATCCAGGACCTCTATACCACCCAAGTCATACTGTTCTCTCAGCTACTGCACGGCAATCAGTACTGATGCACCAAGTCTAGAACCAACAGGACCCTGAACAGCTTTTACCCCCAAGCCATAAGACTGCTATTTGGGTAACTATTTAATAGTTAGTCCAGGTAGCTATTTAACTATCTGCATTGGCCCTTTTTGCACTAACTCTTTTGACTCATCACATACGCTGCTGCTAATGTTTAATATCTATCCTGTTGCTGAATTACCTCCTACCTCTGCATGTCGACTCGGTACCTACCATGTGGATATAGCCAAATTATAGTTACTCGTTGTGTATTTACTCCTTGTATTATTATTTTTCTATTATTTCTCTCTGCATTGCTGGGAAGGGCCGTAAGCATTTCACTGTTAGTCTACACCTGTTGTTTACAAGAATGTGCCAAAGAATGTGTATTCGATTTTTGATACCTGTAAATCAAAATCTCAAATAATGTCCCCATGGGAGAACCATTTGATGAACCCTTTTGGTTCCAGGTAGAACCCTTTTGGGTTCCACGTAGAGGCCTTTCTGCAGATGGTTGGACATGGAACTCAAAAGGGTTCTGCCGGGAACCAAAATTGTTTCTCCTATGGGAACAGTTGAATAACCCTTTTGGAAACTTTTTTATACTGAGCTCATGTGAGTGGGAAAACAGTACAAATATTTTAAACAGTTTTGTTTCTATATAAACGTTTTGCGCATGGCTAGTTAAATTAATTTCACTTTTGTCAGAAGGACCGGAAGTAGACCATTTATAATAAGAAAAAAATAACCGGAAGTTGGTGTGGGGTGGACCGTTCTTATAATATATGGTGGACCGTTCTTATAATATAGGGTGGACCTTTCTTATAATATAGGGTGGACATGGTATATTGCTAACTGACCCTTACATGTATATATTTTTAACTTCCGTTTAACCAACAAGTTATTTTGGAGCATCATACCAAACCTAACTTTGCAGGTAGGTGGCAGAAGTTTGATAACATTATCTTATCTAGCTTCTCAGGATTATTGACTGTTAGGCTTCGCATCAAGTATAACGTTAGCTATGAATCTGACGTTCGCTAGCTAGCGTTACTAGCTACAATGAAATATATTGTTGATTTAACGTTAGCTAGCTAATTATTTTAGTTCGCCAGAGTCACTGCTTCTTTCCATGGGAAAACTATGAATATACATTTTTCAGAGTAGTTAGATAGCTAATTTGTTTGCTCGAGCTACCTAACGTTAGCTAAAATTACAATCAGATTTTTGACTGACACGAAACACTACAGTTAGCTAGCTTAGTAACCAACTAGCGTTAGCTAACTAAGTTAGATGACAAACGTTAACCACTGAACCTGGCCAGCTAGCTAGTTTAGCTTGCCAACTGTCATCATGTTTGTGCTGGATGACACTTTCACCTGATCTTACAGGGCAAGATGACACTGACAACCTCTGAAGTAGATACATACTCCTGAAAAGGAGAATGGTCATTTCTATTGGTGACGGTCAAGTGCTGACAGGAGCATAATCAGAAACACATCCTTTCTCACTGACTGACTGATGTTTTTCTTTCAGTACAGGTCCATATCAGGCCCTACTAGTGTCTTGTCAGGTATTGTTATGGTAAGATTATTTTCAGTTTTCCCATAATGATCTAGCTGCTACCGCTGGAGACAACAATGTTATTGTGTACTTGTTGGGATTCGGGAGAAGTACACAAGCTCACTTAAGAGTTGTGATGATTTCTGGATGCTGAAGGCGAAGCATCACTAATAGCTTCCCCTGCCAGAGACTCATCTCTTTTTCACCCCCTCTCCTGTCTCTGTCACAAACACTTCCTCTCAGAAAAATAGTGAGAGAAGCTAGGAGGAGAGATGGAAACGCTTACACTGTTTGATACTGTTGTTATTTTGCGGATAAATAAGGCAACAAGTCAATATGGCTGGAATGCACAGGCGGCATTCCGTGGCCGTCCTGGCAATGGGCCGGGGTAGCTTGGTGAGTCCTATCTGATATTCTGTCTAAGACTAGACTAGTTCCTACGTATGAGTTGATTTGATTGTACGGACAAACAGCAACAGTCAGTTATTTTACTTAAGGCTAGTGATTGTCTATAGGCTACTTTTGATTTGATACTTCGGTCAACCATTTTTAGTGGTGCCACATTCGAGAACAGAACTGTATCAAGAGCAGTTTTCTTGTTGATTCTGCTGGCAAAGAAATGAAGTTAAAATACTAGTTTTACTCACAATGCAGGCTATGCAGCACGGTGCTGAAGATGATGATTTTGGTGATGATGATGATGAAATAACATGTTGTGGCTCCATGATCTGTTCACCGCTTCAGCTGAAGAAGTCACGGTTAGGAAGGAAGGGTCGACTATTCCAATGTTAATGGCATTTCCTGGATGTTCCGGTGTTATGACATAAGAGCTCAGTTTCTAGTTCTTTTGTTTCTAGTTTCTGACTAACACCATTCCTGCCATGATCCTGGCTACTCCTCCCAGTTGTCTGCCTTTCGGACTATATCTATCAGGCCAGCTACAGCTAATCTGGTCTCCTCTCACATGACATTGCCTCCCTGAAGACCCACATATGATGTTTGCCATGTTCCTACATGGCCCATTTTGACCATTTCTCAAAAATGTCCTCAGTGTGGGTAGACGGTGAGCGGTACTGTCTGTGTCTACCGGCAGTAATGGTTACAGTCTGCTGAACCATATGACTGGGTGTGTGACTGCTCTGTCCTCAGGCTGTCTGTGGCCTAGCTAGCATGAGTCAGCTGGCCTTGTGTCTGTCTATATGGCCTAGCTAGCAAAAAGTCAGCTAGTTGACATTCAGAAGAGGGAACTAGACCTAGTGGGTCTATCATCAATATGTTTCTTTCTAATACTTGTTGTGAAATAGGCCTAAATCAGCCATTTTCCCCCTCAGCCTCTTCCTGGCAGTCTGTGAGCTAGGAGTAATTGCCTTAATGGGCAATTAGGTCTAGTTATTTAACCTTTTATTTAACTAGGCAAGTCGGTTTAGAACAAATTCTTATTTACGATGTCGGCCTACCAAAAGGCAAAATGCTTCCCGCTGGGATTAAAAATACAAATATAGGACAAAACACGCAACTGCTTAGCTTTATCTTGGCCAGGTCGCAGTTGTAAATGAGAACTTGTTCTCGACTAGCCTACCTGGTTAAATAAAGGTAAGCTAGTTGAGAACACATGACAACACAGCATGGCAGCAACATGGTAGCAACACAAAACATGATAAAACATTATTGGGCACAGACAACAGCACCAAGGGCAAGAAGGTAGAGACAAAATGCATCATGTAAGGCAGCCACAACTGTCAATAAGATTGTCCATGATTGAGTTTTTGAATGATGAGATGGAGATAAAATTGTCCAGTTTGAGTGTTTGTTGCAGCTCGTTCCAGTCACTAGCTGCAGAGAACTGAAAAGAGGAGCAACCCAGGGATGTGTGTGCTTTGGGGACCTTTAACAGAATGTGACTGGCAGAATGGGTGTTGTATGTGGAGGATGAGGGCTGCAGTAGGTATCTCAGATAGGGGGGAGTGAGGCCTAAGAGGGTTTTATAAATAAGCATCAACCAGTGGTCTTGTGACTGGTTTACAGAGGAGTATAGAGTGCAGTGATGTGTCCTGTAAGGAGCATTGGTGGCAAATCTGATGGCCGAGTTGATGGCATGGAATGTTGTCATCAATAAAAACATGTTTGCATGCTTCACTTTGTTGGGGTGGAAAATCCAATGTTCAAATGTTTTATCTTAGATCTCACCAAGAACTCAGTTGTCATTGTTTCTTGTTTGTGGATAAATGACAGATTTCCAGGCACACAGAGAAGTGCAAAGATCACAAAAAAATCAAACCGAGGTGAGGCTGTAGACTAACACCAGCAGTCACAAGGTCCTCTGTCCTAAACTATGTTCTCTCTCTCTACCCCCCAGATTTCTGGCAGCCCCCTCCTGAGCAAGATGAGTGCGGACGGGGGAGGCAAGCCTGCCAAGGTGGGCTCGGTGGTGGAGGTGATCGGTAAGGGCCAGCGTGGCACGGTGGCGTATGTGGGCGCCACGCTCTTTGCCACGGGTAAGTGGGTGGGTGTGATCCTGGATGAGCCCAAGGGCAAGAATGATGGCACGGTCCAGGGGAAGAGATACTTCCAGTGTGATGAGAACTGCGGCATCTTTGTGCGCCAGTCCCAGGTAACTAAGCTAACCCTCCATACCACACACACAGACAACCTCTCTCTAACTGACAGACACTCTCTCTCTCTCTAACTGACACACACAGACACTCTCTCTCTCTAACTGTGACACACACAGACACTCTCTCTCTCTAACTGTGACACACACAGACACTCTCTCTCTCTAACTGTGACACACACAGACACTCTCTCTCTAACTGTGACACACACAGACACTCTCTCTCTCTAACTGTGACACACACAGACACTCTCTCTCTCTAACTGTGACACACACAGACACTCTCTCTCTCTAACTGTGACACACACAGACACTCTCTCTCTCTAACTGTGACACACACAGACACTCTCTCTCTCTAACTGTGACACACACAGACACTCTCTCTCTCTAACTGTGACACACACAGACACTCTCTCTCTCTAACTGTGATACACACAGACTCTCTCTCTCTAACTGACACTCAGACACTCTCTCTCTCTAACTGACACTCAGACACTCTCTCTCTCTAACTGACACTCAGACACTCTCTCTCTCTAACTGACACTCAGACACTCTCTCTCTAACTGTGACACACACACAGACACTCTCTCTCTCTCTAACTGACACACACAGACACTCTCTCTCTCTCTAACTGACACACACAGACACTCTCTCTAACTGTGACACACACAGACACTCTCTCTCTCTAACTGTGACACACACAGACACTCTCTCTCTCTAACTGTGACACACACAGACACTCTCTCTCTCTAACTGTGACACACACAGACACTCTCTCTCTCTAACTGTGACACACACAGACTCTCTCTCTCTCTCTAACTGTGACACACACAGACACTCTCTCTCTCTAACTGTGACACACACAGACTCTCTCTCTAACTGTGACACACACAGACACTCTCTCTCTCTAACTGTGACACACACAGACACTCTCTCTCTAACTGTGACACACACAGACACTCTCTCTCTAACTGTGACACACACAGACACTCTCTCTCTAACTGTGACACACACAGACACTCTCTCTCTCTAACTGTGACACTCACAGACACTCTCTCTCTCTCTCTAACTGTGACACTCACAGACACTCTCTCTCTCTAACTGTGACACTCACAGACACTCTCTCTCTCTAACTGTGACACTCACAGACACTCTCTCTCTCTAACTGACACACACAGACACTCTCTCTCTAACTGACACACACAGACACTCTCTCTCTCCAACTGTGACACACACAGACACTCTCTCTCTCTCCAACTGTGACACACACAGACACTCTCTCTCTCTCCAACTGTGACACACACAGACACTCTCTCTCTCTCTCTAACTGTGACACTCTCTCTCTCTCCAACTGTGACACACACAGACACTCTCTCTAACTGACAGATGACCTCTCTCTAACTGTGACACTCACAGACTCTCTCTCTCTCTAACTGTGACACACACAGACACTCTCTCTAACTGTGACACACACAGACACTCTCTCTCTCTCTCTAACTGTGACACTCTCTCTCTCTCCAACTGTGACACACACAGACTCTCTCTAACTGACAGATGACCTCTCTCTAACTGTGACACTCACAGACTCTCTCTCTCTAACTGTGACACACACAGACACTCTCTCTCTAACTGTGACACACACAGACACTCTCTCTCTCTAACTGTGACACACACAGACACTCTCTCTCTCTAACTGTGACACTCACAGACACTCTCTCTCTCTCTCTAACTGTGACACTCACAGACACTCTCTCTCTCTAACTGTGACACTCACAGACACTCTCTCTCTAACTGACACACACAGACACTCTCTCTCTGTGACACACACACGCTCTCTCTCTCTCTAACTGTGACACACACAGACACTCTCTCTCTCTCTCTAACTGTGACACTCTCTCTCTCTCCAACTGTGACACACACAGACTCTCTCTCCAACTGTGACACACACAGACACTCTCTCTAACTGACAGATGACCTCTCTCTAACTGTGACACTCACAGACTCTCTCTCTCTCTAACTGTGACACACACAGACACTCTCTCTAACTGTGACACACACAGACACTCTCTCTAACTGACACACACAGACACTCTCTCTCTCTCTAACTGACACACACAGACACTCTCTCTCTCTCTAACTGACACACACAGACACTCTCTCTCTCTCTAACTGACACACACAGACACTCTCTCTCTCTCTCTAACTGACACACACAGACACTCTCTCTCTCTCTCTCTCTAACTGACACACACAGACACTCTCTCTCTCTCTCTAACTGACACACACAGACACTCTCTCTCTCTCTCTAACTGACACACACAGACACTCTCTCTCTCTCTCTAACTGACACACACAGACACTCTCTCTCTCTCTCTAACTGACACACACAGACACTCTCTCTCTCTCTCTAACTGACACACACAGACACTCTCTCTCTCTCTCTAACTGACACACACAGACACTCTCTCTCTCTCTCTCTCTCTAACTGTGACACACACAGACACTCTCTCTCTCTCTCTAACTGTGACACACACAGACACTCTCTCTCTCTCTCTCTCTGTGACACACACAGACACTCTCTCTCTCTCTCTCTCTCTCTAACTGTGACACACACAGACACTCTCTCTCTCTAACTGACAGACGACCTCTCTCTAACTGTGACACACACATTGTGGAAGAGTAATAGACTGGTGTATTGAACCGGTCTCCCTCTCTGTCCTTATCAGATCCAGCTTGTGGAAGATGGTGCCACCTCTCCAGACATCCCAGAATCTTCCACTGCCAAGTTCCAGTCCAAGCAGAAAGGTGAGCAGAATAACAAAGCTGTGGCCTTCATTTACATGGCCTCAGATAGCATCAGGATTGGGGTTCATTTAATTTCAATTCAATTCAGTCAATTCAGTAAGTAAACTGAAATTCCAATTCTAATTGTCCTCAATGCTACTTTACTTCCTGAGTTCTCCCCAGCCCTGGATAGCATGTCACTGATCTTTAGGCTACAATCATAAAGACAACACTATCCAGGTTTCCATCCAACGTTTTTAAGCGAGTAAAGTACATGTTGGATAAAAAATGTCATGACAGGCCTGATGGAAACAGAAAATGTGTCCGTTAACTTTCCACATGTCGACAAAACGAAATACTCCAGACATGGTGGGATCTTTTTGTGTCGGTTAAATTCATTATGTGAGAATTGTCTGCAGAAACTCTTTATGCACAAATATTGATATAATACCCATCATATGGAAGTAAACTTGGTGTCACGCGATGACATGAAACCACGCAGTTCATTAGACTACAGATGAAATGAGGGATGAATTTATAACTATATATAATATAATAATTATAACTATGCAATGCCATTTTAAAAAAAATGAATGAGAAATCCATCAGTAGAGTTGAAAATGCCATGGAAAACCATTGAACATTTCTATTCACTACATGGGAATGAAACCGCAGAAGTAAATGTTATGTGCACTACGGGATCACGCACAGCCTTTTAATCCCCAACAAGTCCATTCGATGGAAACTCATCTTTGGTGGGGAAATGCGCGTATTGTTAAGCAGATATAGAATATTCGCATGAGAATCTTTTGCCGATTGGATGGAAACCTAGCTACTGTAACACGTTATATTACGGTCCACTTCAAGTATTTGTAAAGGGTTTAGAAGTAGTTTAGCAGTAGTTTATAAATGGTTGTGTGTGTTTATAATAACATAAGATCTGTTCGTTCTGTTTTTATCTTCAGACATCCCTGAGATTCCAAAATCAGTCAAACAGGTACAGGAAACATACAGACCTTTTGTCTGGGAGCGATTTCCATCCCTCTCCTTTTCTCTCCCTCTATGTGACCTACGTGACCTCTTCCCTCTTTTCTACTTCTCTCTATCCCTTTCCTTTTCTCTCCCTCCATGTGACCTACCTGACCTCTTCCCTCTTTTCTACTTCTCTCTATCCCTCTCCTTTTCTCTCCCTCCATGTGACCTACCTGACCTCTTCCCTCTTTTCTACTTCTCTCTATCCCTCTCCTTTTCTCTCCCTCCATGTGACCTACCTGACCTCTTCCCTCTTTTCTACTTCTCTCTATCCCTCTCCTTTTCTCTCCCCCCAAATACCATTACAGACGCCCGTTTCTAAGAAGGTATAGATATTTAAAACTATGCTCACCTACTTTGCAACGGTGGTTGCTTGCTTGTCACGTTTTCTTTTGAATGAGGCTGTTCAGGGTAATATTTTTGGCCTGTCGTAGCTTTTCTTTTGAACGAGGCTGTTCAGGGTAATATTTTTGGCCTGTCGTAGCTTTTCTTTTGAACGAGGCTGTTCAGGGTAATATTTTTGGCCTGTCGTAGCTTTTCTTTTGAACGAGGCTGTTCAGGGTAATATTTTTGGCCTGTCGTAGCTTTTCTTTTGAACGAGGCTGTTCAGGGTAATATTTTTGGCCTGTCGTAGCTTTTCTTTTGAACGAGGCTGTTCAGGGTAATATTTTTGGCCTGTCGTAGCTTTTCTTTTGAACGAGGCTGTTCAGGGTAATATTTTTGGCCTGTCGTAGCTTTTCTTTTGAACGAGGCTGTTCAGGGTAATATTTTTGGCCTGTCGTAGCTTTTCTTTTGAACGAGGCTGTTCAGGGTAATATTTTTGGCCTGTCGTAGCTTTTCTTTTGAACGAGGCTGTTCAGGGTAATATTTTTGGCCTGTCGTAGCTTTTCTTTTGAACGAGGCTGTTCAGGGTAATATTTTTGGCCTGTCGTAGCTTTTCTTTTGAACGAGGCTGTTCAGGGTAATATTTTTGGCCTGTCGTAGCTTTTCTTTTGAACGAGGCTGTTCAGGGTAATATTTTTGGCCTGTCGTAGCTTTTCTTTTGAACGAGGCTGTTCAGGGTAATATTTTTGGCCTGTCGTAGCTTTTCTTTTGAACGAGGCTGTTCAGGGTAATATTTTTGGCCTGTCGTAGCTTTTCTTTTGAACGAGGCTGTTCAGGGTAATATTTTTGGCCTGTCGTAGCTTTTCTTTTGAACGAGGCTGTTCAGGGTAATATTTTTGGCCTGTCGTAGCTTTTCTTTTGTTCGTCTTCTGTTCTGTATTCTGCTAACGGATCACATGGGTGTTTCATGTCACCGTACATTTTCACTTTGGTTCCGTGACACATTTAGGAGCATGATGTTCCATGTTCTGGCTGTTAGGTTCATTTTTTATATATAATACATTTTTTTTGTATTCTTGCATTGTGATGCGCCTTGTTTTTGCCTCGACTTCACTTGGGATTATTTTATTTTGTAATTTATTTTAAGTCATGTTATATACTTTTTAACACCGACTTCACCCACTTATATATTAACTACAGTACGTCTCCTCAGTTTTTAAAAGTAGCGGGTTATCAGCTCAAACTTCATACTTGCACAAAGACTTTAAAAAAAATTCCACCCAAAAACTCTCTTTTGGTATTTGTTTGATTAGTCAATAGTTGATATAGTTCTAAAATGTTTTGCAGGTCAGCAATGAAGTTTTCAAGATACACAGCTTTCAAATACAGAAATACAGTCGGTATGTTGCATCATCTGATGCACAGTGCGTCAAACCGGCTGTATTTCTGTATGTCAACAATGAAGCAAATACTGAGAGTTTTTGGGTGGAGTTTTCCTTTGAGTGACTAAGGGGAATGCAGTAACACACAGCAGTCCAGCCTGCTGGAGAGTGATATATCAGTGTGTTTTGACTAATATTAACCCTGTGTGTTTCTGCCTCTCTGCCCTGCTAACTACTGCCCTTCGCCATCTCTGCTGGGCCTGTGTGTGTGTTCTCTATCCTCTCCGCCGCTACTATACCCTCCTCCTCCTCTTCCTCCTCCTCCTCTAGTCCATCACCCATCGTAGCACCAAGGTGAGCTTGTTATGAACAGCAGACGCTGTGGTAAAAGGGTTCTGTTAAAGACGAGCCCACCTGTCCATTCCTACTGTAGATCGTGTCGACCTTGTGATGTCACAGCAGTACGCTCTGAGGTAGATTAGAGCAACGGAATGTTGATAAGCTCATGAATATGGAAGATGTAGGTATGTGACAGAGTAGGAAAGTAGCTCACCACAGTCTGCGAAGGAATGATGTTTTAGAGTGGGAGATCTACTGCTACAGTTTAACGTCATAGACTGAGATAATTAGCAGTCAGTATTTGACTTGAGAGTATGTCGCACGTCAGTACATGGTGTGTGTATCTGTTTAGGCCTAACTATAGAATGTGAGAGTAGTAGAGTGTATAAAGTTGTTCTAGAAGATTCCCTCAGGAAGAGAGAACAGCAGTAGACGGCTCTTCAACCCCTAAGACAGGAGAGTGTATAAAGTTGTTCTAGAAGATTCGCTCAGGAAGAGAGAACAGCAGTAGACAGCTCTTCAACCCCTAACAGTCTACTCTCATACAACAGTGGAACACTCCAGGTCGTCTCTCCTCCTCCAGCTCCCTCCCCTCCCTCCTCATGGTACGTTCCAGGCCTCAAAGCACCTGACTCCCCTGGGAGAGATCAACTCTGGTCCTGGAGGGGTGAACTCTGGTCATTCCTGGAGGGGTGAACAAAGGTCAAATTCACTGCAATAACTGGAAAAACGACAGCGTAGTTAGTTTTAGTATTTTAAACCAAAGTTCCCACAAAATGTGAAGCAGTAACTTACTACTGTAGTAGTGCCTCTAAAACCAGAGTTCACCCTTTTACAGACAGTTCAGTTCACCTGGCCAGTTCCTTGAGAACTGTTGGTACTTTTTGGTGGAGGCCAGATCAGCACAGTAAAGGGTGACTTGTATGGCACTGGGTGTGGTATTTGCTCACCACGGCAGGTTTCACTTAGATACGGGTTTACCGGAGTTCATCTGGGCTCTGGGTGGAATGTTTCTGTGTTCACTTCTGGGAGCAGTCTGTTTTTATGGTCACTGGGATTAACAGGTAATGGTACGGTCTCACAGATGTAGTTCTCTTTTACATTTACTTGTATTTCTCCCTCCTGTTCTCTCTCGCGCCCCTCTCTCTTTCTATCTTTTCTTTACCTCTCTCTACCTCCACCCTCTACCTACCCCCTCCTCTACTCTCCACCTCTCTCTTCCACCCCCCACCTCTCTCTACCTCCCCCTCCCACACCTCTCTCTACCTCCCCCTTCCACACCTCTCTCTACCTCCACCCTCTACCTACCCCCCCTCCTCTAACCCCCTAACTCCCCCACCCTCTCCCCCTCTACCCTCCCCCCCCTCTTCCCCCCCCCACCTCTCTCTACCTCCACCCTCCCCCTCTTCCACCCCCCACCTCTCTCTTCCACCCCCACCTCTCTCTTCCACCCCTCCATCTCCCTCTCTCTACCTCTCCCACACCTCCCTCTCTCTACCCCCTCCCACACCTCCCTCTCTCTACCCCCTCCCACACCTCCCTCTCTCTACCCCCTCCCACACCTCCCTCTCTCTACCCCTCCCACACCTCCCTCTCTCTACCCCCTCCCACACCTCCCTCTCTCTACCCCCTCCCACACCTCCCTCTCTCTACCCCCTCCCACACCTCCCTCTCTCTACCCCCTCTCACACACCTCCCTCTACCTCCCCTCTCCCACACCTCTCTCTACCTCCCCCTCCCACACCTCTCTCTACCTCCTCTCTCTACCTCCTCTCTCTACCTCCCCCTTCCACACCTCTCTCTACCTCCCTCTCTCTACCTGCCCTCTCTACCTCCCTCTCTCTACCTGCCCCCTCTCCCACCTCTCTCTACCTGCCCCCTCTCCCACCTCTCTATACCTCCCACCTCTCCAGGCTCCCCGGGCCATCGGCTTCTCCAGCTCTCGGTCCAGGGAGGATGTCAGCGAGGGCAGCCTGTCTTCCAAGGGTGCGCTGGGGGCTCCTGTCGTCCCCCTGCCCAGTGGCATCCCCGCCACGTCCGGAGCTCCACCCCCCACCACCCCTAGCAAGGTCAGTCCACAACCCCCTGTGGCCAATCAGATCATCACCTTAGGTTCTGGGGAGCTTTTTGGTCTAGCACAGAAAGAAAACACCCCATTTATCATAACATTGATACGTTGTTGGATATGTTTACTACTGGGCTGGAACAAAAGCCTGCAGCCTGATATGTCATTTATATAGAGCTGAGACGATAAACCCAAAAAATGATCGACACATACCACATTTTGATGACATTCATTACGATAATTAGCCTATTCTACAGAAAAGTGAAGTTTGAAATTAAGTTTGCTAATATGGGGTGATTATTGGGATAATGGCGACTGTGCATGAAGATGGCGACCCCCATGTACTTACCACACATTCCTTGTTTTGCTAAGTTTGCAGTGTTGTTCATCGCTCTCCGTTACTATTCGTATGGTCATTGGCACCGTGTACATGATCCCAAAGCTTTAAGACGCAGACAATAAAACAAAGTTTACTGGCAAATTGACCCATGTCGCTCGCCGTAGTTTAAGAACTCTGTGGGTAGTGCTAAAAACAAGATGTCATATCTGAATTCCTCCATCTTTATGGCCCTGTCGGCCGTTGATGGCTACAACATTCACACTAGCAGTGGTAGTTTGAAGGGTGACAACAAAAGCTGGTGCACATTATTGTAAACGTGTCATTCTATTTGTTGTATTGATTCAGTCAGTTTATGGTGATTGTATCTTTTTGTCCGCATCGCCCAGCTTCACCATGGTATCACCTCCATCCATTGTGTTTCCTCATTCGTTGTCTGTTGACTGTTGTGTTCCGTCCATGTTGTCGTTGTAAACAGGCTGAGCCTCCTGCATCAAAGCAGGTAGGGTAACGGTATCTGAACGCATGCTTATCTGGTCTGGGCATGTTGTTTGATTAACAAACCGGGGTTGCCCCAAATGGCACCCTATTCCCTATATAGTGTACTGCTTCATAGGGAATACGGTGCCATTTGGGATATCCATTTGGGACGTATCCAGGGATCATAGGGTGCTACTCCTCAGCCTCACTACCACTGCCCTTCACCTGCATGCCAACAGAGGGCAGAGTTTCTTTGGTTTAATATTACTGAGTAAATGAGTTTACTCCAGACACGGTACTTGGTGGTGGGAGCATGTCTTGGTGTTTTT
The DNA here is from genome assembly GCF_021184085.1 of Oncorhynchus gorbuscha. NCBI lineage: Eukaryota > Metazoa > Chordata > Actinopteri > Salmoniformes > Salmonidae > Oncorhynchus > Oncorhynchus gorbuscha. The sequence goes on from NC_060193.1 coordinate 13,419,214, forward strand.
TTGGAATGTGGGTTCTAACGTCTCTGGTTGCTTTGAGATGTCCACTATCCCCTCTCTCAATGCCCCCCCCCCATCCCTTCCTATTCACCCCCCCCCTTTCTCTCTCTGTCTTCCCTGATGTGTTCACCTTCACACCTGAACATCTCTGTGTTTCCAGGAGGAAGAGTCTCTGCGTGGCCAGGTGAAGGACTTAGAGGAGAAGCTGGAGACCCTGAAGATGAAGCGGGCGGAGGACAAGGTCTTTGTCGTTTTAATAATCTATTTATCTTGTTATTATATTATGTACAGCATGTTGACTGGCTGTCTCTGTATGAATATACAAATATAAAGACATCTAAAGTAGATTTGTTTTATTTTGATAAATATGTAATAACTTGTATTATTATTTATTCATATTTACAATGTTTATTCAGGTCAAGCTGAAGGAGCTGGAGAAACACAAGATTCAGCTGGAGCAGCTCCAGGAGTGGAAGACCAAGATGCAGGAGCTGCAGACGGACCTGCAGAAACAACTCAAAGAGGCCAAGAAGGTACAGTACACACCAGAAACATGAACGATTAACCTCTATGGTAGTCACCTTTTTGAAACGAGTACAGAACCTTCACGCTTCTTTTCGGGTTTCTGTCCACTTCTCTTATTAAATCAGAGTACTTGGCAAGACTTCAAGTAACAAACCGGTAGTCATTAACCTAGGATAATTAAACGGTCATCCCTTATGTAATGTTGTACCAGTTATGGAAGTCTGTTGTCAGGTACCTAGTTTTAGCTTTGGTTAGATTGACATTGCTAATGACGTCCACTCTTGTCATTCTGGATTTTTTGCGTATTTCGTCTGACTCTGTTCATTCAACAAATGTGAGATTTACACTAATGTTCCTCTCCCAGGATGCCCGGGAGGCATTGGAGGCCAAGGACCGCTATATGGAGGAGATGTCAGACACGGCGGACGCCATCGAGATGGCCACCCTGGACAAGGAGATGGCCGAGGAGCGGTCCGAAAGCCTGCAGGTGGAGGTGGAGTCGCTGAAGGAGAAGGTGGAGGAACTCACCATGGACCTGGAGATCATTAAACACGAGGTTGAGGAGAAAGGTTAGAGGTCACTAGTAGTGAGTTGCTATGAAAGGCTGCTCTATTTATGGTATCTCATCCCATACAGAGGGTCAAAGATCATACCCCCAAAACATGCTAACCTCCCCTGTTATTGTAATGGTGAGAGGTTAGCATGTCTGGTTAGCCTGTCTTGGGGGTATGATCTTTGACTCTAACTTTCTCACTCATCATTATTCACCATTCATTCAGGATTATCTGTAATTGGTAGCATCCAGATTAATGTAGCAGTGTTCAGAAACATTCTGACTGACTCCAATGACACAATATTGACCATTTATTTCTATTGGACTCAAAATAAATTGAAATGCAACCATAACGACATGTAAATGCATCCAACAATGTTGTAGAGTCACAAGCTTGATGTAGTCATTCTGTGCTATGAATATGGGACCAAATACTTCACTTTTGACTCCATTATTTATAATCTTTAGGGATGCCAATCATTTTGGCTCCTACCTTTTTAATTGAGAAAAATATATATTGTTAATCAAAATCGTTTTGCATACACTATAGGTCAGTATTTAAATGATTTATTTCATACAGTCATAATTGCTCATTTTTATCAAGGGTGTCAATCATTTCGGATCCCATTGTCTTTGTATTTAAGAAAAAATAGCTATCATATATTTGACAAGGACTTCAGTTTTGCTTGGCAAAGTTGAAACGAAACCTAACCTAACCTAACTCTTGCTTCTCCAGGTTCTGACGGAGCTGCCTCTAGTTACCACGTAAAGCAGCTGGAGGAGCAGAACAGCAGGCTGAAAGATGCTCTGGTCAGGTGTGTGTACTTAAAACCCGTAATACCTTTTTTTTTTTTCTTTTTTTTTTTTTTTGAGAGCTTTCAGTTTTGACCAAACTGTCTCATCTGTTACCTGATGTTTCATTGAGATCTAGTGCCCCTTATGGGTACACTGGGGTGTCTCTTCCCTTCAGGATTTGCTCAAAATGATTTGCCTGTCACTTTTTGGGGCAGTTTCCTGGACACAAATTAAGCCTACTGCTGGACTAAAGAGCCTGCTCAGTGGAGTATGTCCATTAGAAGAGGTTTCTAGTGCAGGACTGTACTTAATCTGGGTCTGGGAAACCAGCCTTAAACGTTTCCCTTTAGTTTGATCTCTAACAGAACTATTTGTTCCCCTCCCTCAGGATGCGTGACCTGTCCTCGTCTGAGAAGCAGGAGCACGTGAAGCTGCAGAAGCAGATGGACAAGAAGAATGGAGAGCTGGAGACTCTGAGGACCCAGAAGCAGAAACTACAGGAGGATATGAAGCAGGCTGAGGCCACCATTGATGAGTTGAAGGAGCAGGTCAGTCAGCCAGGCCATCATCAATGAGCTGAAGGTGGTCAGTCAACCAGTCAGTCAGTCAGTTCGTCGGTCAGCTGGGGGGGGGGCGCTAGATTACCGTCAACAAGCTCAAAGAATAGGTAATTCAACAAGAAGGTTAGACAGCCAGTCAGGCCACCATCAATGAGCTCAAATAGCAGGTCAGTCAGGCTGTCCGTGAGCCAGTCAGTTAACCAGATAGCCAGCCAGGACATTATCAACAAGCTAAAATAACAGGTCGGTCGGGTCAGTGATTCAGCCAGTCAACTAGGTTACCATCAACAAGCTCAAAGAACATGTCAGCCAGCCACTCCGACAGGCCACCATCATTGAGCTCAAAGTACAGGTCAGTCTACCAGTCAGTTAGCCAGTCAGTCAGCCAGGCCACTATCAACGAGCTCAAAGAACAAGTCAGCCAGTCAGTGAATAGGTCAGTCAACCATAGTGTCAGTCAGCCAGTCCGTCCGTCAGTTAGCCAACCAGTCAGCCAGGCCACTATCAACGAGCTCAAAGAACAAGTCAGCCAGTCAGTGAATAGGTCAGTCAACCATAGTGTCAGTCAGCCAGTCCGTCCGTCAGTTAGCCAACCAATCAGCCAGGCCACTATCAACGAGCTCAAAGAACAAGTCAGCCAGTCAGTGAATAGGTCAGTCAACCATAGTGTCAGTCAGCCAGTCCGTCCGTCAGTTAGCCAACCAGTCAGCCAGGCCACTATCAACGAGCTCAAAGAACAAGTCAGCCAATCAGTGAATAGGTCAGTCAACCATAGTGTCAGTCAGCCAGTCCGTCCATCAGTTAGCCAACCAGTCAGCCAGGCCACCATGGATGAGCTCAGTGAACAGGTCAGTCAGTCTGCCCACCATGGATGAGCTCAGTGAACAGGTTAGTCAGTCAGTCCACCATGGATGAGCTCAGTGAACAGGTCAGTCAGTCAGCCCACCATGGATGAGCTCAGTGAACAGGTTAGTCAGTCAGTCAGCCCACCATGGATGAGCTCAGTGAACAAGTCAGTCAGTCCACCATGGATGAGCTCAGTGAACAGGTTAGTCAGTCAGTCAGCCCACCATGGATGAGCTCAGTGAACAGGTCAGTCAGGCAGCCCACCATGGATGAGCTCAGTGAACAGGTCAGTCAGTTGCTCATATAGAGCAGGGATCTTCAACTTTATTTGCCCAGGAACCCCCTCCCTGGCATCCCGGTGACCCAGAAACCCCCTCCCTGGGAACCCCCTCCCTGGCATCCCGGAACCCCCTCCCTGGCATCCCGGTGACCCAGGAACCCCCTCCCTGGCATCCCGGCGACCCAGGAACCCCCTCCCTGGCATCCCGGTGACCCAGGGACCCCCTCCCTGGCGACCCAGGGACCCCCTCCCTGGCGACCCAGGGACCCCCTCCCTGGCATCCCGGCGACCCAGGGACCCCCTCCCTGGCATCCTGGCATCCCGGCGACCCAGGGACCCCCTCCCTGGCATCCCGGCGACCCAGGGACCCCCTCCCTGGCATCCCGGCGACCCAGGGACCCCCTCCCTGGCAAACCGGCGACCCAGGGACCCCCTCCCTGGCAAACCGGCGACCCAGGGACCCCCTCCCTGGCAAACTGGCGACCCAGGGACCCCCTCCCTGGCAAACTGGCGACCCAGGGACCCCCTCCCTGGCAAACTGGCGACCCAGGGACCCCCTCCCTGGCAAACTGGCGACCCAGGGATCATCATACTTTAGCAACAATTTTTTTTTTTATGTCTCATCAGGTGAATGATAATGGCAAGGAGAAGTAATCAACATTTTGAAATTAATAGTTTTGGTAGATTGTTTTTCATGATTTTGACCTGCCCACGTTATTATTTACATTTGAGTCATTTAGCGGACGCTCATATCCAGAGGGACTTACAGTAGGGAGTGCGTACATTTTTATATTGTTTCCCCGTGGGAATCGAACCCACATGCCTGGCGTTGCAAGCGCCATGCTCTACCAACTGAGCCACATGGGATCTAATTGGACAAGGAAGTGTAAACTCTTAACATAGCCTATTAGCTAGAAAGGTAGCTCCAAACACATTTTTGCTAAGAGCAACTGTTTAGCTGACCAAGAAGGAGAGTGATGGAGTGCTGCATCAGATGACTTTGCCTCCACAATCACCTGACCTCAACCCAGTTGAGATGGTTTGGACCGCAGAGGTCAGGAAAGGCAGTCAACAAGTGCTTAGCATATGTGGGAACTCCTTCAAGACTGTTGCAAAAGCATTCCTCATGAAGCTGGTTGAGAGAATGCCAAGAGTGTTCAAAGCTGTCATCAAAGCAAAGGGTGGCTACTTTGAAGAATCTAAAATATATTTTGATTTACATTTTTTTTCTTCTTTTTTTTTCTACATGATTCCATATGTGTTATTTCATAGTTTCAATGTCTTCACTATTATTCTACAATGTGGAAAATAAAGAAAAACCCTTGAATGAGTAGGTGTGTCCAAAATTTAGACTGGTACTGTGTGTCCTAGGTGGATGCTGCTCTCGGGGCAGAGGAGATGGTAGAGACTCTAACTGAGAGGAATCTGGACCTGGAGGAGAAAGTCAGAGAGCTGAGAGAGACAGTCACTGACCTGGTGAGTTCAATCAACAATACCCCTGTCAACACTGTTACCATAATGTCAACCCTGTTACCTTAATGTCAACTTTGATATCCATGTCAACTCCGTTACTTTGTATGCTTTGAGTAGTCAGTGATTTGTTGAGTCAACTCTGTTAGTATGTTTTGAATAACCAACTCTGTGTCAACTGTTTGCCCTGCATGTGGGTCCACGACACTGGCAAGGAGACTGTTTTAGAGACGGAGAGACACCGTTTGTGTTTGAACCCTGTCTTTGCATGACTTCATACCTAAACCCCTGTCCACTCATCACAACTATAGCTGCTCTGACCCTTAACCCGTCAACCTTGACCTCACCCCTCCAGGAAGCGATCAACGAGATGAATGACGAGCTTCAGGAGAACAGCCGAGAGACAGAAATGGAGCTGAGGGAGCAGTTGGACCTGAACGGGGCCAGGGTGAGAGAGGCCCAGAAGAGAGTGGAGGCTGCTCAGGAGACTGTAGCAGACTACCAGCAGACCATCAACAAGTACCGCCAGCTCACTGCCAGTCTGCAGGTATGTACCGCCAGCTCACTGCCAGTCTGCAGGTATGTACCACCAGCTCACTGCCAGTCTGCAGGTATGTACCACCAGCTCACTGCCAGTCTGCAGGTATGTACCACCAGCTCACTGCCAGTCTGCAGGTATGTACCACCAGCTCACTGCCAGTCTGCAGGTATGTACCACCAGCTCACTGCCAGTCTGCAGGTATGTACCACCAGCTCACTGCCAGTCTGCAGGTATGGACCACCAGCTCACTGCCAGTCTGCAGGTATGTACCACCAGCATGCAGGTATGTACCACCAACCTGCAGGTATGTACCACCAACCTGCAGGTATGTACCACCAGCCTGCAGGTATGTACCACCAACCTGCAGGTATGTACCACCAGCTCACTGCCAGCCTGCAGGTATGTATCTCCAGCTCACTGCCAGCCTGCAGGTATGTATCTCCAGCTCACTGCCAGTCTGCAGGTATGTATCTCCAGCTCACTGCCAGCCTGCAGGTATGTATCTCCAGCTCACTGCCAGCCTGCAGGTATGTATCTCCAGCTCACTGCCAGTCTGCAGGTATGTACCGCCAGCCTGCAGGTATGTACCGCCAGCTCACTGCCAGCCTGCAGGTATGTATCTCCAGCTCACTGCCAGTCTGCAGGTATGTACCGCCAGCCTGCAGGTATGTACCGCCAGCTCACTGCCAGCCTGCAGGTATGTACCACCAGCTCACTGCCAGTCTGCAGGTATGTACCGCCTGTCTGCAGGTATGTACCGCCTGTCTGCAGGTATGTACCACCAGTCTGCAGGTATGTACCACCAGTCTGCAGGTATGGTTGGAAAGCACAACTTCAGAGGAGTGTCAAAGAACATGCAATCAAAAGAATGAAAAACACTAACAAGCCTGTTTAGTAGTTAAAACAATGGAAAGGTGAACTCGTTTGTCACACTTTGGGGTTTTAATAACTTCCTGAACACTTTCCTTTTATGGAAAATGGGAAAGGTGTTAGGTGACAGTGGTTTCTTTTGGTTGTTTGTATCTAAAGTGTGTGTGTGTGTGTGTGTGTGTGTGTGTGTGTGTGTGTGTGTGTGTGTGTGTGTGTGTGTGTGTGTGTGTGTGTGTGTGTGTGTGTGTAGGATGCCAACAAGGAACTGACCAGTGCTCAGAATGCCAACGCAGAGCAGGTCCAGCCTCCTCCACCAGCTGAGCTGTTTGACTTCAAGATCAAGTTCGCTGAGACCAAGGCCTACGCCAAGGTAAGGAACACAGAGCAGCGGGTTCCGGTGAAGAACCAGCTTGGGGTCCAACTGTCCCATTCAACACTTTGGGAGCATCATACCAGTCTGCCGATGTGCTTTTTGTTCCCAGAGAAACTTGCATTGCATTTTAGTGTTAAATGTACAGGTGTGTGCTGTTATTGCAGATAAATAGTGTGTGTGTGTGTGTGTGTGTGTGTGTGTCTCTCTCCAGGCCATAGAGATGGAGCTGAGGAAGATGGAGGTGGGCCAGGCCAACAGACAGGTGTCTCTCCTCACATCCTTCATGCCCGACTCCTTCCTGCGTCACGGAGGAGACCACGACTGTATCCTGGTCCTGCTGCTCATACCAAGACTCATCTGCAAGGTACATTGAGAGAGGGGAACAGTAACAGGTTCAACATTTGACTAGGAGTGTTTGTTTTCAAGATGCCAAATGTATGTTCCCCCCTCCCTCTAGGCTGAGTTGATCAGTAAGCAGGCCCAGGAGAAGTTTGATCTGAACGGTAACCCTGTGGAGAGGACTGGGGTGAAGATGAGAGGACCACCTGGAGAGCAGCTCAGCTTCGCTTCAGGACTGGTCTACTCTCTCACCCTGCTGCAGGCCACGCTGCACAAATACCAACAGTAAGGCCAAGTGTCTGTCTCTCTCTGCCACTACTAAATAGTAAGGAAAACTCCTTCATGGTTATCTTTTAGATTCTGAATAACTTTCTGTCTTAATTAGGAAGAGTAAGTGTACTGTGAATCTGACATACCCAATGTTACTCTCAAAAGATACTACCAGCTCATTCGGCAGTCTGCTTTCTCTCGTCTGTGGCTGTTGTCAGAGTAGTGTCATTTACTTCATCCATCAAATATTCTCTCCCTCTAGAGCTCTGAACTGCTGCAGTGTGCAGGTGTATACGCGAATGGGGACTCTCTACTCAGAGATGAGTGTCCATGAGCGTTCCCTCGACTTCTTCATTGACCTGCTGCACAAAGACCAGCTGGATGAGACTGTACACGTGGAGCCTCTCACCAAGGCCATCAAGTACTACCAGGTTAGTACCACGCACGGATTCACACACACACTCTCTTCATATGCACTCCATGGCACACCTGACGGAGAGACGAAAACACTCGACCACACGCTATACACTGTCAACTCAACGCCGATGAAACACATTATCAAGCCTCATCAATTTTAAGAATAAATAAAACTCCAGATTGTGTGAGGCCTTGATTGATGTACCAATCTGTTTTATGTTACAGCAACTGTACAGCATCCACCTAGCTGAGCAGACTGAAGACTGCACCGTGCAGCTGGCTGATCACATCAAGGTAAAACTATCGTGTACTGAAGAAAGTAAACCTCTCTAGGCCATGTTAAGGTCTTTCCTCCCTTCCTTGGGGTAATCAAGATTTCTAACAGGCCCCTAGTCTTTTCTAGGTTCAGTAACAAACATTGTCGAACTAAACTCAATTTGACTTTTTGATGTCTGACCTCCAGGTCATTCAGTGTGTTGGATTGTATGGGGGCTGAGGGCCTTCCTACACAACTGACTGCCTCTCTGTGCTCTCTGTGTGTGTGTGTGTCGCCCTCTGTGTGTGTGTCGCCCTCTGTGTGTGTGTGTGTGTGTGTGTGTCGCCCTCTGTGTGTGTGTGTGTGTGTGTGTGTGTGTGTGTGTGTGTGTGTGTGTGTGTGTGTGTGTGTGTGTGCCCTCTGTGTGTGTGTGTGTGTGTCGCCCTCTGTGTGTGTGTGTGTGTGTCGCCCTCTGTGTGTGTGTGTGTGTGTCGCCCTCTGTGTGTGTGTGTGTGTGTGTCTCCCTCTGTGTGTGTGTGTCTCGCCCTCTGTGTGTGTGTGTGTGTGTGTGTCTCGCCCTCTGTGTGTGTGTGTGTGTGTCTCGCCCTCTGTGTGTGTGTGTCTCGCCCTCTGTGTGTGTGTGTGTGTGTGTGTCTCGCCCTCTGTGTGTGTGTGTGTGTGTGTGTGTGTCGCCCTCTGTGTGTGTGTGTGTGTCGCCCTCTGTGTGTGTGTGTGTGTGTGTCGCCCTCTGTGTGTGTGTGTGTGTGTGTGTCGCCCTCTGTGTGTGTGTGTGTCGCCCTCTGTGTGTGTGTGTGTGTGTCGCCCTCTGTGTGTGTCGCCCTCTGTGTGTGTCTGTGTGTCGCCCTCTGTGTGTGTGTGTGTGTGTGTCGCCCTCTCTGTGTGTGTGTGTGTGTCGCCCTCTCTGTGTGTGTGTGTGTGTGTGTCGCCCTCTCTGTGTGTGTGTGTGTGTCGCCCTCTCTGTGTGTGTGTGTGTGTGTGTGTGTGTGTCGCCCTCTGTGTGTGTGTGTGTGTGTGTGTGTGTGTGTGTGTGTGTCGCCCTGTGTGTGTGTGTGTGTCGCCCTGTGTCTGTGTGTGTGTGTCGCCCTCTGTGTGTGTGTTTGTCTGTGTGTAGTTCATCCAGAGTGCGTTGGACTGTATCGGTGCTGGGGTGGTGCGTCTCAGGGCTTTCCTGCAGCCGGGACAGGAGGGGCTGGCTCTGAACATCCTTCTGAAGGACCTGGACACCACGTGCAGGTCTGATATAACTATATTTAATAATATTATTTCCATGTACTGTACCAGTCACAAGTTTAGAAAATAGTGAAAAGAAAGGAAAACCCTTGAGTATGTGTGTCTAAACCTTTGACTGGTACTGTATATATATTTTCGCAGACCCCTGGTTGAATACCCCTGATATTGCGGTTTCTTCCAACCTAGGAAGTTTACCATGCTTGTGTTACTGCTTATGTTTAGGAGGCAGCCGCTCCACAGGTGACATGGCTCTATGTGTATTTTTCTGTTCTATAAATCAGACTTTTAAGACCCTTGAGACGTATGTGTTTGTAAAAAGTAACATACAATGTGTCGTGTCTTTGGTTTTGCCGGATTAAGTGATATGACATGCTATACTATAAAATAATTTATCCGTAATTAATATTACCTGATTGAGCTAATCATGTAAATGTAATTAACTAGAGTCGGGCACCACAAATTCATATTTATAGAGCTGTTATCTTCCGAATAAACTCTTAAAGACCTAGTAATATTTTTACATCAATAGCCAATAGCAGTCAATATTAATCATCACCTTAATGCAGTCTCATCTGAAAGTTGTAAATTCTTAGTTATCTGCACGAACCCTGGCTAACAAGTTGAATCAGCAATACAAAATTGGCTTTAATTATGTATTTACTAAATACCTAACTAATCACACATAATTAAATCATAACTTGATTACAAATTATGTCATAAAGGAAAACGTCACTAGCGGGCGGAACAGATATGACCGCTTGTTACACAAAAGAAAAGGGGCTGGGTTTGAGTGAAAGAGCGGGAAGACTGAGTAACAAAGGCCAAAGCTTGTGCTATCGTAAATAGCACAGTAAATTACCGCCCATTTGGAAAAGGAAAATGCAATAAATATTTACTCTGAACTGCGCTTTGGTAGGTTTGGTGGTAGATGGAAAGCCGTGTTCACCAAACCGAGTCCTTTGAAGAATGTCTGGTTGTCAATTAGATACGTTGTAGTAGCGTCGTTGTGTGATAGACTGGATACTCTGTTCCTTCCTAACCTTCATTTGCAGCTGCTGTTGCTAACTCAACTGCTAGGAGGTATCACTTCTGTAGTGATTAAGAGTTCAAAGTTCATACCATTCGCAAGCAAAGCTCACGCTGATGTTTGCTTCGTTCTGTAGTTATTATCTGAACCATTCTGACATCAGATCGTCGTCCTACATCCTCGGAACAGGAAGTTATATTGGCGTCATGGGCTTATATAGGAAGGGAGAGGATGGCGTGTTTGAAAAGTTTTATAGCCCATGTCCCTGCACAGGGGCGGGCCACTAATTGAGCAGAGCCCTATCTTTTGAAAACCCAAATCTCACATTTTAGAAGCTAAAATCACATTTCATCCCATCACGAATAATTTCATATTCAAACATTTAAATTGAACAACAATTCCATGTGAATCCGATAACTCTGTGTAGACTTTCCACTGTAGAGTTTGTGTCATATTATCATTGATGAGAATGTCTCAGATGACAACCGAACTGACATCATATTCATTAAATACCACCGCATTTGTTCCATTAGTCGGATTACCAGAATATAGTTTAATTTCCCCCCACCTTCTGATGTTCCCAGAATCTCTGTTAATCAAGGGTTTTGCAAATGTAACATCAGTAGGGTAGAGGGCGGAAAAAGGGGGGAAAGAGGTATTTATGACTGTCATAAACCTTCCCCCCCCAGGCCAACGGCATGACAAATGTTAATTGTTTTGTATTTGAAAATCATTACTGTATGTCGAATAAATTAGTGTGCAAATTACAGGCTATGTAAATATTTTCACTGTGTTTATTTAACAATCAAGGCTATGTAAATATTTTCAAAGGAAATAAATTATAAAAATATATATAGCACCAGTCACCAGTTTAGACACACACTCATTCCAGGGTTTTTCTTTATTTGTACTATTTTCTATATTTTAGAATAATAGTGAAGACAAACTATGAAAGAACACATATGGAATCATGTAGTAACCAAAAAAGTTGTTAAAATATATTTTGATTTGTAGATTTGAGATTCTTCAACGTAGACACTCTATGCCTTGATGACAGCTTTGCACACTCTTGCCATTCTCTCAACCAGCTTCCCACATATGCTGAGCACTTGTTGGCTGCTTTTCCTTCACTCTGCGATCCAACTCATCCCAAACCATCTCAATTTGGTTGAGGTCGGGTGATTGTAAAGGCCAGTTCATCTGATGCAGCACTCCATCACTCTCTTTCTTGGTCAAATTTCCCTTACACAGACTGGAGGTGTGTTGGGTCATTGTCCTGTTGAAAAACAAAGGATAGCCCCACTAAGCAAAAACTAGATGGGTGGCATATACAGTTAAAGTCGGAAGTTGGAAGTCGGCAGTTTACATACACTTTAGCCAAATACATTAAAACTCAGTTTTTCACATTTCCTGACATTTAATCTGAGTAAAAAATCCCTGTTTTTAGGTCAATTAGGATCACCACCTTATTTTAAGAAATTGAAATGTCAGAATAATAGTAGACAGAATTATTTATTTAAGCTTTTATTTCTTTCATCACATTCCTAGTGGGTCAGAAGTCTACATACACTCAATTAGTATTTGGTAGCATTGCCTTTAAATTGTTTAACTTGGGTCAAACATTTTGGGTAGCCTTCTCCATCTTCCCACAATAAGTTGGGTGAATGTTGGCCCATTCCTCCATACAGAGCTGGTGTAACTGAGTCAGGTTTGTAGGCCTCCTTGCTCGCACACACTTTTTCAGTTCTGCCCACACATTTTCTATAGGATTGAGGTCAGGGCTTTGTGATGGCCCCTCCAATACCTTGACTTTGTTGTACTTAAGCCATTTTGCCACAACTTTGGAAGTACGCTTGGGGTCATTGTTCATTTGGAAGACCCATTTGTGACCAAGCTTTAACTTCCTGACTGATGTCTTGATGTTTCTTCAATATATCCACGTAATTTTCCTGCCATCTATTTTGTGAAGTGCACCAGTTCCTCCTGCAGCAAAGCACCCCTACAAGATGATGCTGCCACCCCCATGCTTCATGGTTGGGATGGTGTTTTTCGGCTTGCAAGCCTCCCCCCTTTTTCCTCCAAACATAACAATGGTCATCATGGCCAAACTGTTCTGTTTCTGTTTCATCAGACCAGAGGACATTTCTCCAGAAAGTACGATCTTTGTCCCCATGTGCAGTTGCAAACCGAAGTCTGGCTTATTTTTGGCGGTTTTGGAGCAGTGGCTTCTTCCTTGCTGAGCGGCCTTTCAGGTTATGTCGATATAGGACTCGTTTTACTGTGGATATAGGCACTTTTGTACCTGTTTCCTCCAGCATCTTTACAAGGTCCTTTGCTGCTGTTCTGGGATTGATCTGCACTTTTCGCACCAAAGTACGTTCATCTCTAGGAGACAGAACGCGTATCCTTCCTGAGTGGTATGATGGCTGTGTGGTCCCATTTTGTTTATACAGATGAACGTGGTACCTTCAGGCATTTGGAAATTGCTCCCAAGGATGAACCAAACTTGTGGTCTACAATTTCTTTTCTGAGGTCTTGGCTGATTTTATTTTTATTTTCCAATGATGTCAAGCAAAGAGGCACTGAGTTTGAAGGTAGGCCTTGAAATGCATCCACAGGTACAACTCTAATTCACTTAAATGATGTCAATTTGCCTATCAGAAGCTTCTAAAACCATGACATCAATTTGGGAATTTTCCAAGCTGTTTAAAGGCACAGTCAACTTAGTGTATGTACATTTCAGACCCACTGGTATTGTGATGCAGTGAATTATAAGTGAAATAATAATATGTCTGTAAACAATTGTTGGAAAAATTACTTGTCATGCACAAAGTAGATGTTTCTAACCGACTTGCTAAAACTACTTTGTTAATTAGAAATTTCTGGAGTGTTTGAAAAAATGAGCTTTAATGACTCCAACCTAAGTGTATGTAAACTTCCGACTTCAACTGTAACTGCAGAATGCTGTGATAGCCATGCTGGTTAAGTGTGCCTTGAATTCTAAATAAATCAGAGAGTATCACCAGGAAAGCACCATCACACCACCTCCTCCATGCTTCACGGTAGGAATCACGCATGCAGAGATCATCCATTCACCTACTCTGCGTCTGACGAAGACACGGCGGTTGGAACCAAGATCTCAAATTTGGACTCATCGAACTAAGGACAGATTTCCACCAGTCTAATGTCCATTGCTCATGTTTCTTGACCCAAGCAAGTTTCTTCTTATTGTTGGTGTCTTTTTAGTAGTGGTTTCTTTGCAGCAATTCGACCATGAAGGCCTGATTCACACAGTCTTCTCTGAACAGTTGATGTTGAGATGTGTCTGTTACTTGAACTCTGAAGCATTTATTTGGGCTGCAATCAGAGGTGCAGTTAATTCTAATGAACTTGTTCTCTGCAGCAAAGGTAAGTCTGGGTCTTCCTTTCCTGTGGCGGTCCTCATAAGAGCCAGTTTCATCATAAGTGTTTTGATGGTTTTTCGACTGCACTTGAAGGAATGTTCAAAGTTCTTAAATGTCTGGATTGACTGACCTTCATTTCTTAAAGTAATGATGGACTGTCATTCCTCTTTGCTTATTTGAGCTGTTCTTGCCATAATATGGACTTCGTCTTTTACCAAATAGGGCTATCTTCTGTATACCATCCCTACACAACTGATTGGCTGAAACGGATTAAGGAATTAAGGAAATAAATTCCTTCTTAACACCTGTTAATTTAAATGTATTCCAGGTGACTACCTCATGAAGCTGGTTGAGAGAATGGCAAGAGTACAAAGCTGTCATCAGCGTAAAGGGTGACTACTTTGAAGAATCTCGAATATAAAATATATTTCATTTTTGTAACACTTTTTTGGAGGTTGCGAAATGATTCCACGGGTTTCATCATTTCGATGTCTTCACTATCATTCTACAATGTAAAAAATAGTACAAATAAAGAAAAATCCTTGAATGAGTAGGTGTGTCCAAACTGTTGACTGGTTGTGTGTGTGTGTATATATATATATATATATATATATATATATATATATATATATATATATATATATATATATATATCTCTGTTATTTACCTTCTGCAGCGACATCAAACAGTTCTGTAAGAAGATCAGACGCAGGATGCCAGGGACCGATGTACCAGGGGTGCCAGCCTCTCTGTCTTTTGGAGCTCCGGTATGTGACTAGCGCTATGATTAGGCCTTACGTTTAGGTTGGAGAGTCTTGGCCTTGTTAAGTGTTTCACAGTATCTTTGGAGCCCCAGTATGAACAACATTTTGTAGGTCTTGTGCGTAACCCAAACCCAGTGGGTCCATACATGCGAATATTAGCCAATTTTAAGTCATTGACGTAGTTGCATGTGATAGAAGGCTACATGTTAGCTGTGACCATCAAGTAACCTGGCACACTTAGCCCTATGCTAACAACACCAGCTGGCCTTGACTATTGGCTGGCGTTTGGAGCACAGAGCCTAGTGTTTACACTTACCTCATCAACTACAGTAATGCAACTGTCAACTTTGTGGAGGTGGAAATACTCTGGGAATGTGTGACTGACAGCTCTGTGGACCAATGGCAGGTGTCGGAGACGCTGACGGACTGCAGGCGTCAGCTGACGCGGGTGGTTGCCGTGCTACAGGAGGTGGCTGCGGCGGGGGCACAGATGGTCGCTCCTCTCGGGGAGCAGGAGGGGCTCAACGCTCTAAAACTGGATGATGTGGCCTTCAAGGCTGTTGAACAGGTACTATATACGGCACACACTTGTTAGCTCCCGGAGCTAATTCTTCTTGATCAATGTGGACGACCTGTCTGTCACACAATACAGTAACATAGGCTACATGTACACTACATGACCAAAAGTATGTGGACACCTGCTCGTCGAACATCTCATTCCAAAATCGTGGGCGGTAATATGGAGTTGTGCTGTAAAAGCCTCCACTCTTCTGGGAAGGCTTTCCACTAGACATTGGAACATTGTTGCAGGGACTTGCTTCCATTCAGCCACAAGACCATTCGTGAGGTCGGGCACTGATGTTGGGCGATTAGGCCTAGCTCGCATTCGGCGTTCCAATTCATCCCAAAGGTGTTTAGTGGGATCTCGACAAACTATCTGTATGGAGCTTACTTTGTGCACGAGGACATTGTCATTCCTCAAACTGTTGCCACAAAGTTAGGAGCACAGAACTGTCTAGAATGTCATTGTATGCTGTAGCGTTAAGATTTCTCTTCAATGGAACAAAGGGGCCTCGCCCAAACCATAAAATACAGCCCCAGACCATTATTCCTCCTCCACCAAACTTTACAATTTGCACTAGGGTTGAATATTTTCTCTGTATTTTACTAATGTTCCATCCTGAGAATAAATCACTTTTCTCCCGGGTAATCCCGTATTTCCCAGTAAAACCGGGAGTGTCGAACCTGACACTACCTTGGCCTGATGAGCCATATATAATAATAGACGTTATGATCCCTACATTAACGACATTTAATGAGCCCCAAAAAAATCCCAAATGTTTGTGCCGTTATCCATTTCATACTGTAAATCAAATCAAATTGTATTTAGTCACATGCGCCGAATACAACAGGTGTAGTAGACCTTACAGGGAAATGCTTACTTACAGGCTCTAACCAATAGTGCAAAAAAGGTATTAGGTGAACAATGGGTAAGTAAAAAAAATAAAAACAGCAGGAAAATAACAAAAACAAGGCTGCACACAGTAACGAGGCTATAAAAGGCCACATTACACGCGACAGAAAAACAAAAGCCCATAGATGTTTCCTCTCTTGGGTAAATAAACTAAACTAGCTCCAGTAGGGTAATCGTTTTGACTGTGGATTGAATTATATGGACTGGAATTATGGACTTCATTCAAACTATGATAAATCAGAAGAGAACATGCGATTCTGGTCCCACGCATGCGGCCTACTAATTAGTATAGGCAAGTGAATTTGATATTAATTTTGAAATACAACAGGGCCTATTCGTATAATTCCTAGGCTGACGTGTTTATGTATATATCATAATATTTCCCCTTAATGTTTATAAGCCAACCTTCTCTTTCTCTCTTGTTGCTTCATTCCTTCGTCGCTTTCAACAGTTGAAGGACAACAAAACGTATTTCATTTATCATTCTATTGACGTCCTTGAATAATATAGGACTAAAATTAGATGCAGAAGGCTTTCACTTCTCTCCACAAAGATTTGAATGGTTATGGGTCTGAGTAAATAACTGCTCTAACCTACTGCCATCACGCATTCCTTCTTCTTTCAAACTAAACACACACTGATTTTTCTATTGGCTGTTTTAATTCATATTTAGCAAAAAGAGCTACAAAAAATAAATAATTTCCAACTTAACAAATATTTTATATCAATAAAAGCAGTGTAATTCCACCATATTCAATAGACTTGAGGTCTTCTAGCGAAATAGTCTATTGGTATAAGAAATGTAAAATAAATTATATCCAACAAGCTATTCTCGTCTAGCTTTTCCCAAATGAGACTCCAAGAGCTAAGAAGAGTTAAATAAAAAATAAACATTTGAGAGGGGCCAGCGGAGCACAGGTGCGTGTTTATTGCCCAAGAAACTGAGGCGATAAGTTAGAAGCTTTATTATGCATAACCCACCATTAATTAGCTAAATATAAGACTAATACTGTATTGAATGTATTACCTGAAAGAGGTAGACTAGGACATCCTATATATTGGGCTGTATGTCCATCTAGAACAAGATTCTCTATTTTGGATGTAATTGAAATGGAGTTTGCTTGCGTTTGCACTCATTTTAAAGAAGAAGAAAAGAAGTGTACTCTTTAAAATGAACAAAAAAACCGATGACCCCCCCCCCGACAGCCAGATGGAGATAGATGCCATTCGGCCTTTATGTTACTTTATCATAGGCTATGCTGCAGCAAATGTAGGCCTACCTGTCACAAGAAAGGTTACCATGATGAGATGATACTCTAGGTCTACATGCATTGTGTACTGCGCTCCGTACTGAGTAGGTCTGTCCCCACCCTGAGCGTTGATTCATCATGCAGAGGTTGTAGGTAAGGATCGGACTCTTTTCTTCTCGACTAAAATGACATACCCAAATCTAACTGTCTGTAGCTCAGGCCCTGAAGCAAGGATATATGCATGTTCTCGGTACCAAAGGAAACACTTTGAAGTTTGTGGAAATTTGAATATAACACATTAGATCTGGTAAAAGATCATATAAAGAAGAAAACATGCATTTTTTTTCATCTTTGAAATTCAAGAGAAAGGCCAGAATGTATTATTGCCCATTAGGTTTGAATGTCGGGAAACCGGTTACCGAGATTTCCCGCCCAAAACTACTCCCTTTTCCTGGGATAAATAACTGGGCGAAACCGGTAAATTATAATAAATTAATATATGAATATTAATAATAAATGATTTACATGAACAGCATGGTGTGAAATGGAACTGCTAAACCTCTACAGGATCGGTGTCGTCCCCCCCCCCCCCCCCCATGGGACGATTGAGCTAACGTGCACTAATGTGATCAGCGTGACATTGTCAGGAACAAGAACATTTCTCAGAACACAGAAATGTCTTATGGGCAGAAAGCTTAAATTATTTTTTTATCTAACTGCACTGTCCAATTTACAGTTTTTATCACAGTGAAAGAATACCATGCTATTGTTTGAGGAGAGTGCACAGTTAACTCGAAGATGTATCAATAAACCAAGTAAGTAATGCAATGGTTTATTAGATCAGTCTAAAACTTTGCACATACACTGCTGCCATCTAGTGGCCAAAATAGCACCTTAAACTGCATTATGCATTGGGGCAGGTAGCGTCCTCCTGGCATCTGCCAAACTTAGATTTGTCCGTTGGACTGCCAGATGGTGAAGCGTGATTCATCACTCCAGAGAACGCGTTTCCACTGCTCCAGAGTCCAATGGCAGCGAGCTGTACACCACTCCAGCCAACACCATGTGCAATGCCAAGCGATCTTAGGCTTGTGTGTGGCTGCTCGGCTATGGAAACCCATTTCATGAAGCTCCCGACAAATCGTTATTGTGCTGAAGTTGCTTCGAGGCAGATTGGTTGCAACACTCAATACAGAGTTCCAAAGACAGATTATTTTATGCGCTAATTGCTTAAACACTCTGTGGTCCTGTTCTGTGAGCTTGTGTGGCCTACCACTTCACAGCTGAGTTGTTGTTGCTCCTAGGTGTTCCCACGTCACAATAACAGCACCTAGAGTTGACTTGGTCAGCTCTAGCAGGAAAGAAATTTGATGAACTGACTTGTTTGAAATGTGGCATCCTATGATAGTACCACTCTGAAAGTCACTGAGCTATTCAGTAAGGCCATTCTACAGCCAATGTTTGTCTATGGAGATTGCATGGTTGTGCTCTCGATTTTATACACCTGTCAGCAAGGGGTGTGGCTGAAATAGCCAAATCCACTAATTATAAGGGGTGTCCACATACTTTTGTATCTATAGTGTAGTAATGACACATGTCCTTA
This sequence comes from Oncorhynchus gorbuscha, assembly GCF_021184085.1. Classification (NCBI taxonomy): domain Eukaryota; kingdom Metazoa; phylum Chordata; class Actinopteri; order Salmoniformes; family Salmonidae; genus Oncorhynchus; species Oncorhynchus gorbuscha. Next base: position 13,438,079 of record NC_060193.1, read on the forward strand.
CATATGTTAGGTATATTGATGAAGAGTTGGTCCTCTTGGTTAATTCTCTCTCTCTCTATATCTCTCCCCCTCCTCCAGGTGTATGGGTACCAAGGTCTAAACCCCCATGAGTGTCTGCGTCAGTCCTGCAGCGCTGTCATCTCCACCATGAACAAGATGGCCACTGCCATGCAGGAGGGAGAGTATGATGCTGAGAGACCACAGAGAAAGGTACAGATAGATCTCCATGCAGGAGGGAGAGTACAATGCTGAGAGGCCACAAGATGCTGAGGGACCACAGGGAAAGGGACAGATGTATCTCCATGTAGGAGGGAGAGTATGATGCTGAGAGACCACAGGGAAAGGTACAGATCTCCATATAGCAGCTCTATTAGAAAAGGCATCTTATCAGTTTGGAGTTAGATGCTACAAAAGGACCTTCTCCCTGGGGGGTATGAGACTGGGGGGGCTATGGCTGGAGACTGACCTCCTTTACCAGCCGTTCAAAACTAACAATACTATATATTACATCTGGAACATGTCATGAAATAAACTCTAGTATATTTCATGACATTGACATTCTCTCTCCCCTCTTCTTACCTGTTTCTCCCATCACACTCCCTCCACCTCCCTCCCCCTCCCTCCCTCCCTCCCTCCCTCCCTCCCTCCCTCCCTCCCTCCCTCCCTCCCTCCCTCCCTCCCTCCCTCCCTCCCCCTCCCTCCCTCCCTCCCTCCCTCCCTCCCTCCCTCCCTCCACCTCCCTCCACCTCCCTCCTCCCTCCACCTCCCTCCTCCCTCCACCTCCCTCCTCCCTCCACCTCTCTCCTCCCTCCACCTCCCTCCCTCCACCTCCCTCCCTCCACCTCCCTCCCTCCACCTCCCTCCACCTCCCTCCCTCCACCCCCTCCACCTCCCTCCCTCCCCCTCCCTCCCTCCCCCTCCCTCCCTCTCCCTCCACCTCCCTCCCTCCCTCCACCTCCCTCCTCCCTCCACCTCTCTCCTCCCTCCACCTCTCTCCTCCCTCCACCTCCCTCCCTCCACCTCCCTCCCTCCCTCCACCTCCCTCCCTCCCTCCACCTCCCTCCCTCCCTCCACCTCCCTCCCTCCCTCCCCCCCTCCACCTCCCTCCACCTCCCTCCCTCCCTCCCCTCCCTCCCTCCACCTCCCTCCCCTCCCTCCACCTCCCTCCACCTCCCTCCACCTCCCTCCCTCCCTCCCTCCCCTCCCTCCCCTCCCCCCTCCCTCCCTCCACCTCCCTCCCTCCCTCCACCTCCCTCCCTCCCTCCACCTCCCTCCCCTCCCTCCACCTCCCTCCCTCCACCTCCCTCCCTCCCTCCACCTCCCTCCCTCCCTCCCTCCACCTCCCTCCCTCCCTCCCTCCACCTCCCTCCCTCCCTCCACCTCCCTCCCTCCCTCCCCTCCCTCCCTCCCTCTCTCCTCCTTCCCTCTCCTCCCTCCCTCCCTCCTCCCTCCCTCCCTCCACCTCCCTCCCTCCCTCCCTCCCTCCCCTCTCCTCCCTCCTCCTCCTCCCTCCCTCCCTCCCTCCCTCCCTCCCTCCCTCCCTCCCTCCCTCCCTCCCTCCCTCCCTCTCTCCTCCTTCCCTCTCTCCTCCCTCCCTCCCTCCCTCCCTCCCTCCCTCCCTCCACCTCCCTCCCTCCCTCCCTCCCTCCCTCCTCTCTCCTCCTTCCCTCCTCTCCTCCCTCCTCCCTCCCTCCCTCCCTCCCCCTCCCTCCCTCCCTCCCTCCCTCCCTCCCTCCCTCCCTCCCTCCCTCCCTCCCTCCCTCCCTCCCTCCCTCCCTCCCTCCCTCCCTCCCTCCCCTCTCCTCCCTCCCTCCCCCCTCCCTCCCTCCCTCCTCCACTGCTCTCCTCCCTCCCTCCTCCCCTCTCTCCACCCCTCCTTCCCTCCCTCTCTCCTCCCTCCCTCCCTCCCTCCCTCCACCCTTCCTCCCTCTCTCCACCCTTCCTCCCTCTCTCCCCTCCTTCCTCCCCTCTCCACCGCTTCCTCCCTCTCTCCACCGCTTCCTCCCTCTCTCCACCGCTCTCCTCCCTCTCTCCACCGCTCTCCTCCCTCTCTCCACCGCTCTCCTCCCTCTCTCCACCGCTCTCCTCCCTCTCTCCACCGCTCTCCTCCCTCTCTCCACCGCTCTCCTCCCTCCCTCCACCGCTCTCCTCCCTCCCTCCACCGCTCTCCTCCCTCCCTCCACCGCTCTCCTCCCTCCCTCCACCGCTCTCCTCCCTCCCTCCCTCCACCCCTCCCTCTCCTCTCCTCCACCCCTCCACCCCTCCCTCCTCCCTCCCTCCACCCCTCCCTCTCTCTCCTCCCTCCCTCCACCCCTCCCTCTCTCCACCCCTCCCTCTCTCCTCCCTCCCTCTCTCCTCCCTCCCTCTCTCCTCCCTCCCTCCCTCCCTCCTCCCTCCCTCCCTCCCTCCCTCCCTCCCTCCCTCCCTCCCTCCCTCCACCGCTTCCTCCCTCCACCGCTTCCTCCCTCTCTCCACCGCTCTCCTCCCTCTCTCCACCGCTCTCCTCCCTCTCTCCACCGCTCTCCTCCCTCCCTCCACCCCTCCCTCCCCCCTTCTCTCCTCCCTCCCCCTCCACCCCTCCCTCCCTCCACCCCTCCCTCCCTCCACCCCTCCCTCCCTCCACCCCTCCCTCCCTCCACCGCTCTCCTCCCTCCCTCCCTCACTCCACCGCTCTCCTCCCTCCCTCCACCGCTCTCCTCCCTCCCTCCACCGCTCTCCTCCCTCCCTCCACCGCTCTCCTCCCTCCCTCCCTCCACCGTTCTCCTCCCTCCCTCCACCGCTCTCCTCCCTCCCTCTCTCCTCCCTCTCTCCTCCCTCTCTCCTCCCTCTCTCCTCCCTCCCTCTCCTCCCTCTCTCCTCCCTCTCTCCTCCCTTCTCTCCTCCCTCCACCCCTCCCTCCCTCCACCGCTCTCCTCCCTCCCTCCCTCCACTGCTCTCCTCCCTCTCTCCTCCCTCCCTCTCTCCTCCCTCCACCCCTCCCTCCCTCCCACCACCTCTTCTCCTCCCTCCCTCCCTCCCTCCGTCTACTTCTCTAACTCCCTCCCTCCCTCCCTCCCTCCCTCCTTCCCTCCACCGCTCTCCTCCCTCCCTCCACCCCTCCCTCCCTCCCTCCGTCTACTTCTCTATCTCTCTCCACCCTCCCTCCCTCCTCCAGGCTCCCCCAGTAGAGGCTCGTGCAGCAGCACTCAGGGCAGAGATCACTGATGCAGAGGGCCTGGGAGTCAAACTGGAAGACAGAGACACTGTCATCAAGGAGCTCAAGAAGTCACTTAAGATCAAGGTAGGGACATGTCTATATTTCTCTGTTCTTACACACACATGCACCACACCACTCCAGTCATTCTCATCCTTCTTCTTATACACATTCACACATTTTCCTCCACTTGCACCCATCTCTCACCTCACCGATCTCCCTCCCTCCGGTCTCCCTCCCTCCTGTCTCCCTACCCAGGGAGAGGAGTTGAGTGAAGCCCACGTCCGTCTCAGTCTCCTGGAGAAGAAGCTGGACACGTCGACTAAAGACGCAGACGAACGTGTGGAGAAGATCCAGACCAAACTGGATGAGACTCTGGCCCTGCTCAAGAAGAAAGAGAAGTAAGACGGGGGTGGTTGAACTGTTTGGAAGTAGGACGTTATTGTTATAGAATGTGCAGTTAAGATGTGCATATGTCCAACATTGTCTCCTAGGTATTCACTACAGAGACTATAGCGTTCTGGACTATTGTGAAATGGAAGAGGGCTGGACAGGTGTAATATTTCCTCTAGCCTATCAGAGGGCTAGGTGGCACGATCACCATATTGTTAAACCTGTCAGATCTCCAGTGAGACTAAGGGTTGTTTTTGTTTAACCACACACACACACACACACACACACACACACACACACACACACACACACACACACACACACACACACACACACACACACACACACACACAGGGAGTTTGAGGAGACCATGGACGCCCTGCAGGCAGACATCGACCAGCTGGAGGCAGAGAAGGCGGAGCTGAAGCAGCGTCTCTCCAGCCAATCAAAGAGCACCATCGAGGGCCTCAGGGCCCCACCCGCCTCGGGCATCGCCTCCATTGTCACGGGATCCGCCGGAGGTGAGGTTCCTGAGTCGTCTGATCCCTCACCTCACACACCTTAGTACACGCCACCTCTTATACCTCGCACGTCATTCATACTATACATATTCCTAATATTTTTATAGTGTTTTGTTGTTCTTTTTACCTTTTTTATCTCACAAGGTTTCGCTTTATTTCTCAATTCTTTCTTTCCCCCCCTATCCAACCCCTTTCTCCAGCCGCTCTTGCCCCGGGAGCAGGGGGTCTGTCTGGGCCCATGCAGGTGGTGGACTCCCCTCTCCTCCGCCAGCAGGTGGAGGCTCAGAGACTGGGTATCAAACACCTGAAGAACGAGAACAACAGACTCAAGGTCAGAACACCGCAGGGAACACCGCAGGGAACTGACTCATCTCTTTGTGTGTGTCACTAAGTCTCATCGTCTCTCTATTCAGGCCTAATCCAAATATGGATCAATGCTTTCTTTCTTGTTTCCAGATCACGTCTGTGTTGTATGTGGTTCATTGAATAGTGTAGTCATGGATACATTGTCGGTAGTTGTTGATATTTGTATGTTTCGGGCTCATAGTTAACCGAATGTGTACCTGTCTCTATTGATAACTCTGTGTATCTTGTCTCTCCTCCAGGCAGAGAAGATGAGAGCCCAGTTAGCCTCTCTCCCTCCCCTCCACGTCCCCAAGTTACACCTGAGAGAGGCCACCTCTTCTTCCTCTCCCCCTGCTGAGGGGCCTCTCCACGGGGCTCTCTACAGGAAGACGGAGCAGCTCCTAGGGACCCTGCTCAAGATGACCGCCACAGTTAAAGTGGTCGACATCACCGGGAAGACACCAGGTGACTGGGAGGGATGTGTGTTTGTTTGTGTGACAGGAAGACACCAGGTGACTGGGAGGGATTTGTGTTTGTGTAACAGGAAGACACCAGGTGACTGGGAGGGATGTGTGTTTGTGTGACAGGAAGACACCAGGTGACTGGGAGGGATGTGTGTTTGTGTGACAGGAAGACACCAGGTGACTGGGAGGGATGTGTGTTTGTGTAACAGGAAGACACCAGGTGACTGGGAGGGATGTGTGTTTGTGTGACAGGAAGACACCAGGTGACTGGGAGGGATGTGTGTTTGTGTAACAGGAAGACACCAGGTGACTGGGAGGGATGTGTGTTTGTGTAACAGGAAGACACCAGGTAACTGGGAGGGGTGTGTTCATGGTTAGAACCTCCGTAGGAGCATCGTTAAATCTCAGAGCTGTTTCTCAAAACCATTGTTACTAAAGTTGCACTTGAGAACGCTTGTTATTTAACGACTGCCTCAGGTCACTCGCAGAACAGCTCAGTACGTTGTTAGATGCTTCTGTTTTTGCCCTTCTGAGGCAGAAGATCTCCGCTGAACACAGAATCATGAGGATTATCCATCTCTCTGTGACCGCTGATAACATCAGAACCGAGTTGACTACAAGTACAAAGTTGACAATGTCTTTGCAATTGTTACAAACAATTAAAAGATGCTTCAAATCAAAATGAACGCATTAAAATATCAATGTAATATAGACTACACAGGCCTATATATTTCAATCATATTCAAATCTATTTCACGCCCATTCAATTGAGTTCTATTTTGCTAATTGCAGGTTGTCTGTCATTTTTACCTCAATATATTCCATGATGTGTAACAACGTGCAAATCTTGATTTAGGTCATTATTATGGGGGGTAAGCATTAGAATCAGCTGCTTCTATTTGCAGCCGTAGTTGATCATTTCTTCCTAGGAGCTGATCCGTCGTCAGTATTGTGAAATAATTCTAATGTTAAGGTAAGATTTGAATGGAGATGGCTGATCTGACTGCAGTGCTGCATTTCTTTCGATCCGATTAGTATTGACACTGTGCCTCAATGATGCACTTAGCGAACGTTCTCTCTGCCGTGGTGTTCTGGGGAACGTGTTACGTCTTCGGTCGTTGTAGGAGAGATGCATCGTTAAAACACTCGTATGCCTAAATTCCATCGCTATCGGGAAACCGTGTGTGTGTGTGGCATAGTTTATATTATTTGTGTTTCAGTATAGGTAAATTATTCACATCCCTCAACTTTTTCCACATTTGGTTGTTACATAGTAGGATTAAAATGCATTAAATTGTCATTTTTTTCTCAACGATCTACACAAAATACTTGGTCAAACTGGAAGAAAAATGGTAAGATTTGTAAAACATTTATGAAAAGTTAAACACTCTCTCTTAATCAGATAAGTTAAACCCCAAGTAGGTTAGTATTGTGGAGTAACTACAATGTTGATCCATCCTCAGTTTTCTCTTATCACAGCCATTAAATTCTGTAACTGTTTTAAAGTCACCATTGGCCTCATGGTGAAATCCCTGAGCTGTTTCCTTCCTCTCTGGCAACTGAGTTAGGAAGGACACCTGTATCTTTGTAGGGACTGGGTGTATTGATACACATTCCAAAGTGTAATTAATAATGAATTAATTCCACATTGACATTAATTGGGTATTGTGCATAGGCCAGTGACACAACAACTCAAATGTTACTCATTTTAAATTCAGGCTGTAAAGACAAAATGTTGAAGGAGCCGATGGGTATGAATACATTCTTAAAGGCACGGTATGTGTCTATTTGAGTTGGTACATAGATAAAGAACTAATATGTCTTTCTCTTCTACAGTGAGTGCTAGTGCTCAGCTCTTGGACCAGACGGCTCGGCTGCAGAGCCTGAGTGACGCCCTGGACAAGCTGAAGGTGACTTGAATTTATATTATCAACACCTAGTAATGGTCATCGTATTTATCTTCACCTCAGATTTTGTCCACTAATCTCTGTTTTTCATGGAAATGGCCATAACATCAAGTCTCTCTCTCAGGGTGAAGTGGCGGAGCATGTGGTTTCTCAGCAGCCTGGTGGGGCAAAGGTCTCTGACTTTGCCACCTTTCCCATTTCCTCTTTCGTCAAGGTAACATGGACCCGGACATCAGACTCTCTTAGTTGGCACTCAAACAAATGCAAGGAATACATCTCAATGCAACAGATATCTGGTGGAAGCAGGAACCTGTAGGTGTTGTCCTTTGCCATCTTCTTTTCTCACCCTCCTGTCTTCTCAGGCGAAGGAGGAGAAGCAGGGAGGCACGGTGTTTGTAGGCCGCGTGGCCATCCCGTGTGCCAAGGGCCAGGAGCAGGTGCACCGTCTTGTCCTATCACAGCAACACCTGCAGCAAGTGCACCGCCTCCTCGTAGCCTAAGACGACACCCCATTGGCCTGCGTCCACAAGTGACAGCAGGCTTCACCAATCGGAGACCAGCAGACACAATAGTTTTGTTTTTTTCTTCAGTCTCTCACCTAAAGATCCAGTCCATTTCCTGTTGTTCCACAGAATCTCTCAGGATACGCTTTGTCACACTACACCCCCTAGAAATAGAATTTTAATTGCCATCAGAGGTTTTATGCCCCTTCTAGGATGTCTATTTCTATCATTTTCTTCTATGCCAAAGAGACACACGTGTTCTCATTGAGTACCTAATAATACTGTACAACATATTTTCTATTGCACTTCTTCAAGTCCTAAATTATATTTTCCATCTCCTTTTGTTCTGCTGTGGTGATTTATTATTTGCCTACCTGCGTATACCAGCAGCACGTTAATGTGTGGGTACCCTGTTTGGGGATTTTGTTCAATTGACTATTGTTATTCAGTCATGACAGGCTATTTCAAACCTAGGGTGTGTCTGAAATTACTCCCTATTCCCTATATCGTCAATAAGAAGAGGGTGGAATGAAGGCCCATAGCCAGTTCACACACTTAACTTTTCTCACTGTTAACTTATGTTCATTTGGAGTTAATATCTATTTGCATGTCATTAAGATAGGAAGCTAATTGAAATGTTGTTTTTTAGTGTCAGTCTGCTACTAGGACCTTTATATATTTAAGAGAGAGAGCAGTAAGTGAACTTGTTACTCAGAGTATTTGAATTGGTTCACTGTGTTGTCTCTCTCATTTTCAGTTAGTCATTACACTATGAAGGTCTATCCATCATATGTCCGTCTGTCAAGACCTTTCACATTAGTCACTATTCATGGTAACTGATGAAGAATGCATGCAAGTATATCTGGGTGGAAGTAAAGATCTCATGTAAAGGTTTTTGGCTTTTAGTGGTTAAGGTTCTATGCAGACGGTCTCTAAAGCCGTGATACTTTAACTACAGGTTTCTGTCAGACCGGGTGTTCAGTGCAGATTGCAGAACATTTACCAATGCAAATGTTGTAGTAGTTCAGACCGCACAGTGGACAGGAACCTGTCCATGGATGCAAACGACTATACTGTACCTAACGACTAATGTGTCCAAAACAGAACGATTAAAGATCTTTCAAAGTCATCCATTTTGTCAGATGAAATGATATTCACAATATGGCCCATTCATGTATGAATATAGAAGTTAATGCTTTTTATTTGTACTGTGACCGAAATTAAACGTTAAGCATTTGATTTGCATAGTACCACTGATCATACACACAAAGGGTCCGTTTCCCAGACAGGTTAGGTCTGGTCCTGGACTAAGATGTACTTTCAATAGAGATTCTCCACTGAGCAGGCTTTTTAGTCCAGGACGAGGCTTGATGTGTGTCCAGGAAACTGGTCCTTAGAAAAGGAATGCATTTGATTTGTATAGTACCACTCATCACAGTCTGATCAGGAGAAGGAAATGGATGAGACTTTCAGCAAAGACAAAACCCCCACTTGACTAGAAAGGAAAGATAAAGCAGGGAAGGCCTACAACTAACAGGAACTGAGTGAAGTCTCCTAGCCAGAGGAAAAAGCCCTCACAGAAGAGTGACGTGGAGAGCCATGGTGGACTCCCATGATCCCAAGAGGATTAAGTCAAGTTGGCTACTCAATCACAAACCAAAGTGCTTTACATACAGTATCCCTATCCAGGATGAGAAGTCTGAATAAGAACAGTAATCGCAAGAATCGGGTGTGATTTTTATTGTGTACATGTAAAAATGCTCCAATGAATCCTAACCAAATACAACCAACCCCTCACAGTGGTGAGAAAATACTAAAGACGGACTGACATTTTCAGATGTATCTTTGAAAACACAGAACAGCCCTTCGACTTAAATAGCAGTAAATGTTTTTTTTCTTCTAAAAGCATATTTTCAAGAGTGAAAGCCAGAATATGAAAGACAACCCATGAAATTAGATTTTTTTAAATCCTGCTTCCGCATACCCAGTCAAGTTCTGAGATAAGAGATCGGTACAGCAAGTAGCATTAGTTTGAACACTATATACAGGGCCCAGAGTTGTTCCTGCTCACATCACATGGTCCAGTAAAACCTGACCCAATGTGCCACTGCCCCCACTCTTCTCGGGGGCAAGAGTTTTCCCAATGCCCCTTGACCCCATCGTGACCTGACCAGGAGAGAAACTGGGCCCTAGTTTTGAACAGTTTGTACCGTCCACAGCAAAGAGCTTTCCAGAACTACGGTAGAAGGGCCATCCAGAACTACGGTAGAAGGGCCATCCAGAACTACAGTAGAAGGGCCCCTCAGAACTACAGTAGAAGGGCCATCCAGAACTACAGTAGAAGGGCCATCCAGAACTACAGTAGAAGGGCCATCCAGAACTACAGTAGAAGGGCCCCTCAGAACTACAGTACAAGGGCCATCCAGAACTACAGTACAAGGGCCATCCAGAACTACAGTACAAGGGCCATCCAGAACTACAGTAGAAGGGCCTTCCAGAACTACAGTAGAAGGGCTTTCCAGAACTACAGGAGAAGGGCTTTCCAGAACTACAGTACAAGGGCCATCCAGAACTACAGTAGAAGGGCCATCCAGAACTACAGTAGAAGGGCCCCTCAGAACTACAGTACAAGGGCCATCCAGAACTACAGTAGAAGGGCCATCCAGAACTACAGTAGAAGGGCTTTCCAGAACTACAGTAGAAGGGCTTTCCAGAACTACAGTAGAAGGGCCACTCAGAACTACAGTAGAAGGGCCATCCAGAACTACAGTATAAGGGCCATCCAGAACTACAGGAGAAGGGCCATCCAGAACTACAGTACAAGGGACATCCAGAACTACAGTAGAAGAGTTTTCCAGAACTAAAGTCAGTATCTGTGGTACTTGTGGAGTCTCTGGTGTCTGTATGGGGCGTAGTGCTTCTTGGAGTTGGCCATGCCTGGTCTAGAGATATGAACGATTGAACCACTGACATACATAGTGTTGATTTGGACACCCCAGGACAACAACAAACTTGACTGCTGCTGGCTCACAGCCTGCATGGTCTCCCACTGGTCATCACAGACAAGTACAGCCAATTGGTTACTGATTAGCCCCCCAATAGGTAGGAGTGTCAGCCTGCCCTAGAGCAGTGTTTCCCAAACTTGGTCCTGGGGACCCCAATGGGTGCGTGTTTGTTTTTTTCCCTTGGCACCACGTAGCTGATTCAAATAATCAAAGCATGATGATGAGTTGGTTATTTCAATCATCTGTGTAGCGTTAGGGCAAAACGTTTTGGAAACGCTGGCCTACAGAGACTCATTTCAACTGTGTAAACATTGATTGAAGTCACAGTTTGACTAAATCAAGTTATTATAATGATTAGGATCATGTTCATTTCTGGAAGTAGGCTAATGGTCTGGCTAATGGTCTCCAATCAGCTCCAATTGTTGCAAATCCCCACTAAGTTAACACAACATCACTAGGTCAAAAGGCTATCTTGCAGCACATTGCACCTTTTTCAGACTGTGTAGTTAGCTACCAAATATTGTGATAACTGTTTGATAGACATCTCAGTCAGCTCAAATAGTTAAAGAACGTGCACTAATGCACTGGACCAGAGCTATCAGCCAGGTCAAAATTAAGATATGCAGCTAGACAGGTGATTGGGATTTGCTATTTGCTATGTGATTGTGAATTTGGCCGAGTGTGATGAGTTGGACTGCAGAGTGAAGGAAAAGCAGCTAACAAGTGCTCAGCATATGTGTGAACTCCTTCAAGACTGTTGGAAAAGCATTCTAGGTGAAGCTGGTTGCAGGAATGCCAAGCGTGTTTAAAGCTGCCATCAAGGCAAAGGGTGGCTACTTTTAATAATCTCAAATATGAAATATATTTAGATTTGTTTAACACTGGTTACGACATGATTCCATATGTGTTATTTAATCATTTGATGTCTTCACTATTATTCTACAATTTAGAAAATAGTAAAAAATATAGAAGAGTAGGTGTGTCCAAACTTTGGTCCCATGGAACCCATGTGTGTGATGTATTTGATACCATTCCACTCTTCTCGCTCCAGTCATTACCAGGAGCCTGTCCTCCCCGACCTCCTGTGATGTGTGCGTGCACGCCTGTGTCTCTCTCTGTGTGTGTGTGTGTGTGTGTGTGTGTGTGTGTGTGTGTGTGTGTGTGTGTGTGTGTGTGTGTGTGTGTGTGTGTGTGTGTGTGTGTGTGTGTGTGTGTGTGTAGGCCTGCCTGCAGGTAATTATTTATGCGGTGCTGCAGTAACAGTAGGTCTCTAGTCTTCTGTAGTTCTAACACAGTCTCTACCTGGAATGCCTTGGGGTCCCTCAGCTCTCTGGAAGACTTCTCCAGCTTCCTATCAACCCCGGGGGAGCGCAGGCCCTCACGGCCCTCCTGCTGTAGCCTGAAGGCCTACGAGAGGGATTACGAGATGCATAACAAAAGAGAAAGTGAATCGTATTTAACAGGAACTGTTCTGTTGTTGTAATGTCGTTATTTAAATGATCTGAGAAGGGAGCAACCTTTGTCTGTGTGATGGCTTCACAGAGGTCCTCAACACTCATGTCAAACTCCTGAGAAAGGACAGAAAGACATCAAAAACTGAGAACATTGTGATCCTAATTAATGTTATTATTATTATTATTTATTATCATTTATATTTATTGTTCATATTAATGTTTGTGACAGTTATGACCTCTGATCTTTGTGACAGTCCCTCTTGCAGTGCTGTCACTTCCTGTCTGTGCTGTAACTCTTCCTGCTCCATGCAATCATGCTTACCTCTTATCGACTCAACAGATTCTGTCAAAGTGAATAGAATACAACAGACTGACAATAAGAAGTTTTTATTGCATTTGTAATGGGGAAATTTGATCATGAATATGATGCAACATATTTAGCTACTCAAGAGGTTAGATTCTTACCCCTCTCTCTCTCCTGTTGTTCCTCAATCCCAGCGATGGGCAACTTTAATGGGGGTGGGAGCCACAAAAATCTGAACTCATCATGAGAGGCTGCAGTGATCTGCCCATCCACATCCACATCCACACCCCAGTGAGAGCCGGCCTTAACCTTTTGGTGGTCGTAAGCAAAATTTTGTTTTGGGGCCTCCGCCCCACCTTACGAGCAAAACATTGTATCTGCCCCTCTTTTGACAGAAGAGAGAAACATTGACCATTGTGATGGCCACTCCAATACCTTGACTTTGTTGTCCTTAAGCTATTTTGCCACAACTTTGGAAATATGCTTGGGGTCATTGTCCATTTGGAAGACCCATTTGCGACCAAGCTTTAACTTCCTGACTGATGCCTTGAGATGTTGCTTCCAATTGAGCATCATAAGCCTAGAGATGACGAAAGAGAGGGGGGAGGGAAAATAGAAAGAGAGAGAGATGGGAGAAAGAGAGAGATAGGGAAACAAGAGAGTGGGAGGGAAATAGGGACATGGTAGAGTAGGTGAGTTTATCATGATGATGTGAAAGAAAGATGAACGAGGTAGTCCCCCACCTCTTGCAGCACATTGAACTTCTCCTGGGTGACCTCTTCTCCTTCTCCTTTCCTTCCCCCTCTCCTCCTCCCCCTCTCGTTCTCCCTCTCCTCAAAAGAGAGGGGGAGGGAAAATGGAAAGAGAGAGAGGTGGGAGAAAGAGAGAGATAGGGAAACTCATGGTAGAGTAGGTGAGTTTATCATGATGATGTGAAAAAAAGATCCATTGAACTTCTCCTGGGTGACCTCTTCTCCTTCCTTCCTCCTCTCCTCCCCTGTCCTTCCTCCTCTCCTCCCTCTCATTCCCCCTCTCCTTCCTCCTCTCCTCCCCATCTTCTTTCCCCTCTCCTCCTCCTCTCCCTTCTCCTCTCCTTCCCCCTTTCCATCGCCCTCTCCTTCTTCCCACTCTCCTTCCCCCTCTCCTCACTCCTCGCCTTCCTCCTCCCCTCCTCCTCTCCTTCCTCTTCTACTTCCCCCTCTCCTTCCCCCTCTCCCACCTGTACTAACCCTGGCCAGCCTCAGACCTCACCACACATCACTGAAGGATACAGGACATGAGATAATGATATGATTGGTTTGTATAGTCGCATTACCCCACTGTTTCCCAAACTCAGTCCTCAGGACCCCAAGGGGTGCACGTTTTGGTTTTTGCCAAGACTAGTTGATCAGTTAAATCAGCTGTGTAGTGCTAGTGCAGAAACCAAAAGGTGCACCCAGGCAGACCCCTTGGGAAACCCTGCATTATCCTTTCTCTTCTGCTCCAAAAACATGGATTGACAGAGTGGTTTCTGAGGCAAAAATAAAACACAACAGTTGGTCTGAAAATTGAACCTTGTGTAACCCCACCTAGAAAATCACATTGAAGACGTGCACGCTTTCCTTTATCTCTTTCTTGGAACTGGTCTGATGACACCAAGGATATACTGTAGAAAAACAGTCACATTCTGTTGTGCCAATGGAACTGAACCGGTAACAATAGATCAACAAGATACAAGATGCTTATCATAAGAACTCACTCTGTTAAGTTTTACGATGTGTTTGATCTTGACAACATTACTGACGTGGCTTTACTCTCTGTCTCTCTGCTAGAACAATGTTGTGAGTTCTGTGGTCCGTGTCTATCCACAGCGCACACACGCGCCTGGTCGCTCCAACAGAACAGCTCCAGGAGTCTCTCGTGCTTCTTACACATCCTGGCCTCCACATGGTCGATCAGCTTGTGGACCTTCAACATAGCAACTCTCTGATGAGGCTGCAGGTGAATCTCACAGGAAAAGGTCAGACACACCAGGCAGGACTTCAGGGCCTTGAGCTTCTTCCCCATGCAGACATCCTAGGGCACACCTCCAGATTTGGCACTAGATCAAACATGTTCAGTCTTTTCATTTCTTTAGTGAATTAGTTCTCTAGGATATCAGGGCATCTTCAATCACCCTCTCACTGCTTTCCACAATGTCTCTTAATACAGGCCAGACAGAAACTGTGGCCACAAGGGATGGAAACGGGCTCCGTGAAGACATCCAGACAGACAGAGCACTGGAACTGCTCTTCAGATTATAGACCACTGGGAGAAGCCATGTCTTCAGGTTGAAACATGTAACGAATGGAACATCGTTTCAGAGTGACAGCTAAAACAAGGCAATGTCTTTGAAATGAATTTCCACTGTAAATTAAATTGAAAAAAACTCCCTAATTTTAACACTGTACAAATATCTAAAATGTCTTCTAATTCTATTTATAAACTGTGTGGGTCGAGCCCTGAATGCAACCGTATACCACAGGTATGACAAAACATGTATTTTTACTGCTCTAATTACGTTGGTAACCAGTTTATAATAGCTATAAAGCACCTCAGGGTTTGTGTAATATATCCAATATACCACGGCTAAGGGCTGTATCCAGACACTTTGTGTTGCAGGGTGACTAAGAACAGCCCTTAGATATGGAATATTGGCCATTTCCCACACCCCCTCAGACCTGATTGCTTAATTAATAAAACACTATGGACAAATATGTAAAGCATCGTATAATTCTATATAAAACAATATGGACAAATGTCAAAAATGTCTTCTATTCCTACATTAAATACTATGGACAATATATCTAAAACTTCCTATCCTAAATAAAGCAGAGAAAGGAAATCAAAGAGTTAACTCAAACTCAGTCATAGCTCACATGCATGTGGCTACTTTTACAACAAGCCATGACCTTAAAATTCTGTTCATTAGTGCACACAATAGCAAAACCTTTTGCAAGAAAACTAACGTTTCTTATTCAACAAGTTCACCTTAGTCCATCCCTGTTTTCTTCCGTTTGCTTCCTAGTGAATACAACCATAGTGTCTTATCAGCTGCCTGTGAAAGCATCGGTCAAAGTCCAAAGAGTCATCATGAATGGGGTGGTTAGAGCGTTGGACTAGTAACCGAAAGGTTGCAAGTTCGAATCCCCGAGCTAACAAGGTACAAATCTGTCGTTCTACCCCTGAACAGGCAGTTAACCCACTGTTCCTAGGCCGTCATTGAAAATAAGAATTTGTTCTTAACTGACTTGCCTAGTAAAATACAGGTAAAAATTAAAAATGAATCATACTTGGAACTTTGGGAAACCAGCATCCAGTGACAGACAACCCAATGTTTTAGATTAAAGCTGATAACACATAACTGAATAGCAGAAATTATATCTCCTGCATCCCTATGTGATGTTACTTAACATGGCTGAAAGGATGTTGACCTCTCAGGTGGCAGAGTAGAGTTAATCAGGTTCCACTGTGTGTCAATCAAATGCTGAGGTAAAGTTTATCCCCTCCCCTTTCTACAGTGCTGTATGTATGATATTGTGTCTGCCTCCCCATCTTTTAACCCTCTCCACGCCAGAAAGGTCTGACACACAGACATTCAGAAGAACAAAACCTTTTATTTTCAAAAGATGCAACATCGTTTTCCATGATTTGTCAAAATCTAATTTCTATCTATAACAAACACACAATTCTAGGTAAAATGTAGTCATCAACCTATATGGTTTCATTTCAAAGTTATTACAGAACACTAATTATGGTTAATGCATTTTCCAACAACTAAAGACCGTAATCTGGAAGATAATCTATTGTAAAGTATGTGTGTAAGATCTCTTTGTGATCAGGTTTGCATTCTGTTCTCTCTGTGTTCTCTCAGGTGTCGTCCTCCTCTTCCCCCTGTCAACTAGCTCTGAATGATTCTCAATCACAGAGTAAAGTCCCCTGGCAGCCCTCGTCTGATCGGTTCTTCACGGAATTAACACAGGAGTTACATCATTTAGTTAATTTGTTATTGCTACTTTCTCTCTCCTCTTCACGCTCCTTCACTTTACTTTCCATCTTTATTCAATATCCTTATTTGTTTAACAATCTTACACTTAAATCCCGTTGAGTGAGGTTTTTCCTCATCCTATAATCATTTTGGGAGATTAATTATTCATAATTTATTATAAAATTATATGTTTTACTGTGACTCTCACCTGCTTGAAGATCTCCGATTTGGTTAGCTTTGTCGTCGAGGTGAATTTCATCCTGAGTACAAACTAATGTCCTGTAGAGACCCAATGAGTCAATAATATGAAGCATGAAACAGACGGACGGACGGACATGGGTTGACCTCTATTACCAGTTTGATTAGATATTAAGAACAATAAATCACACTTACTGTCACGAGTCCGACCGAGGGTGTTTCCCCTTCCCGGGCGGGTGGCGCTCGGCGGTCGTCATCACCGGCCTATTAGCTGCCACTGATTGTTTTTCCTCCCCCTCCTTGTATGTTTATTGGTAGCACCTGTTCATGTTTAATTAGTTTGTCTTTATTAGACAGCCGGCCCGCCTGGTTGTTGTGCGGGATTATTTCATTGTAAACCTTCGGCTCTGTTGTAGAGGTACGTGCTTAGTGCCTAGTCGTGATTTTTTCTATTGTACTTTTTCCCCTGTGTTTGGGAACGTTACTTTTGTGAGCACCCTGTGGTGCGTTGGTGCTAGTAAAGACGCACAGCATTGAACTCTGTCTCCTGCATTTGACTCCACACCCACGACACCTGGAGCATTACACTTACCAGGTCCACTAATAGTTGTTGACTGTACAGCGGTTTGAGGTGTAGTGCTCATCTGTTGAGTTATTAGTTGTGTAGTTGATGTCAAATTAGAGGCTTTGGTTGTCGTAGTAGAAGCTGTAGTTGTGGTTGTCGCATTAGAAGCTGTGGTTGTGGTTGTCGCATTAGAAGCTGTGGTTGTTGGAGTAGAAGCTGTGGTTGTTGGAGTAGGAGCTGTAGTTGTGGTGTTCGTAGTAGGAGCTGTGGTTGTGGTGTTCGTAGTAGGAGCTGTAGTTGTGGTGTTCGTAGTAGGAGCTGTGGTTGTGGTGTTCGTAGTAGGAGCTGTGGTTGTGGTGTTCGTAGTAGGAGCTGTGGTTGTGGTGTTCGTAGTAGGAGCTGTGGTTGTGGTGTTCGTAGTAGAAGCTGTGGTTGTGGTGTTCGTAGTAGGAGCTGTGGTTGTGGTGTTCGTAGTAGGAGCTGTGGTTGTGGTGTTCGTAGTAGAAGCTGTAGTTGTGGTTGTCGTAGTAGAAGCTGTGGTTGTGGTTGTCGCAGTAGAAGCTGTGGTTGTTGGAGTAGAAGCTGTGGTTGTTGGAGTAGAAGCTGTGGTTGTAGGAGCTGTAGTTGTGGTTGTTGGAGTAGGAGCTGTAGTTGTGGTTGTCGTAGTAGGAGCTGCAGTTGTGGTTGTCGTAGTAGGAGCTGTAGTTGTGGTTGTTGTAGTAGGAGCTGTAGTTGTGGTGTTCGTAGTAGGAGCTGTAGTTGTGGTGTTCGTAGTAGGAGCTGTAGTTGTGGTTGTTGGAGTAGAAGTTGGAGTAGGAGCTGTAGTTGTGGTTGTTGGAGTAGGAGCTGTGGTTGGAGCACTTGTAGTGTTGACACTGAGGACAGTCAATCTGACTGTCATGGTAGGCACGGCAATCCAAAATACACTAGAGGTCTGCATAAATGTTGTCCTTGAAGAGGAAGACAGATAATCGTACCAATATTAGACTGCACAAGTATCCTATAAAATATGGTTGCAAAATTCCTGAAACGTTCCCATGGTTGTAGGATTGTGCTCATTCCCTCCTGATTCTAGAGATTCTCCAACTGGGATTTCTGGAAAAACTCTCCTGGAAATGTGTTACCCAGAGAAAATATTTAGAGGCATCATGCAACTAATTGTTGTAAATCTTGTCTGTAAAAACATCCTGCAAATGGATATACAGTACTGTAATTGTTTCAATATCCATGACACTTCGGCAAACATTTCGTAAAAAATTCCAACAGAAAAATTTTGTAAAAAATAATTGTGTTCTGTGTAATGTAATTTTCCCCAAATTCCCACATTTTCCAGGAAACCTGTTTGTAAGGTTTCCAGGTTTATGAATTCAGGAGGAAAGAATCAGGAAATCTAGAATCTTCCAAACAGGATTTCTGGAAAACCTGGTAATTTGGGAAAGTTACCATTATTTTTCAACTCTAGCAGACTCACTTGACTATGATGTTGCCCAATGAGGATGTGGATGGTGCTGTCCAGGTGACTGTTACTGATGATCTAGGTAGATTGATGCTTTGACTCACCCCAGAGACCTAAAAGTAAAACAACAGGTAAAGTCAATCAATAGAGAACAATGACATTGCTACACAATCATGTAAGGTAAGGCACTGATCATTTCTTATTGGTGGTTCTAGCTATAGTACGTAAAGTTAACAAACTCTTGTCTAGGACTGGAAAATTACGCTAATTTGCCCAAAATACCCAGTTTTTCCAGAAATCACGGTTGGAGGATCTCCAGAATCAGGAAGGTACATTATGAGCAGGGATTGAATCCTCCAACTGGGAAAGTTTCAGGAATTTTACAACCCTAACCGTAATTCACTGCGATCCCGTTGCACGGCACAAGAACGACCCCAGTCCCACTGCCCAGAGAGAACGTTCCCACAGCTGTGTTCTGTCGTTCCTCATGGGCCTCCAGGAGAAACCCTTTGTACAGTGGGGAGAATTTATATTGTGTATGATTTTTAAGTAATTAATTTGCATTTTATTGCATGACATAAGTATTTGATACATCAGAAAAGCAGAACTTAATATTTGGTACATAAACCTTTGTTTGCAATTACAGAGATCATACGTTTCTTGTAGTTCTTAACCAGGTTTGCACACACTGCAGCAGGGATTTTGGCCCACTCCTCCATACAGACCTTCTCCAGATCCTTCAGGTTTCGGGGCTGTCGGTGGGCAATATGGACTTTCAGCTCCCTCCAAGGATTTTATATTGGGTTCAGGTCTGGAGACTGGCTAGGCCACTCCAGGACCTTGAGATGCTTCTTACGGAGCCACTCCTTAGTTGCCCTGGCTGTGTGTTTCGGGTCGCTGTCATGCTGGAAGACCCAGCCACGACCCATCTTCAATGCTCTTACTGAGGGAAGGAGGTTGTTGGCCAAGATCTCGCGATACATGGCCCCATCCATCCTCCCCTCAATATGGAGCAGTCGTCCTGTCCCCTTTGCAGAAAAGCATCCCCAAAGAATGATGTTTCCACCTTCATGCATCACAGTTGGGATGGTGTTCTTGGGGTTGTACTCATTCTTCTTCTTCCTCCAAACACGGTGAGTGGAGTTTAGACCAAAAAGCTACATTTTTGTCTCAGACCACATGTCCTTCTCCCATTCCTCCTCTGGATCATCCAGATGGTCAAACTTCAGACGGGCCTGGACATGTGTTGGCTTGAGCAGGGGAACCTTGCGTGCACTGCAGGATTTGAATCCATGACGGCGTAGTGTGTTACTAATGGTTTTCTTTGAGACTGTGGTCCCAGCTCTCTTCAGGTCATTGACCAGGTCCTGCCGTGTAGTTCTGGGCTGATCCCTCACCTTCCTCATGATCATTGACGCCCCACGAGGTGAGATCTTGCATGGAGCCCCAGACCGAGGGTGATTGACCGTCATCTTGAACTTCTTCCATTTTCTAATAATTGCGCCAACAGTTGTTGCCTTCTCACCAAGCTGCTTGCCTATTGTCCTGTAGCCCATCCCAGCCTTGTGCAGGTCTACAATTTTATCCCTGATATCCCTATCCTTACACAGGTCTCTGGTCTTGGCCAGTGTGGAGAGGTTGGAGTCTGTTTGATTGAGTGTGTGGACAGGTGCTTTTATACAGGTAACGAGTTCAAACAGGTGCAGTTAATACAGGTAATGAGTGGAGAACAGGAGGGATTCTTAAGAAAAACTAACAGGTCTGTGAGAGTCGGAATTCTTACTGGTTGGTAGGTGATCAAATACCTATGTCATGCCCATAAAATGCAAATTAATTATTTAAAAATCATACAATGTGATTTTCTGGATTTTTGTTTTAGATTCCGTCTCTCACAGTTGAAGTGTACCTTTGATAAAAATGGCAGACCATAAAATGTCAGTGTATGAATACTAGAGAGAGAGAGAGAGAGAGAGAGAGAGAGAGAGAGAGAGAGAGAGAGAGAGAGAGAGAGAGAGAGAGAGAGAGAGAGAGAGAGAGAATATTCCCAGTCTCAGTCCATCCCTGCATCTCAGTCATCTTGTTGACTCACCTATGATGGTGTCTCCTGGCTGGTAGGTGGTTTGGTTGACAGTGTATGATGAGGAAGAGCTCTGCCCTGTGCTGACATGAAAACTATTACCAGGTAGCATTGAGCCACACTGAGAAGCAATGGAAGATCCTCCCCCACTGAAACCCTCCACTTGTAAAGCAGTCAGAGAGAGGGGAACGCAGAGAAACCCCACCATTTCTCTGTATAGCAGGTCTACATTCTGTATGTGAGGGAGAGTGAGCGAGAAAGAGAGCGAGATAGGGAGATTATTATATTATCCAAACAAAATATGTTCTTTCCACATGTGAACCAATGCATTCATTTATAAAAACACTCATCTCTAAATGATAATAATGCTAAGACATTATAGTCATGTTATAACTACTAACATATATAGGTAATGAACAGTTGCCGGAACATTACCACAGACAATGGAACACAAACACCTGTGGAAACATCAACTCTGACCTTTTGTCATTCAAGCTCTCTTCTTTAGACAGAAAGTTAAACACTAATAACAACTATATAACTAGTCATGAATTATAATTATAATTCAATAATAACAAATACAATTTTTTTTAAACATTAAAAGGTATGGGAAAACATATCTCCAACATGACATCATAAACCCTATGTAACGGCGTTCTTCATTTGTGGAAAGAGAGTCGGACCGAAATGCAGCGTAGTGGTTATTCATGTCTTTAATGAAGGAAAAAAGCGATACATGAAATAACTATACAAATACAAAAACAACAAACGGAACGTGAAATCTAATTACAGCCTATCTGGTGAAACTACACAGAGACAGGAACAATCACCCACAAAATACAAAGTGAAACCAGGCTACCTAAATACGGTTCCCAATCAGAGACAACGAGAATCATCTGACTCTGATTGAGAACCGCCTCAGGCAGCCAAGCCTATACAACACCCCTACTCAACCGCAATCCCAATAATACAAAACCCCAATACGAAATACAACAACATAAACCCATGTCACACCCTGGCCTGACCAAATAATAAAGAAAACACAAAATACTAAGACCAAGGCGTGACACCCTAGTTCAGACCTTACTGAGGACAATGATTTGTTAGTCTTAAAAACATAAACGTGAAATATTTAGTAGTGAAAGTAAATAATAACAAAATGAACCATAGTTTACCGGGTTGATTTCACTGTTTCAAGGACATCCTTGTCACGACTTCCACCGAAGTCGGTCCCTCTCCTTGTTCTGGTGGCGCTCGGCGGTCGACGTCACCGGTCTTTTAGCCATCGCCGATCAACTTTTCATTTTCCATTTGTTTTGTCTTTGTTTTCTACACACCTGGTTTCTATTCCCCAATTACATGTTCATTATTTAACCCTCGTCGGCTGGTTATGTTTGCCGGGTTATATATTTTAGCCCGTTATTTTCGAGTGACCGGTATTTCTCCGCACCTTTAGTATTGTCTGTATACTGGTGCTGTCGTGGAATGAAGTATCTTGTACACTCATCTCTGCTCTCCTGTGATTCACTGCACCAGTTACCCAACGCATGACAGTCCTATTCCACTGAGTGTGAATCAAAGCTTGGCAGTCCCACATCATCGTTTACACGCACATAAAGACACACACACTCATGCACACAAACACACACTTGTTTGACATGTTTTTGAGTGTACCATGGCAAGGATCCAAAGCTGTGAAAAGACAATACATGTTCATGTTAAACTGTTACAATAGATTGACTTCAGAAACTTCCATTTTAAACTGTTGCTGTAGTTAATTGTTTGTCTAACATAATTTTAATTGAGATGTTTTAATAATTATAGGTAATATAGGGGGGCTACAGTAAAGTATGTGCAATTATATTACATTTTGCACAAGGAGGATTTTTAAAGATATGTTTAAGTGTCACAAAACCGTTAGGATCAGAGAACTCAAAAAATACTGTGTAGAAAGGTTTAGGGAGGAAGTGGGTAAAATTGACTGGTCACCTGTGCTAGATAGTGTAGGGATAGACAGTGCCTGGGAAGCCTTTAAATGTAGATTCCTTGATGTGGTGAATGTGATGGCTCCCATTAGACTGGTCAGGGTAAAGCAGAGATCTAGCCATTGGTTTAATCATGAGATTCTTGAATCTATCCAAGTAAGGAATAAGGCCTTTAAAAAATGTAAGAACTCTCAAGAGCAGCATGATTTTGTCCTATATAAACGTCACAGAAATGAAGCACAGAGGAGGATGGATGAAGCACAGAGGAGGGTGGATGAAGCACAGAGCAGGATGGATGAAGGTAAGAGGGGTTACTTTGCTGAGAACATCATTGAGAACAAAAATTACCCTAAAAAGCTTTGGAAATCATTTAAGGAACTAGGCTGTAGTAGTATTACCAAAAACAAACTAAACAGTATTGGACTGAACATCAAAGGGGAGATGGTACATGAAAAAGCAGAGTCCAGTCTGACTCTGAATCAAGTCTGGTTGGTTTTACATTCCTAACCTTAACCATTAGTTGGGTAGAGGCAGAACTGACCCAAGATGAGTGGCTAGGTGCAACTTCAACCTGCTCCCCATTGACTGATTATCTTGGAGGGTGTAGAATAGGCTGAAACATTAAACATTGCTGTGTTTTAAGGACTCAAAAATATTTATTGAAAATTACTTCAATTTAAATGTATATGTTTTTGTTCAATAAATAAATATGTAATAATCATTATTATGTTAAAAGAAATAATAATAATACTAGTTAGGGTGTAATATTCAATATCAATAAACTAACTAACTATGCTTTTATATCCAACAACTTGTTTGGGTTAGGGCAAAGGTTTGCGGTTAGGGTTAGAGTTATGGTTAGGGGCCAGGGATAGGTTAGGGGTGAGGGTTAGGGTTAGGGTGAGGGTTAGGGTTAGGGTTAGGGTTATGGTTAGGGGCCAGGGATAGGTTAGGGGTGAGGGTTAGGGTTAGGGTGAGGGTGAGGGTGAGGGTTAGGGTGAGGGTTAGGGTGAGGGTTAGGGTTAGGGTTAGGGTTATGGTTAGGGGCCAGGGATAGGTTAGGGGTGAGGGTTGGGGTTAGGGTGAGGGTGAGGGTTAGGGTTAGGGTGAGGGTTAGGGTTAGGGTGAGGGTTAGGGTGAGGGTGAGGGTTAGGGTTAGGGTTAGGGTGAGGGTGAGGGTTAGGGTTAGGGTTATGGTTAGGGGCCAGGGATAGGTTAGGGGTGAGGGTTAGGGTGAGGGTGAGGGTGAGGGTTAGGGTTAGGGTTAGGGTGAGGGTTAGGGTTAGGGTGAGGGTTAGGGTTAGGGTTAGGGTTAGGGTTAGGGGTGAGGGTTAGGGTTAGGGTGAGGGTGAGGGTTAGGGTGAGGGTTAGGGTGAGGGTGAGGGTTAGGGTTAGGGTGAGGGTGAGGGTTAGGGTTAGGGTGAGGGTGAGGGTTAGGGTTAAGGTTAGGGTTTGAGGGTGAGGGTGAGGGTTAGGGTGAGGGTGAGGGTGAGGGTTGGGTGAGGGTGAGGGTGAGGGTGAGGGTGAGGGTTAGGGTTAAGGTTAGGGTGAGGGTGAGGGTGAGGGTTAGGGTTAAGGTTAGGGTGAGGGTGAGGGTTAGGGTTAGGGTTAGGGTGAGGGTTAGGGTTAAGGTGAGGGTGAGGGTTAGGGTTAGGGTTAAGGTGAGGGTGAGGGTTAGGGTTAAGGTTAGTGGGTAGTCAGTTTAACAATTTATTGATAGTTAGTTTCATTTCAAAAGTATTGTAGAACATTTCTTTTGGTTAATGCAATTTCAATCAAGTAAAAGCAAATCGATATTTAATTTCTTATAGTTCACTTATTTATTTGAAAATTTGCAGGATGAAATCCTATTTTCACAATAATTCTATAATTTTCCAAAAAAACAAAAAAACAAACAATATTTAGCTAGTAGAACAACATTTGCTAGCTAAAATAGCTTGATGTTAGCTTGCCAGCGAACAAGGCTTGTTGATGATATTTTGCTTTTTCTCTTAAATTTTGTGCACAAATTTGTTTACATCCCGGTTTTGAGCATTTCTTCTTTGCCAAGATAATCCATCCATCTCTGGAACAACTGAAGACTTTCTGCACAAACTGTCAGAAACCGTCTCAGGGAAGCTAATTTGTGTGCTCATCATCATTGATCTGACTGCCGTTCGGCAAATGCTCACCTTCGATGGCCACTGGCATGATTGAGAAGTGTGCTCTTCATGGATGAACGCTGGCTTCAACAGTACCGGGCAGATGCTGTCGTTTGCTGATGTCAACGTTGGGGGGAGGGGGGGGTGGCATAATCTATGGACAATGGACACATTTGCGTTTTTTCAATGGCAATTAGAATGCACAGGGATACAGTGACAAGGACCATTGTTGTGCCATTCATTCGCAGCCATCACCTCATGTTTCAGCAAATGTGTCGCAAGGATCTGTACACAATTCCTGGACGCTGAAAACGTCCTATTTCTTCCATGGTCTGCATATCACCAGACATGTCATCCATGTTTGGGATGCTCTGGATCGACTTGTACGACACCGTGTTCCAGTTCCCGGCAAAATCCAGCAACTTTGCATAGTCATTGAAGAGGAGTAGGACAACATTCCACAGGCCACAATCAACACCCTGATCAACTCCAAGCAAAGGAGACGTGTTGCGCTGCATGAGGCAAATTGTGGTCATACCAGATAATAATTGGTTATCTGATCCACACCCCTCCTTTTTTTAAGGTACAGTATCTGTGACCAGCAGATGCATATCTGTATTAATTAATTTCACAAACCTGGTGTCCCAGATATAAATCAGTCCCGGATTAGAGCGTAACAATTAAAACATTTAGTGGAACTGGCTTCGAGGTACAGAGTTGAGTTTGAAAGCTATACACTATACTTGCTTGTTTTGCCACATAAACTGAAATTAGGTGAAATATTCGAATTTAGCAACCAGGAAATGGCGTAGCGATTTCCGCGTTGTGAATTGTTTAAGTAGGTCATGAACTATGAAGCATTAAAAGCTACATTGTTTCCACATATACAGTTGAAGTCCGAACTTTACATAGACCTTAGCCAAATACATTTAACTTCTTTGGGACTGGGGGGCAATAGGATATGCATATAATTAGTAGATTTGGATAGAAAACACTCTGAAGTTTCTAAAACTGTTTGAATGATGTCTGTGAGTATAACAGAACTCATATGGCAGGCAAAAACCTGAGAAGAAAATCCACCAGCAAGTGGGAAATCTGAGTTTTGTAGTTTTTCAAGTCATTGCTTATCGAATATACAGTGTCTTTGGGGTCATATTGCTTCCTAATGCTTCCACTACATGCCAACAGTCTTTAGAACCTTGTTTGATGCTTCTACTGTGAAGGAGGGGGGAATGAGAGCTGTTTCAATAATTGAGTCAGGGGTCTGGCAGAGTGCCATGAGCTGATCACGTGAGAGTTAGCTGCATATTTATACAGACAAAGGAATTCTCCGGTTGAAACATTATTGAACATTTATGTTAAACGTGCCAATGTAAACTGAGATTTTTGGATATAAATATGAACTTTATCGAACAAAACATACATGTAACATGAAGTCCTATGAGTGTCATCTGATGAAGCTCATCAAAGGTTAGTGATGAATTTTATATCTATTTCTGCTTTTTGTGACTCCTCTCTTTGGCTGGAAAAATGGCTGTGTTTTCTGTGACTATGTACTGACCTAACATAATCGTCTGGTGGGCTTTCGTCGTAAAGCCTATTTTGAAATCGGACACTGTGGCTGGATTTACAACAAGTTTATGTTTAAAATGGTGTAAAATACTTGTATTTTTGAGGAATTTTAATTATGGGATTTCTGTTGTTTTGAATTTGGCACCCGCAATTTCACCGGCTCTTGTTGAGGTGGGACGCTTGAGTCCCGAATATCCCAGATATGTTTTAAACTCAGTTTTTCACAACTCCTGACATTTAATCAGAGTAAAAATTCCCTGTCTTAGGTCAGTTTGGATCACCACTTTATTTTAAGGATGTGAAATGTCAGAATAATAGTAGAGGGAATGGCTTATTTCAGCTTTTATTTCTTTCATCACATTCCAGGTGTGTCAGAAGTTTACATATACTCAATTAGTATTTGGCTGCATTGTTTTAAATTGTTTAACTTGGGTCAAACGTTTCAGGTAGCCTTCCACTAGCTTCCCACAATAAGTTGGGTCAATTTTTGCCCATTCATCCTGACAGAGCTGGTGTAACTGAGTCAGGTTTGTAGGCCTCCTTGCTCACACACACTTTTTCAGTTCTGCCCACAAATTATCTATAGGGTTGAGGTCAGGGCTTTGTAATGGCCACTCCAATATCTTGACTTTGTTGTACTTAAGCCATTTTGCCACAACTTTGGAAATATGCTTGGGGTCATTGTCCATTTGGAAGACCCATTTGCGACCAAGCTTTAACTTCATGACTGATGCCTTGAGATGTTGCTTCAATATATCCACATCATCTTCCTTCCTTATTATGCCATCTATTTTGTGAAGTGCACTAGTTCCTCCTGCACCAAAACACCCCCACAACATGATGCTGCCACCCCGATGCTTCACGGTTGGGATGGTGTTCTTCGGCTCCCCCTTTCTCCAAACATAATGATAGTCATTATGGCCAAACAGTTCTATTTTTGTTTCATCAGACCAGATGACATTTCTCCAAAAAGTACTACCTGTACTACCTGTTCACTCCAGCATCTTCACAAGTTCCTTTGCTGTTGTTCTGGGATTGATTTGCATTTTTCGCACCAAAGTACGTTCATCTCTAGGAGACAGAACGCATCTCCTTCCTGAGCGGTATGATGGCTGTGTGGTCCCATGGTGTTTATACTTTATACTTACTATTGTTTGTACAGATGAACGTGGTACCTTCAGGTGTTTGGAAATTGCTGAACCAGACTTGTGGAGGTCTACCATTTTTTTTTCTTCTGAGGTTTAAGCTGATTCATTTTTTTCTTTTTCAATGATGTCAAGCAAAGATGCACTGATTTTGAAGGTAGGCCTTGATATACATCCGCAGGTACACCTCCAATTGACTCAGAAGCTTCTAAAGTCATGACATCATTTTCTGGTACTTTCCAAGCTGTTTAAAGGCACAGTCAACTTAGTGTATGTGAACTTCTGACACACTGGAATTGTGATACAGTGAATTATATGTGAAATAATCTTTCTGTAAACAATTGTTGAAAAAATGACTTGTGTCATGCACAAAGTAGATGTCCTAACCAACTTGCCAAAGCTATAGATTGTTTAAAAAAATAATTGTGGAGTGGTTGAAAACAAATTTTAGTGACTTCTGTCTTCAACTGTATATTTACTTTTGAAATGCCTTACGCAAGAAGAATTCCTGCCTGAATCTGAATCAAGCCTGGCTGGTTTTACATGTTTATCTGATAGAAGTACCAAGCAAACAACCAAATGAATGGACACTGATACACACATTCCCTTTGTCATCAAATCTCTGTTGACACGGCAACGCCAAATCGTGCAATACATTTGGAAAACACACAACAAAAATGCACTAAACCTTCCGTATACCCATCATGAGGTTGCTACAACCTAGCCTATGAATGAAAGTTTGCAACGTAGGTGCACATTGGTCGAGAGACAAATTAGGGTAATCAAGGTGACAGACAGTGACACATTTAATATAGCCTTGCACACTCTTGTCTGTATTTAGCTGATTTAGGGTGTATTCAACAGTTGCAAACAAAAGTCTCTCTCTCTCTCCCTCTCTCTGTCTCTCTCTCTCTCTCTGTCTCTCTCTCACTCTCTCTCTGTCTCTCTCTCTCTCTCTCTCTGTCTCTCTCTCTCTCTCTCTCTCTCTCTCTCTCTCTCTCTCTCTCTCTCTCTCTCTCTCTCTCTCTCTGTCTCTCGCTCTGTCTCTCTCACTCTGTCTCTGTCTCTCTCTCTGTCTCTCTCTCTCTGTCTCTCTCTCTCTCTCTCTCTCTCTCTCTCTCTCTCTCTCTCTCTCTCTCTCTCTCTCTCTCTCTCTCTCTCTCTCTCTCTCTCTGTCTCTCGCTCTGTCTCTCTCACTCTGTCTCTCTCTCCCTCTGTCTCTCTCTCTCTGTCTCTCTCTGTCTCTGTCTCTCTCTCTCTGTGTCTCTCTCTCTGTCTCTCTCTCTCTCTCTGTCTATCTCTCTCTCTCTGTCTCTCTCTCTCTCTCTCTCTCTCTCTCTCTCTCTCTCTCTCTCTCTCTCTCTCTCTCTCTCTCTCTCTCTTCAAAATCAAACGTTTTTTTAAGTGCACACACTGCCATGGAAACAGAAAGTAGATTAAGCAAAAGAGTGCCTGTTACATTACTGTGCAGTTTACCCATACATATAATCCATGACAGTGTGGAAAAGTTAATCAAAATAACCAACTAGAGATAGAGATAGAGAAACAGAAAGTAGAGTCAGCAAAGTGCCTGTTTGGGAGTTTAAATTAAACTCATGTACTACACTATCTCACATATATAGGGCTTTTTAAAAGTCAAAATGCTTTATAACAATGCAGCAAACAATGTAAGAAAATACAAATAAGATGTTCTGATGAGGTAGTTAAACTAAGCTTGTGAGGCATTTATAAGTTATATTCTTCAAGAATTTATGTTTTTAATTTAACCAGGCAAGTCAGTTAAGAGAAAATTCTTATTTACAATGCCGGCCTAGGAACAGTGGGTTAACTGCCTTGTTCAGGGGCAGAACAACAGATGTGTACCTTGTCAACTCTGGGATTTGATCTAGCAATCTTTCGGTTACTGGCCCAACACCCTAACCACTAGGTTACCTGCTGCCCAGAATCAGTGGATATATATAAATAATTTAAAAGTGAAAAATTGTATAGACCAATAGCAGATTATCCATTCAAAGTAAAAAAAAAAAGTTCTAATGGCAGATTGCCCCTTTATGTCACAAATCCCTCCAGAACTGTGTCATTACGCACACCTGGTCTCCATTTCCCTGATTTTCATTGTATAAATGTGCCTGTTGGTTTCCCTTGGGCTGTCGATTATTGTTCCAATGTCCATTAGTCGTGTGAGTACCTGTGCTGCTTGTATTGCGCAAATGATTATTGCGCAGGGTGTCATCCCATGGGGTATCATTGTGTGCGTGTATGTTACGGGTTTTGCCTCGGCGTATTTATTCGAGGTACTCCTCCCTCTTTTGTTTGGGTTTCAACCCTGTGTTTTGTATAGTGTTTGTTTGGTCTTCGTCCCCGTGCCTGTACATGGCACACTGTAATTTGGGTGAATAAAATTCCTATTACGCATTCCTGCGCCTGTCTCCCGATCTCTTTATACCAACATGTCCCTTTAACGTAAAAGGAATGACAAACATCACAGCAACTAATGATCTCTTCAAATACAGGTAAACAGCTCAAGGGTGGCATGTGGAAATTCTCAGCTCTGTGCTGCTCAGCCATCAAACTGTGTTCCGGCCGTGGCTGGTTCCCGTTTCCTCGCCTCCACCCAGCAGTCCTCGGGACAGACCTTCTCCTTCCATCTACAAGGAGTGTCCAGAGGCTACATCACACATGGCGGGTGCGGGCAGCACCCGCCATGTGTGATGGTTGAAGAGGTTGAAGAGCATGCATTTAGTTTTACTAGCATGTAAAAGCAGGTGGAGGCCACGGAAGGAGTGTTGTATGGCATTGAAGCTTGTTTGGAGGTTTATTAAGTGTCTAAAGAAGGGCAAGGTGTATAAAGAATGGTGTTGTCTGCGTAGAGGTGGATCAAGGAATCACCCGCAGCAAGAGCGACATCGTTGATATAGATAATAATACAGAGAAAAGAGTCAGAACGAGAATCGAACCCGTTGGCACTCCCATAGAGACTGCCAGAGGTCCGGACAACAGGCCCTCCGATTTGACACGCTGATCTCTGTGAGTCGAAAGCCTTGGCCAGGTCGATGAAGACGGCTGCACAGTACTGTCTTTTATTGATGGCGTTTATGATATAATTTAGGACCTTGAGAGTGGCTGAGGTGCACCCATGACCAGCTCGGAAACCAGATTGCATAGTGAAGGTGGTATAGTGGGATTTCAAATCAAATCAAATCCAAGTTTATTTGCCACGTGCGCCGAATACAACAGGTGTAGTAGACCTTACAGTGGAATGCTGAATACAACAGGTGTAGTAGACCTTACAGTGAAATGCTGAATACAACAGGTGTAGTAGACCTTACAGTGGAATGCTGAATACAACAGGTGTAGTAGACCTTACAGTGAAATGCTGAATACAACAGGTGTAGTAGACCTTACAGTGAAATGCTGAATACAACAGGTGTAGTAGACCTTACAGTGAAATGCTGAATACAACAGGTGTAGTAGACCTTACAGTGGAATGCTGAATACAACAGGTGTAGTAGACCTTACAGTGGAATGCTGAATACACCAGGTGTAGTAGACCTTACAGTGAAATGCTGAATACAACAGGTGTAGTAGACCTTACAGTGAAATGCTGAATACAACAGGTGTAATAGACCTTACAGTGAAATGCTGAATACAACAGGTGTAGTAGACCTTACAGTGAAATGCTTACTTACAGGCTCTAACCAATAGTGAAAAAAAGGTGTGTGTGTGTAGCTAAGTAAAGAAATAAAACAGTAAAAAGACATTTGAAAATAAGAGTAGCAAGGCTTTATACAGACACCTGTTAGTCAGGTTTATTGAGGTAGTATGTACATGTGGGTATGGTTAAGGTGACTATGTATACATGAGGAACAGAGAGTAGCAGTAGCGTAAAAAGAGGGTTTGGCGGGTGGTGGGACACAATGCAGATAGCCCGGTTATCCAATGTGCGGAAGTACTGGTTGGTCAGGCCAATTGATGTAGTTTGTACATGGATGTATAGTTAAAGTGACTATGCATATAAGATAAACAGAGAGTAGCAGCAGCGTAAAAAAAGAGGGGTTGGGGGGCACACAATGCAAATAGTCCAGGTAACCATTTGGTTACCTGTTCAGGAGTCTTATGACTTGGGGGTAAAAACTGTTGAGAAGCCTTTTTGTCCTAGACTTGGCACTCTGGTACCGCTTGCCATGCGGTAGTAGAGAGAACTGACTAGGATGGCTGGGGTCTTTGACAATTTTCAGGGCCTTCCTCTGACACAGCCTGGTGTAGAGGTCCTGGATGGCAGGTAGCCTTGCCCCAGTGATGTACTGGGCTGTACGCACTACCCTCTGAAGTGCCTTGCGGTCGGAGGCCGAGCAATTGCCTTACCAGGCAGTGATGCAACCAGTCAGGATGCTTTCGATGTTGCAGCTGTAGAACCTTTTGAGGATCTCAGGACCCATGCCAAATGTTTTTAGTTTCCTGAGGGGGAATAGGCTTTGTCATGCCCTCTTCAAGACTGTCTTGGTGTGTTTGGACCATTCTAGTTTGTTATTGATGTGGACACCAAGGAATTTGAAGCTCTCAACCTGCTCGATTCTGAATGAGAATGGGGACGTTCTCAGTGCTCCTTTTCCTGTAGCCCACAATCATCTCCTAAGTCTTGGTTACGTTGAGGGATATGTTGTTATTATCACCCGGCCAGGTCTCTGACCTCCACCCTATAGGCTGTCTCGTCGTTGTTGGTATTCAGGCCTACCACGGTTGTGTCGTCAGCAAACTTAATGATGGTGTTGGACTCTTGCCTGGCCTTGCAGTCGTGGTTGAATAGGCAGTACAGGAGGGGACTGAGCACGCACACCTGGGGAGCTCCAGTGTTGAGGATCAGCGTGGCAGATGTGTTGGTTGCTACCTACCCTCACCACCTGGGGGAGGTCCGTCAGGAAGTCCAGGATCCAATTGCAGAGGGAGGTGTTTAGTCCCATGTTCCTTAGCTTAGTGATGAGATTTGAGGGTACTATGGTGTTGAACTTTGAACTATAGTCAATGAATAGCATTCTCACATACAGTGGGGAGAACAAGTATTTGATACACTGCCGATTTTGCAGGTTTTCCTACTTTCCGAGCATGTAGAGGTCTGTAATTATTTATCATAGGTACACTTCAACTGTGAGAGACAGTATCTATAACAAAAATCCAGAAAATCCCATTGTATGATTTTTAAGTAATTAATTTGCATTTTATTGCCTGACATAACTATTTGATCATCTACCAACCAGTAAGAATTCCGGCTCTCACAGACCTGTTAGTTTTTCTTTAAGAAGCCCTCCTGTTCTCCACTCATTACCTGTATTAACTGCACCTGTTTGAACTCTTTACCTGTATAAAAGACACCTGTCCACACAAACAGACTCCAACCTCTCCACAATGGCCAAGACCAGAGAGCTGTGTAAGGACATCAAGGATAAAATTGTAGACCTGCACAAGGCTGGGATGAGCTACAGGACAATAGGCAAGCAGTTTGGTGAGAAGGCAACAACTGTTGGCGCAAGTATTAGAAAATGGAAAAAGTTCAAGATGACGGTCAATCACCCTCGGTCTGGGGCTCCATGCAAGATCTCACCTCGTGGGGCATCAATGATCATGAGGAAGGTGAGGGATCAGCCCAGAACTACACGGCAGGACCTGGTCAATGACCTGAAGAGAGCTGGGACCACAGTCTCAAAGAAAACCATTAGTAACACACTACGCCATCATGGATTAAAATCCTGCAGCGCACGCAAGGTCCCCCTGCTCAAGCCAGCGCATGTCCAGGCCCGTCTGAAGTTTGCCAATGACCATCTGGATGATCCAGAGGAGGAATGGGAGAAGGTCATGTGGTCTGATGAGACAAAAATAGAGATTTTTGGTCTAAACTCCACTCGCCGTGTTTGGAGGAAGAAGAAGGATGAGTATAACCCCAAGAACACCATCCCAACCGTAAAGCATGGAGTTGGAAACATCATTCTTTGGGGATGCTTTTCTGCAAAGTGGACAGGTCGACTGCACCATATTGAGGGGAGGATGGATGGGGCCATGTATCGCGAGATCTTGGCCAACAACTTCCTTCCCTCAGTAAGAGCATTGAAGATGGGTCGTGGCTTGGTCTTCCAGCATGGCAACGACCCGAAACACACAGCCAGGGCGACTAAGGAGTGGCTCCGTAAGAAGCATCTCAAGGTCCTGGAGTGGCCTAGCCAGTCTCCAGACCTGAACCCAATTGAAAAGCTTTGGAGGGAGCTGAAAGTTTGTATTGCCCAGCGACAGCCCCAATACCTGAAGGATCTCTAGATGGTCTGTATGGAGGAGTGGGTCAAAATCCCTGCTGCAGTGTGTGCAAACCTGGTCAAGAAATACAGGAGACGTATGATCTCTGTAATTGCAAACAAAGGTTTCTGTACAAAATATTAAGTTCTGCTTTTCTGATGTACTTATGTCATGCAATAAAATGCAAATTAATTACTTAAAAATCATACAATGGGATTTTCTGAATTTTTGTTTTTGTTGCATTCATTTTTTTCCGTCTCTCACAGTTGAAGTGTACCTATGATAAAAATGACAGACCTCTACATGCTTTGTAAGTAGGGAAACCTCCTCAATCACCTTGATGAGCTCAGCCATGACGTCTCTCGATGGAGCGCACCAGAGCAGTGATGACCCCCACACATCCTCTTGATCTGATGACATGAAATACCGAAAAACAGTTGGCCTGAGAATGGACCCTTGTGGCACCCCACGTAGAAAATCACATTGAAGACTTGCACACTATCATTTGTCTCTCTTGGAACTGGTCTGATGACAACAGGGAAATACTGTAGAAAAACAGTCACATACTGTTAGATAAACAAGATGCTGATAAGAACTCACTCTGTTAAGTCTGACGGTTTGTTTGATCTACTGCACCTTATTCAGTCTGACCTAAATCATCTGATGCACCTCTGCCTCAGTCTTTGTCATCAGAACCTAGGAATTAGAATTGGAACCATAATTGGAATCAGAAAATTAGTAAAGCCATTCTACCATGTGGATATGAATTTGTCTTGGCTAAAAAGACAACAAACCACAGTGAAATCATGAAGCAGAAAGAAAAGAGAGTAAGAAAAGATTTAGTCAAAAAGAAAGAAGAATGAGAACATTACCGACATGGCTTTACTCTCTCTCTCTCAATGTCATGAGTTATGTGGTCTGTCCATGCACTGCACACACACACGTCTGGTCGCTCCAACAGAACAGCTCCAGGAGTCTCTTGTGATTCTTACACGCTGATTGATCCTGTTGAGGACAAGAAGTGTGTCTCTACAGATCCACCATTCTCTGACACACCAGGCAACACTTCATGGCCTAGAGCGTCTTCTTCATGCAGACATCGTAGGGAACACTTCCAGATTTGACACCAGATGAAATATGTTCAATCTTTTCATCCTGATCTTTTCAGACATTTCTTTAGCGAATTAGTTCTCTAGGATATCAGGTCATCTTTACACACCCTCTTACATTTGGGACAACATCACTGCTTTCCCTAATGTCTCTTAATTTAAATTTTTTTATTTTTTATTTCACCTTTATTTAACCAGGTAGGCTAGTTGAGAACAGGTTCTCATTTGCAACTGCGACCTGGCCAAGATAAAGCATAGTAGTGTGAACAGACAACACAGAGTTACACATGGAGTAAACAATTAACAAGTCAATAACACAGAGAAAAAAAGGGGCCAGACAGATACAGGCCAGACAGAAACTGTGGCCACAAGGGATGGAAACAGGCTCCGTGAAGACATCCAGACAGACAGAGCACTGGAACTGCTCTTCAGATAATAGACCACTGGGAGAAGCCATGTCTTCAGGTGGTCCTTCTGTAGCTCAGTTGATAGAGCATGGCGCTTGTAACGCCAGGGTAGTGGGTTCGATCCCCGGGACCACCCATACGTAGAATGTATGCACACATGACTGTAAGTCGCTTTGGATAAAAGCATCTGCTAAATGGCATATATTATATTATTATATTATTATTATAGGTTGAAACATGTAACAAATGACAGCTAAAACAAAGCAGAGTCTGACATGCATTTCCAAAAACGCCGTAATTTGTACACGACAAATATCTAAAATGTGTTCTAATGCTAAATAAAACTCAAACTCATTCATAGCTCACATGCAGGAGGCTAGTTTTATGACAAACATGACCTCAAAACTCTATTCTTTAATGCACACGGAAGGCGTTTTACAAGAAAACTAACGTTTCTTATTGGTCAAGTTCACGTTAGTCCCTTCCCATTTGCTTCCTAGTGAATACAGTCCTAGTGGCTTACCTGCTGCCTGTGAATGAATCACAGATGAAAGAATCACCCAGCGGTCCAGAGAATCATCTTGAATCACACTCTGAACTATGGGAAATCAGCGTCCAGTGAAGACAACCCAATGTTTAAGATTAAAGCTGATAGAAATGAACTGAATAGCAGAAATTCTCCTACATCCCTATGTGATGTTACTTACCTTGGCTGACAGGAGGATGACCTCTCAGTTGGCAGAGTATTACAGAACATTTATTATGGTTAATGCAAATTCCAACAACTAAAAGTAGATATTCAATTCCTTATAGTTACAGTAGGTCATAGGGTAAGATGTGTGTGTGTAGCAATTTTTGTGATCAGGTTTGCATCCTGCTCTGTCTGTATTTTCTCTCAGGTGTCATCCTCCTCTTCCCCCTGACACCTAGCTATGGAACATTCTCAATCTCAGTGTAAAGTCCCTTGGCAGCCCTCGTCTGATCAGTTCCTGTTATGAATTTGATGAATAATGGCTAAACAATGAATACATTTAACTATAACTATAATTAATTGAATTCTACCCTGTTTTAGTACATCTGATTTATAATGTTAGTTCATAAGAAAGATGTTATGTAGCATGGACAAGGGGTAATTGGAAATGATAACCATTGTGGAAGGAGGAATGTATTGTGTGTGTCTAAAGTAAGCAAAGAGGGTCATTAACCTATGTTTGAACCGACTCAGCTATAACTCTGAGGCAATTAAATAAGACAGCGAGAGCCCCTCCAGGTTTTCCGTATCTGGAACTGTCTGCTAAGTGGTAATAAACTATGGTGAAACTTCAGGAGATAATCCAGATATATTGTGTGTCATGTATGTGCGCTAGTAAAATGGAATTAACTTTTGAACCTGCATTGTCCTGGTCGAGAGGAGGAGATACATTTTATAACCTATGACGTCATATGTAATGTATAAACGGATGTACATGTTACTATGAGCAGCTCGCTCCGAGAATAAATACTATTGGCTAATTTTGATAGACTGGTCTCTGTCTATTTCATGCAAATAAGTATCTTACAAATTCTTAGAAACAGACAGAATGATTTTAATTGAATTTGTTAATGAACACGTAGGAATTGTTAAATTCCTTTGACAATTTGGTCCTTCGAGCGGATTTCCAAAAAATCTGTCCCTGTCGTCCGAAGGTACTACACCGAAAACCGTGCATGGGTGGGTCATTGACCCGTAAATTAAAGTCCTGGCCTCTGAATTGGGGTTCAAAGAACAGGCCGGTATATATATATCTAAGTTTGACAGAGATGGTGACGGAATCTCATGAACATTGCTTTTCCCAGTCTACTGGACAACGGTAAATGATCTTTATTCTTGAATTTGGGGGGAATGATTTAAGTTAACTTTGATTTGATGTTCTAAAAATGTTTAGAATTTATAAATAATAGGAGCTTTGCGATTCCAAACAGATTTGGTGGGTTACTTGTATGACCAATATACAAGTGTATACAAGTTGCGCTACCACAAATAAAATATCTTAATAGATCCGGGCCTTGCAAGCCGTGAGGGTTATTAAGTGTGGGATATAGTAAGTGTTGTTAGATAGGACGGTCGTTTTGTACAAATAGGACAGCTATTATTTCAAAAGACATACCTAAATGAAGTCCTAGCGTAAGTAGGAAAACAGGTGAGGATATAAACTAGGCTTGGTGAGAAGGAAAGGTAATTCTATGCGAACGGGATAACTGCACCTATTCAATACTGAAAGAAATAATATCCAAAAAAGGAGGAGAGGGAAACGTAATGTAACGGAGTGAGATACGAGATAAGAGCGTACTTTAAACGTCCTCTAACACAACCCGAGGTTAACTAGGGATGTATGGCCCCTGGGTAAGAACTTATAGTTGTGCAAGTGAGATTTAATGTCCGATCGACAGCAACGCTATAGATAAAGTTTCCAGGGAAGAGAAATCATAGAAATCCATACACATAGATTGTAACTAGGTAACGGTAAACAGAACATACATAGATCATATAAATACATACACATAGATAGCGATAAATACCATAGCTACTAGTAACGGCAAGAATTTATCAAACATGGGTGGTAAATCCTCCCCGGGATTAACGGGAGACCAGCGTTATATGGAGCAGAAAGATAAGAGAAACATTGATTTCTGTCCAAAATGGAGAAAGAAGGATGAATTTGATGGGAGTCTAGATGTTGAAAAACTAGATTTGCTTATAAAACAGATACATAAGGAATGTGGTAAGGATGTGAAGAAGCAGAATAAACAGAATAATCAGGGGTTGCACACAGCTAGAATCTGGATTTCGGAAGCCAGGAAAAGAGTGGAAGGTGATAAGAAAAAAAAGGCAAAGAGAGCCAAGATACGCTGCCCTCCGCTCCCGCAGCTGAAAAAGTTAGCCAATTGGGCAGGGTGAGAGTCAAAAACGATATCCTTCTCTAGTATACCAAGCATACAGAGGTAATCCCGTTGATGAAATAGTGGTGGTGAGGATACGGCTGCAGGAGCTACCCGCACAACCACCACCCCCATATGTGGAGCCTGCTGGAGCCGAGGGAGGGATAATAGAGGTAGAGAAAGGGAAAAAGTGGAGAAAAGGGGATAGGGTGAGTCAAAAGAAAAAGAGAGTTTCAATTGCAATAAGACAGTGTAATGCTCCCTGCAAACATTGTGACAGAGTAGGACATAATCACCAAGATTGTAATTGAACTAAGGGGAAGGTCAGGCGCGACAATCGGGAGAAAAAGAGAGAGTCAGAAACAACGAAAGCGAGATTAATGAGAATCCTCGCTGAGGAAAAGCTTGGACCTTTAATTTAGGGCTATTTTTGTTGTCTAGGTGCCGGAGTTACGAATACAGACAATTGTAAAGTGGGTTTATTTGCGTAGAGTTTTAGTTATTCACAATGCTTTGGTGGTTCAATGGTAGAATTCTCACCTGCCATGTGCGAGGCCTGGGTTCTGTTCCCAGCCAATGCTCTTACAAAATTTTGAGTTTTTGATTGTAATTCAACTATTTGTATGTTTTGTCTGGAAAGATACGATCACTAATGTTTGTATAAGATATAAACTGAACGTTTTAATAGCTGGTACAAATTGATAGAAGGGATAAATGTAACTTTTTAATAGATTGGTTAGGTTAAATTGAAAGACCAATCCATTCTAAATAATAGTGGGGCGATGTCGTTGGAATACACTGTATTGCCTAAATAGCCTACTCGAATAACATATTGAGTCTAATTTAAATTACTGAATCATAGAAGAGACAGTTACCTAAATCTAATGAATTCTAAATAATAATGAAGATACAATTACGATAGAGTTGTGCCCATTGAAAGATTCCTACAAATTTAGCAAAATACGTCGTACGTTTAAATTTTGGAGAATGGAAAGTTTGATTTGACTTTTACGATAGAATTAAAGCAAAACTCAATCCAAATAGGGGATATATCTTTGCCAAGAGGTAGGTTGAATTGTTTCGTGATAACGTAAAACTGAGTCATTACGTTGAATACACAATAATGTAACCGTTGTTCAGGTACACTCTTTTCTGTACTTCTGGCAGTACAATTTTGATTGAGAGATGTTGTAAGTTCTGTTCCCAATTTTTCAGTTTTTGGTTTGTTAAAAAAGTTTGAAATATCCAATAAATGTCATTCCACTTCATGATTGTGTCCCACTTGCTGTTGATTCTTCACAAAAAAATACAGTTTTATATCTTTATGTTTGAAGCCTGAAATGTGGCAAAAGGTCGCAAAGTTCAAGGGGGCCGAATACTTTCGCAAGGCACTGTATGTTGCAGTTCTTAGGGAGGGTAAATTACTGTAGATAAGGTATCCCACACTATGCAACATATATTAAATTATTTATGAGACTGATTTTAAGGTCAACCCATGTTATTGTTAGATAAAATACAGTGCACCCCTGAAGGAGAGAGCTCATTAGTACAGAGAGAGATATGATATGGTTAGCATTCGTTTTGGCTTTATTTGACCATTAGAAGATTTTATTTAAATAGTATTAAAGTTGACAGGGATATATGACATCTGTGGTGATTCAGGATTATTGATAGGATGGGGATAGGATGATTAAGGATATGTAAGGACTTTAGAGATTGCCACAATAGACATGTTTTTTCTCAAATCCATGATTTAGATAAAGCCAAACAGTCAGACGCGTAGGTAATATTTGGAAACAACACATTGTTGTGCAGACAGAGGAGCCCTCCCCGAACTGCTGAGACCGTGAAGGTTTGAGAGCAGAGAGGAGAAGGGGGGCCAGGAAATGAACAAGATAGGATAGACATGAATGGATGCCCGAAGGAGAATTGGACATGTGGGGAATGAAAGGGGCGCTCCTACATGATAATGTCAGAACATAAGGATAATTTACCAATCTTACCTAAGTCATTGTTTAGAGTAGGCAAGGTTATTACCTGGGCAGAGGCAGGTATCAAAGGGGGGGATGGGTAAATTGAGGTCTAGAATAATAAACTAAAAAATAAATAAATTCTAGTTAACAAGTAGGCATAGATGTTAAAGATATAATCGGATAGAACAAATGAGAAACTGTTTGTTAACCAAACCTGTATGTCCAAGATTTTATGCACTACAGGTGGATTACAGGAGAAGGTGATTCACTCAATCCAGTCCCTGAGGAGAATGGACGGGAAGCAGCCCCGTTGGGCGGGGCCATACCAAGTACTCCTGGTGACAGCCTTCGCAGTGAGGATAGCTGAAAGAGCTACCTGGGTGCATATCACACATGTAAGAGGGTAAGACACATTAACACTGTCGAACAATCACAGGGGTAGGAGCAGAACCGTAACCAACAGGGTTCGGGGGTTAAACTCTCTGCTGAAGATTCCCTTATACTTGACCTTTCCCCGCTGTGAGCGTTCATAGAAGTGAAAGTATGGCTTGGCCTCTGGCTGGTGATATGTTCTCTGGGGGAGGGTGGGGCTTCACAGGTGTGCTGGCCGTCCTGAACTGTCTGATCATGGGAGCCATATTCATGATACACCATGAACCCAGAGAAGGCCAAAGAGGGTAACTTGACTCATGTGCTAGATGAGGGGAATTTGATATTACCATAGCATCTCAAAAGGTCACTAGAACTGAATAGTAAGGAAGGGAGAGTGAGATTGGGAAAGATGTCTCAGTGGAGTTCTATGTAGACCAAATGGGGTCTCTGACTCCTTGGCAGTCTAGGACTATGAGCCATTATCAAAGATATCTGTGCAAGTCCCTGTGTAGTTCATGGAAACAGGTTATAGCTCACATTGAGAGAGAGGGCAACATAAATCCACATACCCAGTATGGAAGAAGATGGAGTGTAGTGAAAGTAAGGGTTTCAGTTGATAACCTAGTGCCATTCCGGGTAGAAGAAGTTAGATCAGATGATAGCTCTATAGTCAGTGACCAAGGCCTTGGCTGGTTTAACCACATTAGCTCACAAATTAGCAGAGAACTCTGGGGTGGATAATTCTCTAACAAATTGGTTTGACAGTATGTTTGGGAAATGGAAAAATGTCATCATCATCACTGTGTTGTGGGCAACTTTCACCTGTATGAGTGTGTTGGTTCTGTGTGGATGTTGTTTGATTCCGTGTATGAGAGGTTTGATTACCAGGACTCTGGAGAGGTCAATGACGCAACAGATGGTGAGGTACGGACAGATTCCGAGCTCTGGCCAGTGGGATGACGAATACAGGCCTCCAGGCCTAGGAGATGGCTCCGTTTCTTTTAACTACGAGGAGCCAATGTTGGATGAGACTGTTTCATAATGTTTAACACTGTTTTTTTATGAAGATTGTAATAAAAATCCCAACAGGAAGCGTTATAATTGGATATAGGCCTATAACAGTCATTGCTGAATATCGAAAAACATACATGTATTGGTTTGAATTATTCTTGTATACCATTTATGTTTCCATATAGTATATGAGGTATCAGTGTGTATTATTTAGTCATCAAGGGTGTATTGTGAATGGAATGTATATGTTTAACTTCTTGGCGCACCCATCCAGTTAGTGGGATCATTTTCGTCAACATCCGCTGAATTGCAGAGGGCCAAATTAAAATTAAATTACTTACAATATTAAATTTTCATGAAATCACAAGTGCAATATAGCAAAACACAGTTTAGCTTGTTGATAATCCACCTGGCGTGTCAGATTTCAAAAAAGCTTTTTGGCGAAAGCATACCAAGCGTTTATGTAAGAACATCTCTCTCAGCAGACAAAACATTGCAAACAGCTAACAGCAAAGTAGATTGGTCACGAAAGTCAGAAAAGCAATAAAATGAATCGCTTACCTTTGATGATCTTCGGATGTTTGCACTCACGAGACTCCCAGTTACACAGTAAATGTTCCTTTTGTTCCATAAAGATTATTTTTATATCCAAAACACCTCCATTTGGTTGGGGCGTTATGTTCAGAAATCTACAGGCTCGAGCATACACGACGGGGTAGACGAAAATTCCAAATAGTGTCCGTAAAGTTCGTGGAAACATGTCAAATATTTTATATAATCAAACCTCAGGTTGTTTTTACAATATATAATCGATAACACCACCCTGGATGGTTCCGACCTAGAATATGTGGACATCTATAAGTACATAGGTGTCTGGCTAGACTGTAAACTCTCCTTCCAGACTCATATCATACATCTCCAACCTAAAATCAAATCTAGAGTCGGCTTTCTATTCCGCAACAAAGCCTCATTCATTCACGCCCCCAAACTTACCCTAGTAAAACTGACTATCCTACCGATCCTCGACTTCGGCGTTGTCATCTACAAAATAGCTTCCAATACTCTACTAAGCAAACTGGATGCAGTTTATCACCGTGCCATCCGTTTTGTTACTAAAGGACCTTATACCACCCACCACTGCGACCTGTATGCTCTAGTCGGCTGGCCCTCGCTACATATTCGTCGCCAGGCCCACTGGCTCCAGGTCATCTACAAGTTCATGCTAGGTAAAGCTCCGCCTTATCTCAGTTCACTGGTCACGATGGCAACACCCACC
Source organism: Oncorhynchus gorbuscha (assembly GCF_021184085.1). Classification (NCBI taxonomy): domain Eukaryota; kingdom Metazoa; phylum Chordata; class Actinopteri; order Salmoniformes; family Salmonidae; genus Oncorhynchus; species Oncorhynchus gorbuscha. The sequence goes on from NC_060193.1 coordinate 13,480,662, forward strand.
CGTAGCACGCGCTGCATCTGGTGTATCTCACTGATTATCCCTAAAGCCAACACCTAATTTGGCCGCCTTTCGTTCCAGTTCTCTGCTGCCTGTGACTGGAACGAATTGCAAAAATCGCTGAAGTTGGAGACTTTTATCTCCTTCACCAACTTCAAACATCTGCTATCTGAGCAGCTTACCGATTGCGGCAGCTGTACATAGTCTATCGGTAAATAGCACACCCAATTTTAACTACCTCATCCCCATACTGTTTCTGCTCTTTTGCACACCAGTATCTCTACCTGTACATTACCATCTGATCATTTATCACTCCAGTGTTAATCTGCAAAATTGTAATTATTCGCCTACCTCCTCATGCCTTTTGCACACAATGTATGTAGACTCTCTTTTTTTCTACTGTGACCTGTTAATTGTTTACTCCATGTGTAACTCTGTGTTGTCTGTTCAGACTGCTATGCTTTATCTTGGCCAGGTCGCAGTTGTAAATGAGAACTTGTTCTCAACTATCCTACCTGGTTAAATAAAGGTGAAAAAATATATATATATATTTAAACCGGACAGTAGCTTCTTCAATAGAGAAAATGTCTGCTCCACTCTGTTGGTGCATGCAAAACGCTGCTGGCACCCAGTCATCCACTGACGGGATCTGACCTTTCTCGCTCATTTTTTAGAATAAAAGCCTGAAACTATGTCTAAAGACTGTACACACCATGTGGAAGCCACAGGAAAAGGAATCTGGTTGATATCCCTTTAAATGGAGGGAAGGCATGCAATGGAAAAGGGAGCTTACAAAATAGAAGCCACTTCCTGGTTGGATTTTCCTCAGGTTTCCGCCTGCAATATCAGTTCTGTTATACTCACTGACAATATTTTGACAGTTTTGGAAACTTTTGAGTTTTTTCTATCCTAATCTGACAGTTTTATGCATATTCTAGATTCCGAAATATGCAGTTTCATGTGGGTACATTTTTCATCCAAACAGCAAAATACTGCCCCCTACACTGAACAAGTTAAAGGAAATGATTAGAATATTCCACCCTGAAATCATATAATTGTTGAAATTGATTAGAATCCTAAAATTATTATTAATGATGTGTGTAGTTTTCGTCAGTGAACTTATAATAAATGTTTTGTTTTAGTCAGAATTAGGGTAAAACAATACATCTGTACAATATGTCTTTATAGTATCTTAAACACAGACTGTCTTAGCAGAATTCGGTGCCAACCTGGCTAGTGGGAGAGATTGGGGAAAGGACGGGAGGTACTTCCCAGGGTCTCCCTATCTTGAGGGAGGACGGCGAGTGATTCTCACGGCCTCCCCTAATCTTTGTCGGCTGGGTAGCAGGACAGTGTGTGCGTAGGATACCTACTGTTGTGTGTGTATGTATGTGCGTAAGAAGCCATTATAAAATGAATGGTTTTGTACAACTAACGAGTGCTCTCGTGAATAAACCTTTTTTACTATTTTAGCTGGACCTCCGTCTATTTAATTTCAACCAGTATCTTACAAATCCTGGGTTGCAGAGTAGTTTAATTAAATTGGGTTATGAACCTTGAGAACATAATTCTCGTAACAGTCGCACTGCTTTGCTTTTTCTTGGCCAGGTCGCATTTGTAAATGAGAACTTGTTCTCAACTAGCTTACCTGGTTAAATAAAGGTGAAATAAAAAATAATTTAAAAAAGGACTCAAACACACATTTTGCCTGAAAATGTGCACATTTACTGAAAATTACTTCAATTTGAATTATTCACTTTTTGTTATATAAATATGTAATAATCCTTAGTATATACAAATATTTCATCTCAAGCTAGTTATTTATGATGTAATATTAAATATCAATAAACTGACAACTGCAACGCTGTTGATATGCAACAACTTGTTAGGGTTAGGGCCAGGTTTGGAGGTTTAAGGTCAAGGTTAATGTTAGTTATGGTTGGGGGTACAGGGACATGTTATGGTAAGGTTAGGGCCAAGGTTATGGTTACGGTTAGTGAATAGTCAGTTGAACAATTTCTTGATAGTTAGTTTATAAACAATTTGTAGCAGGATTGACCAAATAAAAATAAGATTCAATATAATTTCTTAAAGATTAGAATATGGTGTCAGAGAGTTTCATGGACGACAACATTATTATCTTGTACTTTGAACATTGAAATTAATCTGTGCTGTTCCATGCCTTTATGGAAAATCATATATTGACATTGACTAAACAAACTACAAGTCGAGAAGCTATGATTTACGTGTTGCTAAGGCAACTTAAGCTGACGTGATAGATTAACAGACTACATCCATAAAGTATAGTGATGAAGAGACTGAAGAGACACATGCAAGACAGACCTTGGAGAGAGGAAGACATTTCACTAAAACAAGAGTGACTGAAATATCCTACTATTGAGTGACAGGTGAGTGATACTTTGTACTGTAATAACTCAAAATAATTACCTTCTTTTTATTTTTCGCCTGTATGTGTATCTTCCTATTTCTAATGTCATTGGATTGTGGTTTCTTTTGAATGCACCGCTAAATGGCACTATCAATTGCCACTAGCATTGGTACATTCTCCAAAAATGTTAACCAGGAGATTTTTGACGTTGCGAAATAACCAGCTAACAAATAAAAAATCATTTGTCCAAAATGTTAATTTATAAAGTATTCCTTCATTATGTCTCTTGTTTTGGCTAGTGATCTGTTTGTATTTGCTAGTGATGACTGTAAGCCAGTGTTGGGTTCCATAGGACAGGAGCCTGTCTCCTGTTTCTGTGGTGTGAGGCAGCTTGATGTACAATACACCCTCCTTTACAGGATGCCAGTCTATCACAGGACCTTAGCCCCAATTCCTCTCCATAAAGGAATATTCCACTCAAAAACTATACTTTTGGTATTTGTTTCATTAGTCCACTGTTGATACAGTCCACAAAATGATTAGCATGTCAGCAATCAAGTTTTCAAGTTATAGAATTTTCAAAATTCATAAAGTGCCACAGTATGATGCAATTTGACATGGCAACGCAAGTCTGCATGTGTCATGCAACACATTTTAAAAGCACACAAAAAAAAGAACAAATGAAATGTTTCCTTATCGGTTCAAGAGGCCTAGTGTGGCATGATGAACCACCAGCACTGTCGTCCCTGTGGATCAAAACCAAGGAGTTTCTGTGTGTACGTGCGCATGTGTGTGTGTGTTTGTGTTTGTGTTTTTGTTTGTGTGTAAACGACTAGGCTACTGTTCAGTATGTGGGTGTGTGTACGTAACAATAGCAGATTAAAAGTCACCATGATACAATCTTGCCAGCTGAACCTGTTACAGTATGATACTGGGTTTGTGAATCGATGTCTCTGATAGCGTTGTCAAAAAGTGATATCAGACAGGCATGTTCCTCCTGATTCCCTGGCAACACTAGGGTGGGACAGTAAAATCCATGACAGTGTATGTGAACATTTAAAAAAAGATATAGTATTTCATAATATACACATAACTAGGTTCAACATATTGCACTTTATTTATCTGGCTTGTTAATGAAAATAGGACATCCATATCTTAAACTTTTGTCACCTCCAGGCAAATGTAATGTTTTCAATTTCATCCCTTGAAACAAAATGTCTTGATTCACCAAAACTGTATCTAACCCTTTGGGTAATTTGCCACAATCCAGATTGAATTCAAAAGACTGCCTGCTCTCCATCCACTGTGTGGGGCTCAACTCAGCTCAGTCCAAAAAAACAAAGCAAGAATAATGTGTTATTTGAGTTAGACAGGTGTGAATGACACGTGTTATTGGCCTGGAATGAATCATAGAATAGGTTTAAAAAATGATGAAATGTCATTTGGCATTTGGTAACTAATTTAATTATATGATATAATTATATTATATATTATATATTTAATGATATTATTCTTATTTCTTTACAAATAGTCTTGTATATAGTTTCCAAGCATATTTAACACACAAGGAAGTGAGTAGAATAAATTGGGTTCAGGAAGATGGGTCTTTAAAAAAAGTGTGACTTGACATAGCTATTGTCGGAGGGTTAGGTTTAACAACATAATTGTTTCCATTGAGTGTTGTCTCCGGTTCACCCCTCCTCCGGGAAGCCTATGTCACGCCAACCAGCATGCCATTGTGAAACCACCCCCAAAAAGAAGTAGGAGAGAGGTAGGTTTCTCAATCCTTTGTCCTTCCTCCCATTGCGAGTGCTGTTTTAAATAGTGAGTAAGCTCAGGTGGCGACATCGCCTCAAGGACACCTGTTGAGAACATCTACTTCTCAGCGCAGCATTAGCTTCTGGAACAGCTTGTTCAAAGAGAACCACAGAAATCTTCCAAGTCACAAAAGTACAGGTAACATTTCCATCTATTTGAACGATTTATTTATTTATGTTGTACGTTTCTCTGGTGGAGGGCATTTTCAAGCCTGTGATAGGGTTGTTTTTTGTGTTTTGCAGCTGGTTAGCCTCCACTATCACATCAGACATTATGAACTTTTTCTCCTTGGAATACAGACTTTTTTCATTGCTTTTGTCACATGATTTAATTTAATTACGATATGTAAAAAAGTACTTATTACATTTTAAACCCTCAGCAGGACAGGAAAACAGTCCAATTCATACACTTATCAGGAGAACATTCCTAGTAATCCCTATTGCCTCTGATCTGGCGGACTCACTAAACACAAATGCTTCATTTGTAAATGATGTCTAAGTTTTGCAGTGTGTCCCTGGCTATCTGTAAATGATGTCTAAGTGTTGCAGTGTGTCCCTGGCTATCTGTAAATGATGTCTAAGTGTTGCAGTGTGTCCCTGGCTATCTGTAAATGATGTCTAAGTGTTGCAGTGTGTCCCTGGCTATCTGTAAATGATGTCTAAGTGTTGCAGTGTGTCCCTGGCTATCTGTAAATGATGTCTAAGTGTTGCAGTGTGTCCCTGGCTATCTGTAAATGATGTCTAAGTGTTGCAGTGTGTCCCTGGCTATCTGTAAATGATGTCTAAGTGTTGCAGTGTGTCCCTGGCTATTTGTAAATTTAAAAACCAAGAAAATCGTTCCGTCTGGATTGCATAATATAAGGAATGTGAAATTATTTATAATTGTACTTCTACTTTTGATAAGTATATTTTAGCAATTCCATTTACTTTTGATACTTAAGTATATTTAAAGCCACATACTTTTAGACTTTTACTCAAGTAGTATTTTACTGTGCGTCTTTCACTTTTACTAGAGTAATTCTCTATTAATTAAGTATCTTTACTTTGACACAAGTATGACGTTTGGGTAGTTTTTCCACCCATGCTTACTACGTGGATCTCTGTTACTCTATCAGGAATGGACAATATCAGCAGACTGATGTTCGCAGTTGTCATGGCAATGGCATACATGGCGATGGGAGCCGAGGCACAGAACACCACAATGGCTCCGAACTCCAATGCTACTATGGCCAACATAACAATGGCACCCAACGTAACAATGGCACCCAACGTAACAATGGCACCCAACGTAACAATGGCACCTGTTGTCAACCCCGTCACAGCTCTCACGGTGAGTACCTAGGCTACACGTTTCACTCTGTCTCCCAGAGTCTCTGACTAGAAAAAGGAAACACACGATCTCTCTCTCCCTCTCTCCCTTTCTGCCACCCCCCCCTCTCTCTTCAAAATCAAATATTATTTTAAGTGCACTTGTAGGACAAAAAACTGCACACACTGCCATTGAAAAAGTGTGTCTGTTACGTACATTACCCTGCAGTTCACCCATAAATATAATCCATGACAGTGTGGAAAACATATATCTAGTATTTCATAAAACACACATAACTCGGTTAATTAACAAACTAGAGATAGATATAGAGAAACAGAAAGTAGATTAACTTCTTGATGCACCCATCCCGTAAGCAAGGCATGTTTTGGAGTTCTCACGTAGGATTTCTATTGGGCTTTTTTAAAGTCCCCAAAAGTGCTTTATTACAACGCAGAAAACAATGTAGAAATCATAATTTAAAGAAGTTATGTTGTGTTCTGATGTAATTAAACTAAGCTTGTGAGGTAAGTTATGTTCTTCAAGAATCAATGGGTATATATTAATAATTTAAAAGTTAAAAAACATATATAGTAATTGCAGATTTCCCCTTTTAAGTTAAAAACTGTACTGTATGTACAAATCGCAGATTGCACCTTTAATGTAAAAAAGACAGCAACTAATGATGGAACTCTTCAACAGGTAAATATCTCAATGGCGGAATGTAAAAAGTCCCAGCTCTGTGCTGCTAAGCCGCCAGACTGTGATCCGGCCGTGGCTGGGTCCTGTTTCTTCGTCTCCATCAAGAAGTCCTTGGGACAGATTTTCTCCTTCCAGCTACGAGGAGTGTCCAGTGGCTACATCGCAGTAGGCTTGTCCAAAACTTCCACACAGGTATGGAAACCTGCCTTTAGAATTAGCATAGATGTTACAATACCCAGGACAAGAGAGTTGGGGTTGGTGGGAGAAGTCATTTTAACTTGAGGAAATTCAGTATTTACATTTGATTAATGAATTGGGAAAAAATAGCCTAAATTAATACGGTTAAAATTACGATTTATTTTTATTGATTCAAATTCATCATCTCTCATCTACAGGGTCAGAATGACACTACTTATGTGTGCGCAAACAGCAACAGAAAAGTAAAGTTCTTCACAGCTCTCCTCGACAAAGGAGTTCTGACCGTCAACAACAAGGTGAGTTGGACCAATCAGAACACAGTGTTTCATTTTGGACTTCCTGGAACAGATTTTAGTTTGACGGATTGATTTCAGGCAAATTCCGGAAGTGAACTGATATGTAATCAATGAGTTTTATGAATTGAGCAAGATACTGATAGAGGATTCATGATTTAGAGTTACATACTTTTGTGGTCATTGAAGTTGAATTTGATCCCAATTCTGACTCTTATTCCCTGCATATACACCTGGGTGCCATTTGGGACAGTGCCTGGGAGAGCAACCTGACTAATACTACACTGTAGGCCTACTGACATTTGACTAATGGTAATTGTGGTAAAACCGTTGTGTTGGGTAGCTGCCTGTGGAGTCTGTGAAGGGCTCAGTCAACGGTCAGACCATTCAATGCACCTTCTCTGCTACTGTCCCCAACGCTACGGCCACCCGGACCATCGACACCAGCTACTACCTCTCCATCTCCAACGGAACTTTTAATAGTGGTGAGTCACTCATCCAAACACGCTCCTGGTGATGTTTCTCCTAGGTACAGATCTAGGATCAGCTTCAACTTCACCCTACACCTCCAAACACCCTGTGGACCCTGCATCTCTTCTTTCTGGTTTGTCTCTAACTCGCTCTCTCTTTCTCTCTCCCTCTTGTCATTTTCTCCTCCCTCAGTAACAGATACCCTAGGTTCTCCTCAGGCTATTCTGAACAGTGATAAAGCTGTGGACCTGGCCGACCCCAACACTACTGTGTTAAACTCTTTAAACTCTGCTCCCTCCGCCTTCTGCCTGTCTCAAGGTAATAACCACATAAGAAGCACCACAAACACTTCATAATAATAACTGATAACATGACTAAACATTCAACTATAACAAACAATTTAATTATTAAACCATTAACATTAAAAGCACTTCAAGGCATAAGCACTTTTATCATTTATAAATTGTTAACATTCATAAATAAATCATTTACAAATAATTTATAAACATGTATGACCATTTATAACGTTGTAATTCATGTAAGCTATTATAAAGTGTTACCGTAGTACCTAATCTAATATAACCCCCCCCCTCTCTCTCTACTACTTCTCTCTCTCTCTACTACTACTTCCCTCTCTACTACTTCTCTCTCTCTCTACTACTACTTCCCTCTCTACTACTACTTCTCTCTCTACTACTTCTCTCTCTCTACTACTTCTCTCTCTCTACTACTTCTCTCTTCTACTACTTCTTCTCTCTCTCTACTACTTCTCTCTCTCTACTACCACTTCTCTCTCTCTACTACTTCTCTCTCTCTACTACCACTTCTCTCTCTACTACCACTTCTCTCTCTCTACTACTTCTCTCTCTCTACTACTTCTCTCTCTCTACTACTTCTCTCTCTCTCTACTACTTCTCTCTCTCTCTACTACTTCTCTCTCTCTACTACTTCTCTCTCTCTACTACTTCTCTCTCTACTACTACTACTTCTCTCTCTCTACTACCACTTCTCTCTCTCTACTACTTCTCTCTCTCTACTACCACTTCTCTCTCTACTACCACTTCTCTCTCTCTACTACTTCTCTCTCTCTACTACTTCTCTCTCTCTACTACTTCTCTCTCTCTCTACTACTTCTCTCTCTCTCTACTACTTCTCTCTCTCTACTACTTCTCTCTCTCTACTACTTCTCTCTCTACTACTACTTCTTCTCTCTCTCTACTACCACTTCTTCTCTCTCTCTACTACCACTTCTCTCTCTCTACTACCACTTCTCTCTCTCTACTACCACTTCTCTCTCTCTACTACTTCTCTCTCTCTACTACTTCTCTCTTCTACTACTTCTCTCTTCTACTACTTCTCTCTTCTACTACTTCTCTCTCTCTACTACTTCTCGCTCTCTCTACTACTTCTCGCTCTCTACTACTTCTCTCTCTCTCTACTACTTCTCTCTCTACTACCACTTCTCTCTCTCTACTTCTTCTCTCTCTCTACTTCTTCTCTCTCTCTACTTCTTCTCTCTCTCTACTTCTTCTCTCTCTCTACCACTTCTCTCTCTCTACTACTTCTCTCTCTCTACTACTTCTCTCTCTCTACTACTCTCTCTCTCTACTACTCTCTCTCTCTCTCTACTACTTCTCTCTACCACTACTTCTCTCTCTTTCTACTACTACTTCCCTCTCTACTTCTTCTCTCTCTCTCTCTACTTCTTCTCTCTCTCTACTACTTCTCTCTCTCTATTACTTCTCTCTCTCTATTACTTCTCTCTCTCTACTACTTCTCTCTACCACTACTTCTCTCTCTCTACTACTTCTCTCTCTCTCTACTACTTCTCTCTCTCTCTACTACTTATCTCTCTCTCTCTACTACTTCTCTCTCTCTCTCTACTACTTCTCTCTCTACTACTTCTCTCTCTCTACTACTTCTCTCTCTACTACTTCTCTCTCTCTCTACTACTTCTCTCTCTCTACTACTTCTCTCTCTCTACTTCTTCTCTCTCTCTACTTCTTCTCTCTCTCTACTTCTTCTCTCTCTCTCTCTACTTCTTCTCTCTCTCTCTCTACTTCTTCTCTCTCTCTACTACTTCTCCCTCTCTCTACTACTACTTCTCTCTCTCTACTACTACTTCTCTCTCTCTACTACTTCTCGCTCTCCACTACTCTCTCTCTACTACTTCTCTCTACCACTACTTCTCTCTCTCTCTCTCTACTACTTCTCTCTCTCTCTACTACTTATCTCTCTCTCTCTCTACTACTTCTCTCTCTCAACTACTTCTCTCTCTCAACTACTACTTCTCTCTCTACTTCTTCTCTCTCTCTACTACTTCGCTTTCTCTCTACTACTTCTCTCTCTCTACTACTTCTCTCTCTCTACTACTTCTCTCTCTCAACTACTACTTCTCTCTCTCTACTTCTTCTCTCTCTCTACTACTTCTCTTTCTCTCTACTACTTCTCTCTCTCTACTACTTCTCCCTCTCTACTACTTCTCCCTCTCTCTACTACTACTTCTCTCTCTCTACTACTACTTCTCTCTCTCTACTACTCTCTCTCTCTACTACTTCTCTCTCTACTACTTCTCTCTACCACTACTTCTCTCTCTCGCTCTACTACTTATCTCGCTCTACTACTTCTCTCTCTCTACTACTTCTCTCTCTCAACTACTACTTCTCTCTCTCTACTACCACTTCTCTCTCTCTCTGCTACTTCTCTCTACTACTTCTCTCTCTACTACCACTTCTCTCTCTCTACTACTTCTCTCTCTCTACTACTTCTCTCTCTCTACTACTTCTCTCTCTCTACTACTTCTCTCTCTGTCTCTACTACTTTTCTCTTTGTTTTTCCTCCATAGCTCTTCTGATCCTGATAGGTGTACTAGGTATGATGATGCTGTAATGCAGGTCTGAAGGAGAAGCACCATGCAGTCAGGAATCCTGTCTCCTTCTCTTTACTCAACTTGGCCAGGCTGCGTCCCTAAATGACACCCTCTCCTTAAATAGAGGTCTATTTTCACTATGTAGGGAATAGGGTGCCATTTTGGAGTTACTCTGGTACCTGAACAAAGGACTATGTCAGATCTGAAGTTATATGCTTAAATATCCAATCATGTTTTTCCACATACTTAATGAAACCCCTTCTAGTTGAGGGTAGTAAGACATTAACCAACAGAATGGACCCAGTGATACCAGTGATACAAGGCCAAGTTCTAACATATTGTGTTGATAGACAATGGTGATACAAGGCCAAGTACTAACATATTGTGTTGATAGACAATGGTGATACAAGGCCAAGTACTAACATATTGTGTTGATAGACAATGGTGATACAAGGCCAAGCACTAACATATTGTGTTGATAGACAATGGTGATACAAGGCCAAGTACTAACATATTGTGTTGATAGACAATGGTGATACAAGGCCAAGTACTAACATATTGTGTTGATAGACAATGGTGATACAAGGCCAAGTACTAACATATTGTGTTGATAGACAATGGTGATACAAGGCCAAGTACTAACATATTGTGTTGATAGACAATGGTGATACAAGGCCAAGTACTAACATATTGTGTTGATAGACAATGGTGATACAAGGCCAAGTACTAACATATTGTGTTGATAGACAATGGTGATACAAGGCCAAGTACTAACATATTGTGTTGATAGACAATGGTGATACAAGGCCAAGTACTAACATATTGTGTTGATAGACAATGGTGATACAAGGCCAAGTACTAACATATTGTGTTGATAGACAATGGTGATACAAGGCCAAGCACTAACATATTGTGTTGATAGACAATGGATTAGAAATATATATAAAAACATTCAACCTCATATTCATCATCTCCACAATCAGTCCAACATCACCACTTACCTTCTATTTGAAAACAACACATCCTCCATATTTGTATACCACCATGTCATCCCCTTTATGTAACACATGTATTTGTGCAAATGTTTATGCTATCTTATCTCACGTTATGAAGGAAGAAGACGTCAATTCCACTTTGGTTCAACATCATTTCATTTAATTGAAATGACGTGGGAACGTTGATTCAACCAGTGTGTGCCCAGTGGGCCATAGATGAAGTCACAAGGGCTACGTTTAGACAGGCAGACTATTTCTGATCTCTTTTTATCTAATCTTTTTTCAGAGCTTATCTGATTGGTCAAAAGACAAATGAGTGGAAAATAACCACAGAATTGTGCTGCCTGTCTAAACGCAGCAAAGGTGGCAGAAATGGGAATTTGTGGGTTAATACTGTGTTGTATATACTGTGTGTGTGAAGGCGTGCATAATGATGAAGCCACTGGATGGTGAACCTTCCTGATTACATTTTTAAAGTATATACAATCATGGAAATATTTTATCAGACCATTTTTAAAATAAAAACTGTTATTTACAATAAATGTATGTTTGACTATCTTTCATGGGTATATATATTTATTATTTATTGACGCAAAAATGAGAACATTTAACATACTGTAATATAGACTCAATACCTGACACAGGCTCAGCTAGGGCAACAGGTAGCCTAGTGGTTAAGAGTGTTTGGATGGTAACTGAAAAGTTGCTGGTTCTATTCCCTGAGCCGACTATAGCGTCTTGCTTTTGTGTGGTTTAGGCTCGGACTATTACAGTAGATGTGAGCAGAGCATGTTGAGTATCTGATACATACCTCTTAGGTCTCAGGATGGGGCTTGGGCCGGTGTATTAGAGGGGGGTTGGGTCTGTTGCCCTGCTCACGGCCTGGGTATATGTGCAGCTGTCTTATTATTATTATTATATTATGTTGAGATCTTTGCTGCAGGGACGGGGAGCATGGGGGCATAGGTCTGATCTGGGGGGGCCTATATAAGGTGTGGCCAGGGTTTGTTTGGGTGGGTCTCAGCTCTCTCTCTCACTCTTTCACTTTCTCTCGCTCTTTATCTTTCTCCCTCTCTCTCCTTCTCCTCCTTGGTGTACAGCCTCCAGCTTGTCTCAGTTTTGTCCCTAATGGCACCCTATTCCCTACTTAGTGCACTCCTTTTGACCAGGGCCCTATATAGGGAGCCATTTGGGCCTGGTCTCAGTGTCCCACCTATTCCTGTACTAACCCTAGCCAGCCTCAGACCTCACCACACGTCACTGAGGGATACAGGACGTGAGATAATGATATGATTGGTTTGTATAGTCGCATTACCCCACTGTTTCCCAAACTCTGTCCTCCGGACTCCAAGGGGTGCACATTTTGGTTTTTGCCAAGACTAGTTGATCAGTTAACTCAGCTGTGTAGTGCTAGTGCAGAAACCAAAAGGTGCACCCAGGCAGACCCCTTGGGAAACCCTGCATTATCCTTTCTCTTCTGCTCCAAAAACATGGATAGACAGAGTGGTTTCTGAGGCAAAAATAAAACACAACATAGCTACATATAAAACTTCTTCGGGATAGGGTCCTTCTTTCTCACTTTCCGCCTGAACGATGTGCCCAAAGTAAACTGTCTGTTGCTCAGGCCCTGAAGCCAGGATATACATATAATTGGTACCATTGGAAAGCAAACACTTTGATGGTTGTAGAAATGTTAAAATAATGTAGGAGACTGTAACACAATACATATGGTAGGAGAAAATCCAAAGAAAAACCAAACTGATTAAATTTGTTTTGAGAGCCTATGCTCTTACAATGGAAAGTATAGGGGCGTTTTGAATTTTAGCTCCCAGGATGCAATTCTTATGACTTCCACAGGGTTTCAGCATTCTATGTTCAAGGTTTCAGGCTTGTAGATTCCAAAACAAGTAAGACATAGAGTTTCAGTAGGGGACACACTCTTGGAAATTCGTGTTTGGGCACAAGATGAAGACAAGACAATATTATAGTTTGATTACATTTTAGGGTATCTGAGGAGTCAATAGAAACGTGCATGTCTCTGCATGTTGAACGAATAGATTACTCAAATCGATGGAGCAAACTAAACAGACTTTTTGGGATATAAAGAAGGATTTTATCTAACAAAATGACATTACATGTTATTGCTGGGATCCTTTGGATGACAAATAAGAGTAAGATTTTCAAAAAGTAAGTGAATATTTTATTGCTATTTGTGAATTTATGAAACCTGTGCAGGTGGAAAAATATTTTGATGTAGGGCGCCGTCCTCACACAATCGCATGGCATGCTTTCGCTGTAATGGCTACTGTAAATCAGACAGTGCAGTTGGATTAACACTAATTTAAGCTTTCAACGATATAAGACCAATATAAGATATAAGAAGTATGTACCTAAATGTATAATATCCAGAATTTTTATGATTCTTTTTTGAATTGCACGCTCTCCAGTTTCACCGGAAGAGCATCCATCATTTCATTTAATTCAACAAAAGGACATGTGATTCTTACAGATAATTCATTTCTATAAACCAGATTAGGTAACTATTAACTATGTATCAATAAAGAGGCTCTGCTTTTCTACATTTAAGGAAAACCTATTTTGTTTTCCATTGTCCTTTTTAGGGCACTTTCAAAAGCAAATGGATTGTCCATGGCAAAGTACGTTTCATATTGTGATGTCATCATCCAAAGTCCTGCCTCCACTGACAACACCAACAGCAACAATGATGAGTGGCAATTTGTTGTTTCCGCTGTCAATCAAATTGGGGTTGAACGAGGTAGCACTCTCAGTGAACTGGTTTCACATAAACAAATAAATAGGTGACCTGCCCGTTACATAAAAAATCTCCTCATCGTAATCCACAAACACCCCTCACACTCACTTCCTCTCCTCAAACATATTGTCCAATAGCCCTCCACTGGGCTCGGTGTGGCAAGGCTCTTCCTGTTGATGGACTCCCTGGCCATGCCCAGCTCCCAAGCCGTCCCATCTCCGACCTGGACCAATTGAAAAGTATAATTCACATACCTATAATCTAGTAGTTGCATTTCCAATACCTATAGATAAGGTGCCTATAGACTTGCCTATACCAACAGTATCACCAGGTGCATTGAGAAACTGTATACTGATTCTGTTATATTTGTTCTGTATGGCCATTTTTCTAGGTAGTCACCATCATAGAAGCAATAGCTGGAAAATTAAGGAGATAAAAACGATTCATTGAAAGGATTTGAATCAAGGCCAAAGAAAACTTTGAACAATATATTGCTATATCTTTTCATGCTCTGCCAGGTAAGGAAAGGAGTGCCAAATGGCAATTCTGGTAAATGGTCCATCTTTAGCTCTGTCAGATTTTTTATTTAGTTTTCTCGCAAAATGAACATTAGGAATAGGAATAAAATGGGTTGTGTATTAGAAATGCACAGGTAGATTACCTGCTCCAGTTCATCCCTGCATCTCAGCCAATACAGTACTGATCGGGTAATCCAATAGTGTGTTTCAACCATCTTGGTGACTCACCTTTGATGGTGTCTCCTGGAGATAGAAGAACACAGAGAAAACTCACCATCTCTCTGTATAGCAGGTCTATATTGTGTGTGAAGGAGAGTGACACATATAAAGGTTGGGGGAAACCCATCTCCAACATGACATCTTAAACCTTAGTTCAGACCTTACTGAGGACAACGATTTGTAAGTTTTAAAAACATAGGCATGTGAAGCATTGAGTAGTGAAAGTAAATCATAAAATAACTAACCATGGCTTACCGGGTTGATTTCACTTTTCAAAGCTTGGCAGTCCCACATCATCGCCTACACACACACACACACACACACACACACACACACACACACACACACACACACACACACACACACACACACACACACACACACACACACACACACACACACACACACACACACACACACACACACACACACACACACACACACACACACACACACACACACTTGTTTGACATGTTTCTGATTGCATCTTAGCCATGACAAGACAATAAATAATCAAGTTAAACTGTTACAGTAGATTGACTTCAGAAACTTCAATTTTAAACTGTTGCATTAGGATGTTGTTTGTCTAACATAAGTTTAATTCAGTTGTTTTAAGACTTATAGGTAATATCGGGGGGCTAAAGTAAAGTATTGTACATGGAACACAAGTCATGAATTTTGAAGCATTAAAAGACCCCACATCTCTTTGGCTATGTAGCTATTTGTTTACATTGGACATGCCTTACGCAGGAAGAATTCCAGTCTGACTCTGAATCAAGTCTGGGTGGTTTTACATTCCTAACCTCAACCATTAGTGGGGTAGAAGTAAAACTGGCATTTACATTTTAGTCCAGAGTGACTTATCCAGAGTGACTTACAGGCGTAATTACAGGCATAATTAGGGTTAGGTGCCTTGCTCAAGTGCACATTGACAGATTTTTCACCTAGTTGGCTTGGGGTTTTGAACCAGTGTCCTTTCGGTTACTGGCCCAATACTCTTAAACACTAGGGTACCTGCCACCCAAGATCAGCAACTAGGTTCAACTTCAACATGCACCCCATTTACTGATTCTGTTGGAGTGTGTAGAATACGCTTAAACATTACTGTGTTTTAAGGACTCAAAATAAACTTTTACCTGAAAATGTGCCCATTTATTGAAATGATTAACTTTTTGTTCAGTAAATAAATATGTGATAATCGTTCATTTATAATTTTAGACAGACAGACAGACAGACAGACAGACAGACAGACAGACAGACAGACAGACAGACAGACAGACAGACAGACAGACAGACAGACAGACAGACAGACAGACAGACAGACAGACAGACAGACAGACAGACAGACAGACAGACAGACAGACAGACAGACAGACAGACAGACAGACAGACAGTACCAGTCAAAAGTTTAGACACACCTACTCATTCAAGACTTTCTTTTGTCACGATCGTTGGAAGAAATGGACCAAGGCGCAGCATGAATGAAATGAAACTCGCAAAACCAATAAAGAGTAACGAAACATGAAGCAAATGCAGTGCTCACAGGCACAACACAAAACAAGACCCCACAAAGCACAATGGGGAAACGGCTGCCTAAATATGATCCCCAATCAGAGACAATGATAAACAGCTGCCTCTGATTGGGAACCATATCAGGCCAACATAGAAAATATGAACCTAGTTAGGGTGCTATATTCAATATCAATACACTAACAACTGCAACTCTGCTGATAGGCAACAACTTGGTTTGGGGTTAAAGTTAGAATTATGGTTAGGGCCAGGGATAGGATATGGGTGAGGCCTCGGGTTAAGGTTAAATCAAATCAAAATGTTATTTGTCACATACACATGGTTAGCAGATGTTAATGCGAGCGTAGCGAAATGCTTGTGCTTCTAGTTCAGTAATAACCAACGAGTAATCTAACCTAACAATTCCACAACTACTACCTTATACACACAAGTGTAAAGGGATAAAGAATATGTACATAAAGATATATGAATGAGTGATGGTACAGAACGGCATAGGCAAGATGCAGTAGATGGTATTGAGTACAGTATATACATATGAGATGAGTAATGTAGGGTATGTAAACTAAGTGGCATAGTTTAAAGTGGCTAGTGACTCATGTATTACATAAAGATGCAGTAGATGATGTAGAGTACAGTATATACATATACATATGAGATGAGTAATGTAGGGTATGTAAACAATATATTAAGTAGCATTGTTTAAAGTGGCCGGATTTCTTCAGCCTCCTGAGGTTGAAGAGGCGCTGCTGCGCCTTCTTCACGATGCTGTCTGTGTGGGTGGACCAATTCAGTTTGTCCGTGATGTGTACGCCGAGGAACTTAAAACTTACTACCCTCTCCACTACTGTCCCATCGATATGGATAGGGGGGTGCTCCCTCTGCTGTTTTCTGAAGTCCACAATTATCTCCTTTGTTTTGTTGACGTTGAGTGTGAGGTTATTTTCCTGACACCACACTCCGAGGGCCCTCACCTCCTCCCTGTAGGCCGTCTCGTTGGTAATCAAGCCTACCACTGTAGTGTCGTTCGCAAACTTGATGATTGAGTTGGAGGCGTGCATAGCCACGCAGTTGTGGGTGAACAGGGAGTACAGGAGAGGGCTCAGAAGGCACCCTTGTGGGGCCCCAGTGTTGAAGATCAGCGGGGTGGAGATGTTGTTACCTACACTCACCACCTGGGGGGCGGTCCATCAGGAAGTCCGGTACCCAGTTGCACAGGGCAGGGTCGAGACCCAGGGTCTCGAGCTTGATGATGAGTTTGGAGGGTACTTGGATATCTTGATGGTTAGTGGAATTTCTTGATGGTTAGTTTCATTACAGAATATTTATTATGATTAATGACATTTCAGTCAACTGAAAGCAGATATATACAGTGCCTTGCGAAAGTATTCAGCCCCCTTGAACTTTGCAACCTTTTGGCACATTTCAGGCTTCAAACATAAGGATATAAAACTGTATTTTTTTGTGATGAATCAACAACAAGTGGGACACAATCATGAAGTGGAACGACATTTATTGGATATTTCAAACTTCTTTAACAAATCAAAAACTGAAAAATTGGGCGTGCAAAATTATTCAGCCCCTTTACTTTCAGTGCAGCAAACTCTCTCCAGAAGTTCAGTGAGGATCTCTGAATGATCCAATGTTGACCTAAATGACTAATGATGATAAATACAATCCACCTGTGTGGTAATCAAGTCTCCGTATAAATGCACCTGCACTGTGATAGTCTCAGAGGTCCGTTAAAAGCGCAGAGAGCATCATGAAGAACAAGGTCCGAGATACTGTTGTGAAGAAGTTTAAAGCCGGATTTGGATACAAAAAGATTTCCCAAGCTTTAAACATCCCAAGGAGCACTGTGCAAGCGATAATATTGAAATGGAAGGAGTATCAGACCACTGCAAATCTACCAAGACCTGGCCGTCCCTCTAAACTTTCAGCTCATACAAGGAGAAGACTGATCAGAGATGCAGCCAAGAGGCCCATGATCACTCTGGATGAACTGCAGAGATCTACAGCTGAGGTGGGAGACTCTGTCCATAGGACAACAATCAGTTGTATATTGCACAAATCTGGCCTTTATGGAAGAGTGGCAAGAAGAAAGCCATTTCTTAAAGATATCCATAAAAAGTGTTGTTTAAAGTTTGCCAAAAGCCACCTGGGAGACCCACTGTCAGGATTTGGCCAGGGTTGTTCCGGTTTTTGGTCACTAGATGCCCCCATTGTCCCTTTTGACCTTTTGTTTTCCCTTGATCTCCATTATTATTTGCACCTGTGCCTCGTTTACCCTGATTGTATTTAAACCCTTTGTTTTACTCAGTTCTTTGCTCTGTGTTTGTATGTTAGCACCCAGCCCTAGTACTCTGTGAGCTCTTGTTGATCCCGGTGGACTCTCTTGTGGAGTTCTGTTTTTTGTTCTTGTTTGTTTGTTTTTGAGTATCTTTTGAGGCTTTTTGTGCTGTGCCTTCCACCTTGTGGATTTGCCTTTTTGTCTTGGAGGATTGCCTTTGTTCTTGTGGAATTCCTTTTGAGGTTGTGGAGTTACATGTTTTCCTGAAGAACTTCACTTTTTACTTTATTAAATACACCGTCTCAAGTACTGCTGTGTCTGCCTCATCTTCTGGGTTCTGCTGACTATTCGTGGCTCAGTTGGTTTAGTGACTGTTTCTCACTCCGGAGACCCGGATTCGTAACCGGGTCCTGACACACACCAAACATGTGGAAGAAGGTGCTCTGGTCAGATTAAACCAAAATTGAACTTTTTGGCAACAATGCAAAACGTTATGTTTGGCGTAAAAGCAACACAGCTCATCAACCTGAACACAACATCCCCACTGTCAAACATGGTGGTGGCAGCATCATGGTTTGGGCCTGCTTTTCTTCAGCAGGGACAGGGAAGATGGTTAAAATTGATGGGAAGATGGATGGAGCCAAATACAGGACCATTCTGGAAGAAAACCTGATGGAGTCTGCAAAAGACCTGAGACTGGGACGGAGATTTGTCTTCCAACAAGACAATGATCCAAAACATAAAGCAACATCTACAATGGAATGATTCAAAAATAAACATATCCAGGTGTTAGAATGGCCAAGTCAAAGTCCAGACCTGAATCCAATCGAGAATCTGTGGAAAGAACTGAAAACTGCTGTTCACAAATGCTCTCCATCCAACCTCACTGAGCTCGAGCTGTTTTGCAAGGAGGAATGGGAAAGAATGTCAGTCTCTCGATGTGCAAAACTGATAGAGACATACTCCAAGCGACTTACAGCTGTAATCGCAGCAAAAGGTGGCGCTACAAAGTATTAACTTAAGGGGGCTGAATAATTTTGCCCCGGTGTTGAGGATCAGCGGGGTGGAGATGTTGTTGCCTACCCTCACCACCTGGGGGCGGCCCGTCAGGAAGTCCAGTACCCAGTTGCACAGAGTGGGGTTGAGACCCAGGGTCTCGAGCTTGATGACGAGATTGGAGGGCACTATGGTGTTAAATGCCGAGCTGTAGTCGATGAACAGCATTCTCACATAGGTATTCCTCTTGTCCAGATGGGTTAGGGCAGTGTGCAGTGTGGTTGAGATTACATCGTCTGTGGACCTATTTGGGGGGTAAGCAAATTGGAGTGGGTCTAGGGTGTCGGGTAGGGTGTCGGTGATATGGTCCTTGACTAGTCTCTCAAAGCACTTCATGATGACGGAAGTGAGTGCTACGGGGCGGTAGTCGTTTAGCTCAGTTACCTTAGCTGTCTTGGGAACAGGAACAAGGTGGCCCTCTTGAAGCATGTGGGAACAACAGACTGGGATAGGGATTGATTGAATATGTCCGTAAACACACCAGCCAGCTGGTCTGCGCATGCTCTGAGGGCGTGGCTGGGGATGCCGTCTGGGCCTGCAGCCTTGCGAGGGTTGACACGTTTAAATGTTTTCCTCACGTCGGCTGCAGTGAAGGAGAGTCCACATGTTTTAGTTGCGGGCAGTGTCAGTGGCACTGTATTGTCCTCAAAGCGGGCAAAAAAGTTATTTAGTCTGCCTGGGAGCAAGACATCCTGGTCCGTGACGGTGCTGGTTCCCTTTTTGTAATCCGTGATTGACTATAGACCCTGCCACATACCTCTTGTGTCTGAGCCGTTGAATTGAGATTCTACTTTGTCTCTATACTGACGCTTAGCTTGTTTGATTGCCTTGCGGAAGGAATAGTTACACTGTTTGTATTCGGTCATGTTTCCAGTCACCGTGCCCTGATTAAAAGCAGTGGTTCGTGCTTTCAGTTTCACGCGAATGCTGCCATCAATCCAAGGTTTCTGGTTTGGGAATGTTCTAATCGTTGCTATGGGAACGACATCTTCCACGCACGTTCTAATGAACTCGCACACCGAATCAGCGTATTCGTCAATGTTGTCGTCTGACGCAATACGGAACATATCCCAGTCCACGTGATGGAAGCAGTCTTGGAGTGTGGAATCAGATTGGTCGGACCAGCATTGAACAGACCTCAGCGCGGGAGCTTCTTGTTTTAGTTTCTGTCTGTAGGCAGGGATCAACAAAATGGAGTCGTGGTCAGCTTTTCCGAAAGGAGGGCGGGGCAGGGCCTTATATGCATCGCGGAAGTTGGAATAGCAATGATCCAAGGTTTTTCCCACCCTGGTTGCGCAATCGATATGCTGATAAAATTTAGGGAGCCTTTAGGGAGTCTTGTTTTCAGATTAGCTTTGTTAAAAACCCCAGCTACAACGAATGCAGCCTCCGGATATATGGATTCCAGTTTGCAAAGAGTTAAATGAAGTTTGTTCAGAGCCATCGATGTGTCTGCTTGGGGGGGAATATATACGGCTGTGATTATAATCGAAGAGAATTCCCTTGGTAGATAATGCGGTCTACATTTGGTTGTGAGGAATTCTAAATCAGGTGAACAGAAGGACTAGAGTTCCTGTATGTTGTTTTGGCCACACCACGTCACGTTAACCATAAAGCATACGCCCACGCCTCTCTTCTTACCAGATAGATGTTTGTTTCTGTCGGCGCGATGCGTGGCGAAACCAGCTGGCTGCACCGTCTCCGATAGCGTCTCTCCAGTGAGCCATGTTTCTGTGAAGCAAAGAACGTTACAGTCTCTGATGTCCCTATGGAATGCTACCCTTGCTCGGATTTCATCAACCTTGTTGTCAAGAGACTGGACATTGGTGAGGAGAATGCAAGGGAGTGGTGCATGATGTGCCCGTCTCCGGAGTCTGACCAGAAGACCGCTTCGTTTTCCCCTTTTTCGAAGTAGTTTTTTGGGGTCGCCGGCTGGGATCCATTCCGTTGTCCTGGGTGAAAGGCAGAACACAGGGTCCGCTTCGCGAAAGTCATATTCTTGGTCGTACTGATGGTGAGTTGACGCTGCTCTTATGTTCAGTAGTTCTTCTCGACTGTATGTAATGAAACCTAAGATGACCTGGGGTATCAATGTAAGAAATAACACGTAAAAAAAAAAAAAAACTGCATAGTTTCCTAGGAACGTGAAGCGAGGCGGCCATCTCCATCGGCGCCGGAAATATAAACATCTAATCAAAACGACTGCTACATTTATTAATACAGCTAATATAAACTGCAAATACTAATACATCTAATATAAACTACTGCTACAAGTAGTAATGTCTAAATCTAATCAAAACGACTGATACATTTATTAATACAGATAATTGTAATGTCGTTCGTCTGTTGTTTGAAGAGAGTCAGACCGAAATGCAGCGTGTAGGTTACTCATGACATTTAATGAAGAAAATGCTGTACATGAAATAACTGAGAATACAAAACAACAAACGAGTGAAACTAATACAGCCTATCTGGTGAATAACACAAAGACAGGTACAATCACCCACGAAATACAACGCGCACTCAGGCTGCCTAAATACGGTTCCCAATCCGAGACAACGAGAATCAGCTGACTCCAATTAGGAATCGCCTCAGGCAGCCAAGCCTAACTAGACTCTGGTGATGTCATAAAGCAGTGTTTCGATTCAGTTGAGACCAGGTGTGAGTTGCTGCTCAACGCTGAAGTCCTTCTTCCCAGAGATGGTCTGCCTGTACCAGCACCACCTGGACTGGACACAACATGACAAACCTATATTTTAGATCAGGGCGAAGCCATGGACATCACAAGCCCTCCAACAAAGCCAAGAATAGGACAGAAACAGAATCTCCAAATATAGAATCCCTTGTTCATGTGTGGTACAGACGGCCCAGTCCATCACTGGGGGCGAGTTCATAGGTATCTAGAACATTTATACAAGGCTGTGTATGAGGAAGGCCCGCAGCATCATCAAGGTATCCAACCACCTCAGTCATAGGCTGTTTTTCTTGCTACTGTCAATGGCTGTCTACCTGCGCCCTTGGACTATCTGCACACACAATCACACAATCATACATTCAACTACCATATGTTGCTGCTATTTTTTATATGAATCATGCTGCTCAGCCACTTGACCCCTGATTGTTCACATGTAACTAACTTCCTTGTCTGTCTCCCGTATTGCTGCTGTCGTTATTGATATTGTTTTTCTACTTAGTGTATATTCTTTTGTTCTTTCTCTACTGGCATTGAGACTTTTCCCCTTCTATTTATTGATATTGATTACATTTACATTTACATTTAAGTCATTTAGCAGACGCTCTTATCCAGAGCGACTTACAAATTGGTGCATTCACCTTATGACATCCAGTGGAACAGTCACTTTACAATAGTGCATCTAAATCTTAAAGGGGGGGTGAGAGGGATTACTTATCCTATCGTAGGTATTCCTTAAAGAGGTGGGGTTTCAGGTGTCTCCGGAAGGTGGTGATTGACTCCGCTGTCCTGGCGTTGTGAGGGATACTTTTCTGTTCACAAGTTTTCTATTTATTGATATTGATACTGTGCTGTTGAGGAGGAACTGGCAAGGAAGCATTTCACTGTACCGTTTACACCTTCTGTATCCTGTGTACATGACAAATAAACGTTGGTTTGATTTGATAGAAGCCAAAGACGAGATGAAGTGTATTTTTACCTGGCGTTTTTCCTTATTGTAGACTACTACTTTCAACACTGGTTTACTACACTACCTTACTCACTCTGTTTTTAGTACATGTCCTCACATGTGAGTCCTTAAATAGATGGGTGGAGCTAAGGCATAAGATGGTGTGACCAATGCTGAATGGGCATACTCATAGAAGAGCTCCTGAGCAAGTGTGAAACACTTTCAAGGGCATTTTCTCCTATTGTCTCGTAAGTGGGATAACACGCTTATCAACTTCAAAAGAAGCATAACTTTGTTATGCAGGTGTAGAAGCAGACGAGCATGGTCAAATAATAATAATCACAGTAGTTGTCGAGGGTGCAGCAAGTCAGCACCTCAGGAGTAAATGTCAGTTGGCTTTTCATAGCCGATCATTGAGAGTATCTCTACCATTCCTACTGTCTCTAGAGAGTTGAAAACAGCCTGTTGTAAGGCAGGTCCTCACCATACATCACCGGCAACAACGTCGCCTGAAATGTCAGGAACCTGTTGGATTGGAGGGTGAGGGCTAGGACCATTCCCCCCAGAAATGTCAGGAACCTGTTGGATTGGAGGGTGAGGGCTAGGACCATTCCCCCCAGAAATGTCAGGGAACTTGCATGTGCCTTGGTGGAAGAGTAAACATGTTCAGTTTATGTCTCAGTTTTTGAATCTTGTTATGTTCATACACATTTTTACACATGTTAAGTTTGCTGAAAATAAACGCAGTTGACAGTGAGAGGACGTTTCTTTTTTTTGCTGAGATTAGGTCCCCCGAACGCAGCTTTCTCTCCAGATCCCAATCACCTGGATGTCGTTTACACACATTATTTTGTTCAGCTCTTTGCACCCCATCATTGTGAGGTATTGTTTTGTTACATGTTCTATTTTGGAGCTCTGTTTATTTCCGTATTAGTCCTCCCGTGTATTGTAGTTTTTGGCCATCCTCACTAATGACACCTTTTTGCCTGTTCCCTTCCTGTCATCAACCTCTTGCCTGATCTCCTGGACGACGTTATTAGCCTTTCCCTTCCTGTACGGTTACATTTTTGGAGTCCCTCTGTATGACCTTCTGCCTGCCTCTGGACCCAGCTACCTGCCTCCTCTTGTGGTCCTTTGCTAATAAACACCTGCTGCGCCTTGCGTTTGAAACCATCACTCTGTCTCCCATCGTATTCATTGCACACACCCAATTAAAGCAGAATAATGTGCTTTATTTTAAGATGTTTTTTGGCCACTTTAGTTGGAATACAAACCTTATCAAAACATATAGGCCTATGGGCTAGGCTACATGAGGTGTGCGACTATGATTTGAAAAAGTAAAAAATCAATAATAATGCTGTTTGCCTTGAGAAGGGCGTCATTCACAAGAGATAGGCTAATTTTGCCACCCATCACACTATTCTTGACTTTACACATATTTAATCTTGTCTTTACATATACTAAATAATATATGGTGAAATTAGTTTTGATTTAGAATGGACCATTATCATGCACCTGTCTAAACAGGGGTTGTGGAAAAGCACATGTCATCTACGCACTTACAGTGGGGCAAAAAAGTATTTAGTCAGCCACCAATTGTGCAAGTTCTCCCACTTAAAAAGATGAGAGGCCTGTAATTTTCATCATAGGTACACTTCAACTATGACAGACAAAATGAGAAAAAGAAATCCAGAAAATCACATTGTAGGATTTTTAATGAATTTATTTGCAAATTATGGTGGAAAATAATTTGGCAAGACTCCCACAGTGTGGCAGCCTATATGGTGGATTTCCACACGTTGACAGCTGAGTACCTGGAACCCGGAAGCGCTGTACGACACATACCTGCACAAATGATCAAAGTGAAGGACGAGCTAGGATCCCAGGAACAACTGACGGATCTCAACTCGCTCATTGCCTTGACCATCCAGATCGATGGGTGGCTACGGGAACGTATAAAGTAGAGAAGGTACAATTCCACCTCGCCTCGGAGTCATCCCGGAAGTCCCCAACGTCTCCATGGCCGAGAGGACTCGAGGCTACCTGAGTTCCCCCGAGTGTCCCCCGAGTGTCTCCGAAGTCTGCTGATTTACCTCTTCCTGAGCCGATGCAACGAAGCAGAGCGAAGCTGTCCCCAGCCGAACGTCTACACCAGCTTCACACAAAGACTACTAATAATATTGTACTGTCAAGGCTCAGGAGAAGACCCAGATGTAGACAGTTTTGAAGTAACAAAAGTTTATTACAAAAACAGGGGGGGCGGGCAAACGACAGGTCAAGGGCAGGCAGGGAAGGTGGATTCAACCAGTGTGTGCCAAGTGGGCCATAGATGAAGTCACATGGTCTGAGTTTAGCCAGGCAGACAATTTCTCATCTTTTTGCTGCTGATCTTTTTTCAGAGCTTATCTGATTGGTCGAAAGACCAATTAGTGAGAAAAAAATACACAGAATTGGGCTGCTTGTCTAAATTCAGCCAAGGTGGCACAAGGTCTGATCTGGGGGGCCTATATAGGGTGTGGCCAGTGTTTGTTTGGTCTCAGCTTTCTCTTTCTTTCTATCCGTCTCTCTGTCTGTCTATCTTGCCCTCTCTTGTTCCTTCACTTTCTCTCTCTCCCTCTCCTCTCTCTCTCTCTCTCTCTCTCTCTCTCTCTCTCGCTCTCTCTCTCTCTCTCTCGCTCTCTCTCGCTCTTTCTCTCGCTCTTTCTCTCTGTCTCTCTTTCCTTTTTTTCTCTTTCTCTCTCTCTCTCTCTCTCTCTCTCTCTCTCTCTCTCTCTCTCTCTCTCTCTCTCTCTCTCTCTCTCTCTCTCTCTCTCTCTCTCCCTCTCCTTCTCTCTCTCTCGCTCTCTGTCTTTCACTTTCTCTAGCTCTCTCTCTCTCTCTCTCTCTCTCTCTCTCTCTCTCTCTCTCTCTCTCTCTCTCTCTCTCTCTCTCACTCTCTCTCTCTCACTCATTCGCTCTCTCTCTCTGTCTCTCTGTCTCTCTCTCTCTCCTACTCTTTCACCTTTTCTCTCTCTGAGTGCAGGCTGGGAGTGTTTGGTAGTTGATAGGCCATGTGTAGTTGAGAGGCCGTGTGTAGTTGAGAGGCCGTATTCTTGAACATTTTCTTTCTGTTTCTTTTAATCTAAAATTAAGAAAGCTGTGGTTGTGATCATGAAAAGAGTGAATTTGGTGGGTAGGCTGATTGCTAGTGGAATATTTGTAAGGAATATGTCTGTGTCGATTTCTCCCGTCGAGTCCTTCGACTAGAGCGGTAGTTCCATTTCTGATCTGTTTGCAACTGATCTTTTTCAGAGCTTATCTGATTGGTCAAAAGACCAATTAGTGAATAAAACACATTTGGGCTGCCTGTCTAAACACAGCAAAGGTGGCAGAAGGTCTGATCTGCGGGGGCCTATATAGGGTGTGACCAGGGTTTGTTTGTTTGACACTGACCTGTAGGAGGTGGAGGTGTTCCTCTGTGTGTGGCAGCCGCTCCAGCTCAGTGCTTCTCATCTGTAGCTCAGTGATTTCCTGCTCCGGTTCCTTGATGAACTCTTCAGGCTGCCTCTCTGCTGCTTTCTGCTTCTCCTCAATCACCTTGATGAGCTCAGCCTGACGTCTCTCGATGGAGCGCACCAGAGCAGTGATGACCCCCACTTGATCCTCCATTCTCTCTTTCTATCTAATCTGATGAAATGAAATACATTTAAAAAAAATGGTTGGTCTGAGAATTTCACCTTGTGTATCCAAACCTAGAAAAATCACATTGTAGACTTGCACACTATCCTTTATCTCTTTCTCGGAACTTGTCTGATGCCATCAAGGAAATACTGTAGAAAAATAGTCACATTCCGTTGTGCCAATGGAACTGAACCAGTAACCATAGATCAACAAGATACAAGATTCTTATAATAGGAATCACAGAGCTCACAATATAGGCCACTGGGAGAAGCCATGTCTTTAAGTTGAAAAATGTAAAGAATGAAACACTGTTTCAGAGTGACTGCTAAAGCAGAGTCTTTGAAAGGCATTTCCACTGTAAATGAAATGAAAAACGTCCTAATTTGAACACTGGACAAATATTTTCTAATCTAATATAAAACACTATGGACAAATATCTTAAAGGTCATCTAATCTAATATAAAACCCTATTGACAAATATCTAAAACGTTTTCTAATTGAATACTCCTCTTGTCCTAAGGATCAAAAACGCCCCCGCCTTCACTGAACCTCTATATTAAAGCAGATTAATTTAATTTTAAACGCCAAGTATTTTTTCATGAAGAAACTACCTGTCATTCATCACAAACTTTGTGAATATCTGGGTTTTCCCTTCTTCACAATGTAGAAATACTACATTTAATCAGTGGACACCACTCATCTTTATTTCAACACACCTGTCATAATTGTTTTCTTTACTAAAGTAGAGGTTTATTATTATTATTATTGCTGAATTTATTGCTGTCAGAAGGTGGGTGTAGCTGGTGCATGAAGTCAGGTGCAGGAGAGCAGAATGAGTGAGCAACATACTTTACTCAAAATAAAGGCACATGGTAACAATACACTTGACCAACAATAAACGATAATCAATTACGCACGGATGAAAACATCACCCGTTGAAAACCAGCCATATCGTACCGAATGAACATAGAAACAATCACGTAATCGTAATTGGGGCATGAAACCAGGTGTGCAGAAAACAAAGACAAAACAAATGGAAAATGAAAGGTGGATCCATCATTGGGGGCCGAATTGGCATCTCCTCCTCTTGCCTGCCCCAGCTGCAGCCTCAGGTGGGTCAGGAAACAATTCAGCCCCTTGAACAGCTTTCACAAGCTCTGCAGAGGCTGCTGTGCGGGGGAGGTGCTCCCTT
This sequence comes from Oncorhynchus gorbuscha, assembly GCF_021184085.1. Lineage (NCBI taxonomy): Eukaryota > Metazoa > Chordata > Actinopteri > Salmoniformes > Salmonidae > Oncorhynchus > Oncorhynchus gorbuscha. Next base: position 13,508,575 of record NC_060193.1, read on the forward strand.
CTTTGAATGTGTGGGGTTACAAGTGCCTTTCCAACTGCTCCAGGAACACCCTCCTCTTGTTCCGCTTATCAGGCATCCAGGTAGGGTTGATCTTGTTCCATATCACGAAAGCATTGTATGAGGACACATCAATGATGTTATGGAAGATGACCAGGGGCCAGCGAGCAGTCATCCTCCTGCAGCTGTAAGTTCCAATCACCTTGTCCAGGTTGTCCATGCCTCCTTTGTTGTGGTTGTAGTCCAGGACGATGGCTGGCTTCCTGTCCTCATAATCACTGACCTCAGCCGATTTGTGCAGTGTGCTCAGGAGGACCAAATTCTTGTTCCTCTTTGGGAGGTAAGAAACTAAAGTGGTGGTGGGGGTGTAGGCAAAATTCCATGAGAAGGTCTCTCTCCCCTTGTTGTGTGGAGTGCAGAGGGCTCAGGCTTGTTCTTTCTAACTGTGCCAACCATGGTGATCTTCCTCTTCAGGAGCTGCTGGGTGAGTTCAATCAGTAGCACACATAATTTCAATTTCTCATTGTGTGTGTGTCTTTGTGTTTTTTGTGGTGTGTAAATTATTTTATAACTGCCGGGTCAAAATATGACCCCAAGACAATCTTTGTACACTGGTGGTCTACAGCTTCCATGGAATTATGAATAAAGGCAATGTTTCATTTTTTCTAATATTAGGGTCACTCTAGGAAAATACATCAAATTTCAAGTAGAAAAATATTATTTTGGGGGTTTTCTCTGCTGTTAAACAAAGTGACGGGTCATTTTTGCCCCTAAAGACAACACAAGGTTTGAAAAACTCTATTCATTAGTGCACACGGAAGACGTTTTTTGAAACTAATGTTTCTTATTGGTCACGTTAGTTAGTTGGGACGTTAGTTGGGACATTAGTCCCTCCCCGTTTGCTTTGTGGTGGTTCATTTCTTTACTATCAAGTCAGAGTTATACTTAAACTAAATCTTTAATAACAATGATTCACCATTTCTAATGATCCGTTGAGAGCGGCGAGACAAAAGTACAAAGGTCTTTTATAGCCAAGATACACCCCTTTCAACCTACATGACGAACACCTGATACATAGAATGTGTCACAAGGTTAAGACTCCAAACTGGAACCATCTCTTCCTGGTACGGTATAGAGCAGAAACATTAACTCATGTTCTCTGGAATGCTCTTTAGGTTTTATCACCCAAAGACATTGTCAATCTAATCTGTCAGTGTTATCTCATAGAGGCCCATCCTCAGTAGAATACACGCACAATAGTTAACAGAATACTCTATTCTGTCGAATGAAACAACCATTTGATGCAATAAAAGCATCATAACATAATCTTGCAATTTTTCCATGACAGCTTCCATTTGTTTCCGAGTGAATACAGACCCTAGTGCCTTATCAGCTGCCTGTGAGCGAATCACAGACACCCAGCGGTCCAGTGACATCATGAATCAAACTCTGAACTATGGGAAACCAGAATCCAGTGACAGACAACTCAATGTTTTAGATCAAAGCTGATAACACATAACTGAATAGCAGAAATTATATCTCCTGCATCCCTGTGTTATGTCACATACCTTGGCTGACAGGAGGTTGACCTCTCAGGTGGCAGTGTAGAGTTAATCAGGTTCCGCTGTGTGTCAATCAAATGCTGAGGTAAAGTTTAGCCCCTCCCCTTTCTACAGTGCTGTATGTATGATATTGTGTCTGCCTCCCCATCTTTTAACCCTCTCCACGCCAGAAAGGTCTGACACACAGACATTCAGAAGAACAAAACCTTTTATTTTCAAAAGATGCAACATAAGTTTGATTTGTCAAAATCTTATTCCGATCTATAATAAACACTTTTAGGTCAAATATAGTCATTAACCTAAACAATTTCATTTCAAAGGTAGTACAGGATATTTATAATGTTTAATGCCAATTCAAACAACTAAACGTAGATAGATATTTAATTCCTTATAGTTTACAGCACTGTAGGTCATGTGTCAAGAATGTAATCTGCAAGTTAACCTGTTTATCTTATTTTTGTAAGCTGTTTTTGTGAACAGGTTTGCATTCTGTTCTGTCTGTGTTTTCTCTCCTCCTCCTCTTCCCCCTGTCAACTAGCTCTGAACGATTCTCAATCACAGTGTAAAGTCCCCTGGCAGCCCTCGTCTGACCGGTTCCTCACGGAGCTGGAATTAACACAGGGGTTATCATTTAATACATCATTTAACACATTTGTTAATGCTACTTTCCTCACGCTCCTTCCTACTCCTTCACTTCACTTTCCATCTTTATACATTTGTTAAAGCAACCAATACATTTAAATCCCTTTGATGAGTGAGATTTTCCCTCATCCTGGACATACCTTTGCCAAGACTGTACAAAGCTGTCATCAAAGCAATGGGTGGCTACTTTGAAGAATCATAAATATAATATGGATTTGGATTTGTTTAACACTTGTTTGGTTACTACATGATTCCATATGTGTTATTTCATAGTTTATGTCTTCAACTATTATTCTACAATGTAGAAAATATGACAAAATAAAGAAAAACCCTTAAATGAGTAGGTGTGTCCAAACTCATGACTGGGTACTGTATGTGTGACATTAACTTTTTTTTGTATTAGGAGCTGTAGGTGTTGTATTAGGAGCAATAGATGTATTATGAGCTGTAGTTGTTGTATTAGGAGTTGTAGTTGTTGTATTAGGAGCTTTAGTTGTTGTTGTCATGTTTTGTCTTAGATTGTCTTGTCATTTTGCTTTTCCCTCTGTTCGTTTTCCCCCTGCTGGTCTTTTTAGGTTCGTTCCCCTTTTTCTCTCTCTCTTCCTCTCTCTCTTCTCTCTATCGTTCCGTTCCTGCTCCCAGCTGTTCCTATTCCCCTAATCAATCATTTAGTCTTCCCACACCTGTTCCCTATCTTTTTCCCTGATTAGAGTCCCTATTTCTCCCCTTGTTTTCCGTTTCTGCCCTGTCGGATCCTTGTCTATTGTTCACCGTGCTGTGTCTGTGTATCGCCCTGTCGTGTCGTGTTTCCCTCAGATGCTGCGTGGTGAGCAGGTGTCTGAGTCTGCTACGTTCAAGTGCCTTCCCGAGGCAACCTGCAGTTCTTGATCGAGTCTCCAGTCTGTTCTCGTCATTACGAGTGGA
>NC_060193.1:14254213-14284213 GCF_021184085.1 Oncorhynchus gorbuscha
GTGTATGTGTTTGGGAGAGATGTGTGTTTGTGTTTGGGAGAGGGGTGTATGTGTTTGGGAGGGTGTGTGTGTGTGGGTGAGAGGGTGTGTGTGTGTGTGTGGGAGAGAGGGTTTGTGTTTGGGAGGGTGTGTATGTGTTTGGGAGAGATGGTGTTTGTGTTTGGGAGGGTGTGTTTGTGTGGGAGGGAGGGTGTGTGCATTACAGTATATTAATGAGTATTTTGACCAACTGGACACTGCATAATACTCCAACATTTAAGGTTTAAGACTTGCTGGTCAAAAGTTTTTGCGCTCCAAAGATACAGTACGCTACTGTAATCCGTTAGATTGATTTATAGTACCATTCAAAATACAATTCTTTCCCCACTCTTAACATTTTCCCATAATGCACCATAATTTACAGTATACTACAGTAAAACATTATATAGTATTTTACTGTTAATAATGCCAAAAAATGACTATCATTTTCAGTTTTACGTTACAGTGTAGTCTATTTCCCTTTATTTTTATTCTTTCTTTCCATCTCTCCCTCGCTCTCTTTCTTATTTTCTCTCTCTCTTTCTCCCCCCTACATCTTCTCTCCCATTCTTCCTCTCTCTCTCTCTCTCTCTCTCTCTCTCTCTCTCTCTCTCTCTCTCTCTCTCCATTCCTCCTATCCCTCTCTCTCTCTCTCTCCATTCCTCCTATCCCTCTCTCTCTCTCTCTACCCCCCCTTTCTCTCCAATTCTTCTCTCTCTCTCTCTCTCTCTCTCTCTCTCTCTCTCTCTCTCTCTCTCTCTCTCTCTCTCTCTCTCTCTCTCCTCTCTCTCTCTCTCTCCATTCCTCCTATCCCCCTCTCTCTCTACCCCCTTTCTCTCCCATTCTTTCTCTCTCTCTCTCTCTCTCTCCATTCTCTCCCATCCCCCCTCTCTCTCTCTACCCCCCTTTCTCTCCCATTCTCTCGCTCCTTCTCTCTCTCTCTCACTCTATGACGAGGCTGACACTACTTTCACACATAGTAGAGCCCCTGTCTAAATCCAGCACGTTCTCATGAACACAAACATGCTTTTGTCTCCTGCTCTTCTGCTCTCCCTGTCTCTCCACCCCTCCCTTCCTCTATTCCAGTGTTTGGAGGTTGGAGAGGGGAGAGAACCTCTGCTGGTCTTCTCTGTTTCTTTCCTTCTCCCCTCTCTCCTTCCTACATTCCCTCCCTCCATCCCAGTGTAAGGAGGGTGCAGAGAGGGGACATGGCTGCCTGCCTAGCCCAGGCAGCCCCTCTCCACCGTGACTAAACTGCTAAATCTACCCCCTGGCATCCTTCTGGCCTAGCGCCTAGCAGACCTGGGTTCAAACAGTATTTTAAATCATTCCAAACACTTTGTGATTGATTGAGCTTAACTGGCTTCATGGATCAATAGAATAGTCTCAAAATTGTAATCTCCTCCCATCTGATACCTCTTGGCAGGCTAGAGTAAACGCTCAAAGTTATTTTAAATGTTTTACAAATGATTTGAACCCAGTTGTGGCAGCCTAGAGCCTAGCACACCATAGAAACTGTTAATTTGACAAGAGAGCAATGTCACTGTGCTATTATCTATTTCGCAGACAAGACCTACTGTTCTCACACACACATGCACACATGCAGGCACATTCTGTCAAGCACGCACATACACACGCAATTGTCAAGGAGCTAAAGGAACCAGTGAGTAAAATATGAGGGGAAAACATGCTTCACACACCTGAGAGAGGGAGATTAAGCCTTCTCCTTTATCACTCTCTCTTTCTCTCCTTCTTTCTCTCTCACCCTCTCTTTCTCTTGCTCAATCTTTCTTTCTTTCTCTCTCTCTCCCTCTCTCTCTGTGCCTCCATCACTTTATTACCATGGCTACTCGACCACGTTGGAGGGTGGTCCCTCTCAGTGCTCTACATTGCAGGCATTTGATAAATATTGTCAGAAGAATGGACACATGTGCAACTTGCAATTTATAGCTAAATCTATACTGCAGTAGCTTTTTTCAAAGTATTTCTGCCATTTTGTTTCATATCTGGAAATGCACAAAGAAATAGGAATCTTAATGTTATATTCAACCTTGCACAGAAACACTGTCTGTCTGGGAGGCTGTGTGCACTGTGAGTGATGTTCTGAAAGTTTCATTTGTAGAAGCAACGCCCACAGGCATAAAAGTTGGTATCCTCGTGTTTCTTGGATATTTAAATGGTTTTGTTCACCACTTCCACTGCTAGCGAAGAGACGTTGTTGGTCTCTACTATTCAGATTCTCAAAGGCACACCTTCAAACGGAGCTTTTTTCAGTAAGACCGGGTGGAAAAATGGCTACCTCTGTCTATTGCGCGAGAAATACACAAAGAGCCATCAGGTGGACACTGACGCAATGTTGTCGCTCAGGCTCATTTTTCAAAATAAAAGCATGAAACTATGTCTTGTGATACTAGACACATTAAGGAAGCCATAGAAAAAGGAATCTGGTTGATATCCCATTCACTCTTCAATAGGGAAGCATAGGAAGGGACTCTTATTTAGAAACCGCTGCGTTGGATTTTTCTCATTTTGCCTGCAACATCAGTTCTGTTATACTCACAGACAATATCTTTACAGTTTTGGAAACTTTAGAGTGTTTTCTATCCTAAGCTGTCAATTATATGCATATTCTATTTTCTGGTCCTAAAAATAGACTGTTTACTTTGGGAATGTTATTTTTCCAAATAAATAAAAAATGAACCCTAGATTCAACAGGTTAAGGAAATAGACGCCTGGCTCAAATAGAAGCCTGTCTGTAATAAGCGCCTGCTGTGTTCAGTGATTTAAGCAAATAAACACCCAGGCTACTAATTCAAGTTTTACGTCACACAGACTTTGTGTGTCTGCCTGATTGGGGGGCTGTTGTTAAAGTGATCACCCCCCTCCTATGCCATTCACCCTGCTGACATTGCCAACTATTGTAAATACAACCTATATTTATGTTGATTTATTTTCCCTTTTGTACTTTAACTATTTGCACATAATATGACATTTGAATATTTTTATTCTTTTGGAACTTTTCTGGGAGTAATGTTTAATGTTTTTTATAGTAAAAAATGTGTTAATTTTTATTATTTATTTCACTTTTGTTAATTATCTTCTTCACTTGTTAACATGTGTTTCCATGCCAATAAAGCCATTGAATTGGAGAGGAGAGAGACTGACTAACTGACTGACTTACTTACTTGAGCTTTTGAATGTGACACCATGGTACAAATGTGACTATGGTGACAACGTCTGACTGATGTCCACACACACGGACACAGGCCCACTGTTCTATAGCTCCATGACCAACATCTTTTGAACCATAATAGTCTACGCCCTGTCTAAGCCAGGACACACAGATTTTGGCCTTACTGCCATTAGCCCAAACAAACGCGTTGAATAACAGATTCACAACATGGAACAACAGATAGTCCTTACTGCCATTAGCCCATACAAACACATTGAATAACAGATAGTCCTTACTGCCATTAGCCCATACAAACACATTGAATAACAGATAGTCCTTACTGCCATTAGCCCATACAAACACATTGAATAACAGATAGTCCTTACTGCCATTAGCCCATACAAACACATTGAATAACAGATAGTCCTTACTGCCATTAGCCCATACAAACACATTGAATAACAGATAGTCCTTACTGCCATTAGCCCATACAAACACATTGAATAACAGATAGTCCTTACTGCCATTAGCCCATACAAACACATTGAATAACAGATAGTCCTTACTGCCATTAGCCCATACAAACACATTGAATAGCAGATAGTCCTTACTGCCATTAGCCCATACAAACACATTGAATAGCAGATAGTCCTTACTGCCATTAGCCCATACAAACACATTGAATAACAGATAGTCCTTACTGCCATTAGCCCATACAAACACATTGAATAACAGATAGTCCTTACTGCCATTAGCCCATACAAACGTGTTGAATAACAGATTTACAACATGGAACAACAGATAGTCCCAAAACCAAAGTTTGTTCTGAAATGTCTCTCCTATATCTGAGAGATATATCAGGAAACATATGTTATTATTGTGTTACATGTATTTAACTGTTTGTTTGGCATGAAACCGTCTCCATTTATCCTTCCATCATGTTTTCAACTGGTACCTGGGGACCTTTAGACAAGTCTTTTGAGACCTGTGAGGGTCCTAGAACAGAACAACGGACATGTACGTGTAGAGAGTCTCACCGTATTAGTGTGTAGCCCAAACTGTTCTGACACTAGAGAGTCTCACCGTATTAGTGTGTAGCCCAAACTGTTCTGACACTAGAGAGTCTCACCGTATTAGTGTGTAGCCCAAACTGTTCTGACACTAGAGAGTCTCACCGTATTAGTGTGTAGCCCAAACTGTTCTGACACTAGAGAGTCTCACCGTATTAGTGTGTAGCCCAAACTGTTCTGACATTACATACAGAAGTTGGCAGATAAGCTCTACCAACTTCAGAGGAGACCCAACACGCTTGTAGGTGGTCGTAGAGCAGAGCGGAGAACACCTTCGTGTTCATGAGAGGCTCATCTCATAATAGTTTGAAGAACAAACCATTCGGAAGGTACAGACAATTTTGTGAAAAGACCGATTTTCGGAATGTCTCATGGTCAGACAAACACCGCTCTGGCTCTGTCACCTTTCACCCCAGATGTCTCATGGTCTGACAAACACCGCTCTGGCTCTGTCACCTTTCACCCCAGATGTCTCATGGTCTGACAAACACCGATCCGGCTCTGCCACCTTTCACCCCAGATGTCTCATGGTCTGACAAACACCGATCTGGCTCTGCCACCTTTCACCCCAGATGTCTCATGGTCTGACAAACACCGATCCGGCTCTGCCACCTTTCACCCCAAATGTCTCATGGTCTGACAAACACCGCTCCGGCTCTGCCACCTTTCACCCCAGATGTCTCATGGTCTGACAAACACCGCTCCGGCTCTGCCACCCTTCACCCCAGATGTCCCATTGTCTGACAAACACCGCTCTGGCTCTGTCACCTTTCACCCCAGATGTCTCATGGTCTGACAAACACTGCTCTGGCTCTGCCACTTTTCACCCCAGATGTCTCATGGTCTGACAAACACCGCTCCGGCTCTGCCACCTTTCACCCCAGATGTCTCGTGGTCTGACAAACACCGCTCCGGCTCTGCCACCTTTCACCCCAGATGTCTCGTGGTCTGACAAACACCGATCCGGCTCTGCCACCTTTCACCCCAAATGTCTCATGGTCTGACAAACACCGCTCCGGCTCTGCCACCTTTCACCCCAGATGTCTCATGGTCTGACAAACACCGCTCCGGCTCTGCCACCCTTCACCCCAGATGTCCCATTGTCTGACAAACACCGCTCTGGCTCTGTCACCTTTCACCCCAGATGTCTCATGGTCTGACAAACACCGCTCTGGCTCTGCCACCTTTCACCCCAGATGTCTCATGGTCTGACAAACACCGCTCCGGCTCTGCCACCTTTCACCCCAAATGTCTCATGGTCTGACAAACACCGCTCCGGCTCTGCCACCTTTCACCCCAGATGTCTCATGGTCTGACAAACACCGCTCCGGCTCTGCCACCTTTCACCCCAGATGTCTCATGGTCTGACAAACACCGCTCCGGCTCTGCCACCCTTCACCCCAGAAGTGCGACATCGGTGGATGTGGTGAATTGAGACGCATCCAATGCAAATCAACAGATATCTCCAGCTTGAAACTGACAGATGTTTATGGGGATGATGTTATTATGCTGAATAGATGTTGGTGGGGGCGTGGACATCGACCTTAGTTTTTTTTTTTTAAACAATGCCAGATTAACATGGACCCCTTCTACCATTAAATATCTCTTCTTTAGACATGGTATGTCGGTGTGTGTGTGCGCATGTGTGTGTGTGTTTGAGTGTGTTTGCGTGTTTGAGTGTACATGTGAATGTGCGCACACTTTTGAACCATGGGTCTCAAAGCTTAACCAGAGTGCAATGGCTAAATAGCCATCTTTACATGTACCCATGACAACCGCGTTACTGTGATGTGAGCCACAAAAATCACTCTGACAAGGATTTAGGAAGAAAATAAAATACCTCCATCTCTCGTTCTCTATGTGTGTTTGTGTGGGTTTCGGTGAGAGAAAGGCCACCATCTGAGACACAGAGCAGGGAGAGGGGTCAAGGAGCAAAATGTTTTTGTTGTTGTTGACTGTAATGTTTTTGTTCTACAGTATACTACAACATTCTATAGTAAGTACTACACATGATGAGGGCTAAATGTTTATGTTCTACAACATTCTATAGTAAGTACTACACATGATGAGGGCTAAATGTTTCTGTTGTTGTTGACTGTAATGTTTCTGTTCTACAGTATACTACAACATTCTATAGTAAGTACTACACATGATGAGAGCTAAATGTTTCTGCTCTACAGTATACTACAACATTATATAGTAAGTACTACACATGATGAGGGCTAAATGTTTCTGCTCTACAGTATACTACAACATTATATAGTAAGTACTACACATGATGAGGGCTAAATGTTTCTGTTCTACAGTATACTACAACATTCTATAGTAAGTACTACACATGATGAGGGCTAAATGTTTCTGTTCTACAGTATACTACAACATTCTATAGTAAGTACTACACATGATGAGGGCTAAATGTTTCTGTTGTTGTTGACTGTAATGTTTTTGTTCTACAGTATACTACAACATTCTATAGTAAGTACTACACATGATGAGGGCTAAATGTTTCTGTTCTACAGTATACTACAACATTCTATAGTAAGTACTACACATGATGAGGGCTAAATGTTTCTGTTCTACAGTATACTACAACATTCTATAGTAAGTACTACACATGATGAGGGCTAAATGTTTCTGTTCTACAGTATACTACAACATTCTATAGTAAGTACTACACATGATGAGGGCTAAATGTTTCTGTTGTTGTTGACTGTAATGTTTCTGTTCTACAGTATACTACAACATTCTATAGTAAGTACTACACATGATGAGGGCTAAATGTTTCTGTTGTTGTTGACTGTAATGTTTCTGCTCTACAGTATACTAAAACATTCTATACTAAGTACTACACATGATGAGGGCTAAATGTTTCTGTTGTTGTTGACTGTAATGTCTCTGCTCTACAGTATACTACAACATTCTATAGTAAGTACTACACATGATGAGGGCTAAATGTTTCTGTTCTACAGTATACTACAACATTCTATAGTAAGTACTACACATGATGAGGGCTAAATGTTTCTGTTCTACAGTATACTACAACATTCTATAGTAAGTACTACACATGATGAGGGCTAAATGTTTCTGTTCTACAGTATACTACAACATTCTATAGTAAGTACTACACATGATGAGGGCTAAATGTTTCTGTTGTTGTTGATTGTAATGTTTCTGTTCTACAGTATACTACAACATTCTATAGTAAGTACTACACATGAGGGCTAAATGTTTCTGTTGTTGTTGACTGTAATGTTTCTGCTCTACAGTATACTACAACATTCTATAGTAAGTACTACACATGATGAGGGCTAAATGTTTTTGTTCTACAGTATACTACAACATTCTATAGTAAGTACTACACATGATGAGGGCTAAATGTTTATGTTCTACAGTATACTACAACATTCTATAGTAAGTACTACACATGATGAGGGCTGAATGTTTCTGTTCTACAGTATACTACAACATTCTATAGTAAGTACTACACATGATGAGGGCTAAATGTTTCTGTTGTTGTTGACTGTAATGTTTCTGTTCTACAGTATACTACAACATTCTATAGTAAGTACTACACATGATGAGGGCTAAATGTTTCTGTTCTACAGTATACTACAACATTCTATACTAAGTACTACACATGATGAGGGCTAAATGTTTCTGTTCTACAGTATACTACAACATTCTATAGTAAGTACTACACATGATGAGAGCTAAATGTTTCTGCTCTACAGTATACTACAACATTATATAGTAAGTACTACACATGATGAGGGCTAAATGTTTCTGCTCTACAGTATACTACAACATTATATAGTAAGTACTACACATGATGAGGGCTAAATGTTTCTGTTCTACAGTATACTACAACATTCTATAGTAAGTACTACACATGATGAGGGCTAAATGTTTCTGTTCTACAGTATACTACAACATTCTATAGTAAGTACTACACATGATGAGGGCTAAATGTTTCTGTTGTTGTTGACTGTAATGTTTTTGTTCTACAGTATACTACAACATTCTATAGTAAGTACTACACATGATGAGGGCTAAATGTTTCTGTTCTACAGTATACTACAACATTCTATAGTAAGTACTACACATGATGAGGGCTAAATGTTTCTGTTCTACAGTATACTACAACATTCTATAGTAAGTACTACACATGATGAGGGCTAAATGTTTCTGTTGTTGTTGACTGTAATGTTTCTGTTCTACAGTATACTACAACATTCTATAGTAAGTACTACACATGAGGGCTAAACGTTTCTGTTGTTGTTGACTGTAATGTTTCTGCTCTACAGTATACTAAAACATTCTATACTAAGTACTACACATGATGAGGGCTAAATGTTTCTGTTGTTGTTGACTGTAATGTTTCTGCTCTACAGTATACTACAACATTCTATAGTAAGTACTACACATGATGAGGGCTAAATGTTTCTGTTCTACAGTATACTACAACATTCTATAGTAAGTACTACACATGATGAGGGCTAAATGTTTCTGTTCTACAGTATACTACAACATTCTATAGTAAGTACTACACATGATGAGGGCTAAATGTTTCTGTTCTACAGTATACTACAACATTCTATAGTAAGTACTACACATGATGAGGGCTAAATGTTTCTGTTGTTGTTGACTGTAATGTTTCTGTTCTACAGTATACTACAACATTCTATAGTAAGTACTACACATGAGGGCTAAATGTTTCTGTTGTTGTTGACTGTAATGTTTCTGCTCTACAGTATACTACAACATTCTATAGTAAGTACTACACATGATGAGGGCTAAATGTTTTTGTTCTACAGTATACTACAACATTCTATAGTAAGTACTACACATGATGAGGGCTAAATGTTTATGTTCTACAGTATACTACAACATTCTATAGTAAGTACTACACATGATGAGGGCTGAATGTTTCTGTTCTACAGTATACTACAACATTCTATAGTAAGTACTACACATGATGAGGGCTAAATGTTTCTGTTGTTGTTGACTGTAATGTTTCTGTTCTACAGTATACTACAACATTCTATAGTAAGTACTACACATGATGAGGGCTAAATGTTTCTGTTCTACAGTATACTACAACATTCTATACTAAGTACTACACATGATGAGGGCTAAATGTTTCTGTTCTACAGTATACTAAAACATTCTATACTAAGTACTACACATGATGAGGGCTAAATGTTTCTGTTGTTGTTGACTGTAATGTTTCTGTTCTACAGTATACTACAACATTCTATAGTAAGTACTACACATGATGAGGGCTAAATGTTTCTGTTCTACAGTATACTACAACATTCTATACTAAGTACTACACATGATGAGGGCTAAATGTTTCTGTTCTCCAGTATACTACAACATTCTATACTAAGTGCTACACATGATGAGGGCTAAATGTTTCTGTTCTACAGTATACTACAACATTCTATAGTAAGTACTACACATGATGAGGGCTAAATGTTTCTGTTGTTGTTGACTGTAATGTTTCTGCTCTACAGTATACTACAACATTCTATACTAAGTACTACACATGATGAGGGCTATATGTTTCTGCTCTACAGTATACTACAACATTCTATACTAAGTGCTACACATGATGAGGGCTAAATGTTTCTGTTCTACAGTATACTACAACATTCTATACTAAGTACTACACATGATGAGGGCTAAATGTTTCTGTTCTATGGTATACTACAACATTCTATAGTAAGTACTACACATGATGAGGGTTAAATGTTTCTGTTCTACTGTATACTACAACATTCTATAGTAAGTACTACACATGATGAGGGCTAAATGTTTATGTTCTACAGTATACTACAACATTCTATAGTAAGTACTACACATGATGAGGGCTAAATGTTTCTGTTGTTGTTGACTGTAATGTTTCTGCTCTACAGTATACTACAACATTCTATACTAAGTACTACACATGATGAGGGCTAAATGTTTCTGTTCTACAGTATACTACAACATTCTATACTAAGTACTACACATGATGAGGGCTAAATGTTTCTGTTCTACAGTATACTACAACATTCTATACTAAGTACTACACATGATGAGGGCTAAATGTGTCTGTTCTACAGTATACTACAACATTCTATACTAAGTACTACACATGATGAGGGCTGAATGTGTCTGTTCTACAGTATACTACAACATTCTATACTAAGTACTACACATGATGAGGGCTAAATGTGTCTGTTCTACAGTATACTACAACATTCTATACTAAGTACTACACATGATGAGGGCTGTACATTTTGGAGAATATCCAGAGGTGTGGAGACTTTCCGCGGGAATTAAAGGGAATATATGGGAATGAATATTAATACCATTTAAATGTAGATGTTTTTTTCATTGGATATATTTACCATACCATATGGACACAGAAACATAAACCTTATCATAATAATTGCACATTTTTAAATCCTTCTAATAGAAAAAAAACATTACAAATTTTACTTTAACTAAATGAGTTGACTCTTCACATGGGATGATTTCACTGAACAACAAAAGAAAGGGAGTATTGAATGATCCCCAATGACCCATCGCATCTCCCAAAAATGTTTTCAACATACATCTGTAAAATGATAGTCTAGAAACTAAAGCTTTGGTTGTCTTTCCTCTCAGGCTTCCAAGTCTTCTCCCTGGACCTCCTCAATGTCCACCTCTTGAACATCAGATTCTGAGGTCTCATCTTCACTGTCACTTTCCAACCTTGTTAAGGATGGCTCGTTGTCAGGCTCAAAAAGCCTCAAATTTGCAGACGGCCACCAATTTTTCAACCCTTGTATTGGTGTGTGTTCCCAAACAAGGACCAGTTGCGCTCTGAGACGGCTGATGTTGGTGGGATTTGGAGGATGATGGAGTCAACAGGGGAAAGAGCCTCGGATACACAAAGTCCCTTCCACCAGGTGGCTGATGAGATATGTTGGCACGACTGCCATATTGCATCTCCATCACAAAGCCCTTGCTTGGAAGTGTACTTCGCCAGACTGCCAAGAACCTCGCTCTCATCCAGGCTAAGGTGGCGAGACACGGTAGTGATGACACCATAGGCCTTGTTGATCTCTGCACCAGACAGGATGCTCTTGCCAGCACACTTGGGGTTCAACATGTACGCTGCGACGTGTTTGGGCTTCAGTCAGAAGTCTTCACGCTTTTTGATGTATTTCAGAACTGCAGTTTCCTCTGCTTGGAGAACCAGTGAAGTGGGCAGGGCTTTATGGATTTCTTCTCTTACATCTGCAGAGTCTGAACATCAGACAGGATGCAGGCATTGTCTCCCTCAATCTGTGCAATGGCTACTGCTATAGGTTTCAGCAGTTTCAGGCTGCTAACCACTTTCTCCCAAAATACATCATCCAGGAGGATCCTCTTAATGGGGCTGTCCATATCGGCAGACTGTGATATGGCCATTTCTTGGAGAGACTCCTTCCCCTCCAGGAGATTGTCAAACATGATGACAACACCACCCCAACGGGTGTTGCGGGGCAGCTTCAACGTGTTGCTCTTTTTCTTCTCACTTTGCTTGGTGAGGTAGATTGCTGCTTTAAATTGATGACCCTTCACATACCTAACCATTTCCTTGGCTCTTTTGTAGAGTGTATCCATTGTTTTCAGTGCCATGATGTCCTTGAGGAGCAGATGCAATGCATGAGCAGCACAGCCAATGGGTGTGATGTGAGGGTAGGACTCCTCCACTTTAGACCAAGCAGCCTTCATGTTCACAGCATTGTCTGTCACCAAATACATTCTGTGGTCCAAGGTCATTGATGACTGCCATCAGCTCATCTGCAATGTAGAGACCAGTGTGTCTGTTGTCCCTTGTGTCTGTGCTCTTGTAGAATACTGGTTGAGGGGTGGAGATGATGTAGTTAATTATTACTTTCCCTCGAACGTTCGACCACCCATCAGAGATGATTGCAATACAGGCTGCTTTCTCTATGATTTGCTTGACCTTCACTTGAACTCTGCATCCAGCAAATGAGTAGATAAAACATGTCTGGTTGGAGGGGCGTATGCTGGGTGAAGAACATTCAGAAATCTCGTCCAATACACATTGCCTGTTAGCATCAGTGGTTAACCAGTTGCATACACAGCTCGAGCAAGACATTCATCAGCATTTCTCTGACTACGTTCCTCCATTGAGTCAATAACAACTTCCGATTCCAGGAGGACCATGAGTTTTTGCTATCGATAAGGTGTCTGATTCATCATTTTCTCCTCAAATAGAAATAGAGGGACTTTTGTCAGAGGTTGCTGAGGGAACTTTATGCACTTGGCCAGACGATACTGCATATTTGTTGCATCCTTCACATATGATTTGCCACAGTACTTGAACATATACACAGCTTTTCCTTCGATATTAGCTGCAGTGAAATGTCTCCACACATCAGATAGTGCCCTTGGCATTTTCCTGTAAAGATTAGAAAAAATACTATTCCATGTACAGATAAATAGTTAAGCAGTCAGATTAAACAACTCCTTTGTAAGATACATGTTTTAAAATGAAACATGTATGAAAACAGGTGAATTAACACTCCTCAGTTAGAAGGCTCAAGCAAGCTAAAAATAACATGGTAGCACAAACTAACTAGCAGAAATTGTAAACAAGTTCAAAATGATTTAAACACATGTTGCTGTAGGCTACTATTTACTAGTTAACAAAAATGTATGTATGTCATCTAAAAAATATTCACCCCACTCAGTATTGGAATAAAAATTTACCAGAAAGCATGTAGTCCTTGGCTCAGACAGTGTAGTAGTGGGGGCTCAATAGCACCTCATTAGTGTGCAAGATCTTGAGAATCAGCTGTACATGTGATGGAAGAGTGCACTGTGCATGCAGAGGGTTGGATTGAATTGGTGATAGTTTAACTAAAATATGCCACAAGACCTAGAATTGCCTTATGTGTATCCCACAAAAAAACTTTCACTGTTCACTGTTCACTGTTACCCGAGATGGCATAGCAGTTCAGACGTCTTTTGTCCTCGTCTTGTCGTGTCCTGTATATATATATATTTACAACTTTTTTTTTTCACATACATTTTTTTATTTTCCATCAACTCATCTTCAAAACACTCTCCTGCAACCCGCCTCACCAATTTATATTTATAAATAAGTATTATTTACCTCAAATCTGCAATCCTCCAAGAAGCTAGCCAGAAGCTAGCTAGAAGCTAGCCAGGAGCTAGCTAGAAGCTAATCAGAAGCTAGTTCAGAAGCTAGTTAGCTTCTTTACTGGCAAATCGTTAGTATTCAGCTAACCACGGTTTGTGGTCATCAGCTATCCTTTAGCTTGAAAATCTATCGCCAGTTTTGTACGGCGCAGCGCGGCTCGGAACGGAACATACCGGACCAATTTTTCTCTCCGTGTCCTTGGATTTCAACTGCTCTCTGGACATTCATTCCCGGATCTCACAGCTAGCCAGCTGCTATCCGTGTGTCTATCTGCTCTCGTCGATTCCGGAGCAAACATCAATTACTCCGGAGCTAGCCAGCTCCGTAAATCACTCCTGAGCTCCGTCAATCACTCCTGGGCTGCAGTCACCTATCCGGACCCGTTTTACTGCCTATGCGGAGCCCCACTGGGCCTTCACAACTGGACTGCCAACGTTGTCTACCCGAAGGAGATCCGGCTGGCTCCTCCGTCTCGACGTTACCTGAACGCCCATCTGCGGCCTGCTAACCGTTAGCTGTCTTACCGGCAGCTCTCAGAATAGACAATCGGACAATTTATTTATTTTTATTATTATTATTGTGTTTATTCTTGGGCCTCTATAACTATATCTATTGTTTTTATTTTATTTTTGTTGTTGTGTGATTTGGACTAATTCCCTCTACCACACGGAACCCCACTAATCTACTGACGGAACACAAGAGGTGGCTAACAACAGACCCCCTTCCTATGCTAGCTTGCTACCGATGTCCTGGCTAGCTGTCTAAATCGCCTTGACCCCGAAACCAACCACTCCACTCTCTGGACTCTTTTGATCACTCGACTAAGGATGCCTCTCCTTAATGTCAATATGTCTTGTCCATTGCTGTTCTGGTTAGTGTTTATTGGCTTATTTCACTGTAGAGCCTCTAGTCCTGCTCACTATACATTATCCAATTTATTAGTTCCACCACCCACACATGCAATGTCATGTCCTGGTTTCAATGATGTTTCTAGAGACAATATCTCTCTCTTCATCACTCAATACCTAGGTTTACCTCCACTGTATTCACATCCTACCATACCTTTGTCTGTACATTATACCTTGATGCTATTTTATCGCCCCCAGAAACCTCCTTTTACTCTCTGTTCCAGACGTTTTAGACGACCAATTCTTATTGCTTTTAGCCGTACCCTTATTCTTCTCCTCCTATGTTCCTCTGGCGATGTAGAGGTGAATCCAGGCCCTGCAATGCCTAGCTCCACTCCTATTCCCCAGGCGCTCTCTTTTGATGACTTCTGTAACCGTAATAGCCTTGGTTTCATGCATGTTAACATTAGAAGCCTCCTCCCTAAGTTTGTTCTATTCATTGTTGCCACCCCTATTACTAGCCTGTTCAACCTCTCTTTCGTGTCGTCTGAGATTCCCAAAGATTGGAAAGCAGCTGCGGTCATCCCCCTCTTCAAAGGGGGGGGACACTCTTGACCCAAACTGCTACAGACCTATATCTATCCTACCATGCCTTACTAAGGTCTTCGAAAGCCAAGTCAACAAACAGATTACCGACCATTTCGAATCTAACCATACCTTCTCTGCTATGCAATCTGGTTTCAGAGCTGGTCATGGGTGCACCTCAGCCACGCTCAAGGTCCTAAACGATATCTTAACCGCCATCGATAAGAAACATTACTGTGCAGCCGTATTCATTGATCTGGCCAAGGCTTTCGATTCTGTCAACCACCACATCCTCATCGGCAGACTCGACAGCCTTGGTTTCTCAAATGATTGCCTCATCTGGTTCACCAACTATTTCTCTGATAGAGTTCAGTGTGTCAAATCGGAGGGTCTGCTGTCCAGACCTCTGGCAGTCTCTATGGGGGTGCCACAGGGTTCAATTCTTGGACCGACTCTCTTCTCTGTATACATCAATGAGGTTGCTCTTGCTGCTGGTGAGTCCCTGATCCACCTCTACGCAGACGACACCATTCTGTATACTTCCGGCCCTTCTTTGGACACTGTGTTAACAATCCTCCAGGCAAGCTTCAATGCCATACAACTCTCCTTCCGTGGCCTCCAATTGCTCTTAAATACAAGTAAAACTAAATCCATGCTCTTCAACCGATCGCTACCTGCACCTACCCGCCTGTCCAACATCACTACTCTGGACGGCTCTGACTTAGAATACGTGGACAACTACAAATACTTAGGTGTCTGGTTAGACTGTAAACTCTCCTTCCAGACCCATATCAAACATCTCCAATCCAAAGTTAAATCTAGAATTGGCTTCCTATTTCGCAACAAAGCATCCTTCACTCATGCTGCCAAACATACCCTTGTAAAACTGACCATCCTACCAATCCTCGACTTTGGCGATGTCATTTACAAAATAGCCTCCAATACCCTACTCAACAAATTGGATGCAGTCTATCACAGTGCAATCCGTTTTGTCACCAAAGCCCCATATACTACCCACCATTGCGACCTGTACGCTCTCGTTGGCTGGCCCTCGCTTCATACTCGTCGCCAAACCCACTGGCTCCATGTCATCTACAAGACCCTGCTAGGTAAAGTCCCCCCTTATCTCAGCTCGCTGGTCACCATAGCATCTCCCACCTGTAGCACACGCTCCAGCAGGTATATCTCTCTGGTCACCCCAAAAACCAATACTTTCTTTGGCCGCCTCTCCTTCCAGTTCTCTGCTGCCAATGACTGGAACGAACTACAAAAATCACTAGCTTTAAGCACCAACTGTCAGAGCAGCTCACATATTACTGCACCTGTACATAGCCCACCTATAATTTAGCCCAAACAACTACCTCTTTCCCAACTGTATTTAATTTATTTATTTATTTTGCTCCTTTGCACCCCATTATTTTTATGTCTACTTTGCACATTATTCCATTGCAAAACTACCATTCCAGTGTTTTACGTGCTAAATTGTATTTACTTTGCCACCATGGCCTTTTTTGCCTTTACCTCCCTTCTCACCTCATTTGCTCACATTGTATATAGACTTGTTTATACTGTATTATTGACTGTTTGTTTGTTTTACTCCATGTGTAACTCTGTGTCGTTGTATCTGTCGAACTGCTTTGCTTTATCTTGGCCAGGTCGCAATTGTAAATGAGAACTTGTTCTCAACTTGCCTACCTGGTTAAATAAAGGTGAGAAAAAAAAATAAGTTAACTTTTCTGATGAATTTAAGTAAAATTCTCAAAATTGCCAAGCTTCACTTTCCAAGATCAAGGGATACTACAAGGTGTAGTATAATATTCTACAGTATACTAAAGTTTACTATAGAATTCTATAGTAAGTACTGTAGTATTCTATAGTAAACTGTAGTATCTTTGTATGCCTCCCTATCAGTCTTTATTCTATTCACTCTCATAATCTTAAATGATCCTGTATCTTTTCTAAACTCAGTCACACACACACACAGCTGGCTGATACACCCTGCGGAACAGAAGGTACTACTCCAACATCTTTAAACACAGATCCACTTTGTCCAAACTACACTACAGACTGGTGGCCAACTGAAATGGAAAGAATACTATTTGGTTATACTATATTCACATATTATGTAATTTGTGACACTTGATTCATGACTGTTGATTCATAATTCCAATTTACCAGCGGTTTGAGATGACTTGGGAATTAATTGGGCTATTGAATGCCACTTGGCATTTTTCAAGAACAATAGCGTATGTCTGATACTAGCGTTAGCACCCCGTATTATCGGCATATTCAACAGCGTTTTTAAGAAGTATATTACCTTCAACACTGTTATCTTGTGATCAAGCCATCAATGTTTTGTGATTATTGGTGTCGAAAAATGTTAGCTAACGTGTTAGCAATTAGCATGTTTGACATTTCAGTGGAAACACTACGACTATCAGCAGTTTAGTCCGGTATTATCGGCATACGGTCCCCAGTTATTTGCTTATCAGTTTAATTTAGTTCAAAAAAGAGACACCAACCTCGTATCCGAAGTGTTTACTAGATAGTTGACGAGTTGGCTAGCCTGCCAGTAAAACGTGTCTGTCAACTTGTCATTGTGTAGCCCGGTGCACACTCCTGTAGACTCTTCTCCAATTCAGTGGTTTAACCAAATAATGTCTCATTATTTGTTTTACAGATTAATCTTATGTTTTGAGGACGTAGATAACATTTTAATACTAACATATAAATGAGCATGAATAATTTAGGTAAAAAGTTGGATATTAAACGACCTGTCACACAGTTGAATTTTACAACACTCCTAAACGGCAATGAAAATCAGTGGTCAGCTAGCGAGAAGGGTGTCTTTAGTCGCAAAACGTACCATTTTTTTTAGGGCATTGAAACGTTGAGCTCGAGGTGATCCTCCAACCACTAGAGAGTGTCTGACGTTAGGGGGTGTCCGATGTTGGGGGAAAATGAGCTAACAGTGAAGCACTATTCCACTGACTGTGTCTCTGTCTGTTCTCTGTTTTACAGCTAGAGGGCTTCAATTAAGCATTGTCATGTGAATCCATGCACACACGCCCACACGCCAAATTAAGATTTGATCTCACCACAGCCAATTAAAGGTTAAAGGCCACGCGTAAGGTCACCGCCATTCGCCTCTCCTCTCCTTCTCACCTCAAATCAAATCAACATACACAAGGTTAGCAGACGATAATGCGAGTGTAGCGAAATGCTTGTGCTTCTAGTTCCGACCGTGCAGTAATATCTAACAAGTAATCTAACAATTTCACAACAACTACCTTATACACACAAGTGTAAAGGAATGAATAAGAATATGTACATAAATATATGGATGAGCGATAGTGGAACGGCATAGGCAGGATGCAGTAGATGGTATCGAGTACAGTATATATACATATGAGATGAGTAATGTAGGGTATGTAAACATAATTATATCTCTTTCTCCTCGTTTCTCCTCCCCTCCCAAGTCCCTGACCCACTCTACCACATCCTCTCCTCCTCTAACTCTGTTTCTCTCTCTGTTTCTCTCTCACTCCCCCATCATGCCATATGCTTCCAACTGCCTTCCTCGACAGCTACAGGATTTAAGCGCTCCATCCAACCGGCCAACCAGTCTTTAAAAACAACATGTTCCCTTCCTCTCCGACCCTATTTACCCTACAGTGGGAGTGTATGTATTCAGTGGGTAAAGAATGAGAGACGGAGGGAGAGAAGGAGAAAGTGAAAAGGAAGAGAGAGTCTTGCTGTCTTAGGTCTCTCTTGTTGTGATGTGTGTCCTATATTTTTATTTAATTTATTTTTCATTTTTAATCCCAGCCCCACAGGAGGCATTTTGCCTTTTGGTAGGCCGTCATTGTAAACAACTAAAAATGAGTTCTTAACTGAATTGCCTAGTTAAATAAAGGTTAAATAAAATGACAAACATTTGGTAAGAATGTTTCATGTATCATTACCTACAGATGAAAACAACTGTTGGACATTAGATCGGTGGAAACGGCTGAAACTTGAGCTTCCCTGATCTGGGTCCTTTGTTTGAACTTCCAGATGCTTCTCCATTCATCTATTCCCCTCACGGAACAACGCCTCTCCCCTGTTTGACCTAGATAGTTTGCGTGTGTATTTATATGTAGGCTCCGTGTGCCTTTTTAAAATGGATTATTATTGAATGATATAACTCACAGGGGAGAGAAGCTGTTGATTACTTTGAATCTTTTAACTTTGTGGCAGTGTGTGTGTGTGTGTGTGTGTGTGTGTGTGTGTGTGTGTGTGTGTGTGTGTGTGTGTGTGTGTGTGTGTGTGTGTGTGTGTGTGTGTGTGTGTGTGTGTGTGTGTGTGTGTGTGTGTGTGTGTGTGTGTGTGTGTGTGTGTTACATACAGGTAAAAGTCCCTCCTGCTGATCAGTGGTGAAACTCATTCTCTCACAGGACATCACACATTACACACACACACACACAAACTCACACACACACACACACACACACACACACACACACACACACACACACACACACACACACACACACACACACACACACACACACACACACACACTGATAAACAGACTCACACACTGATAAACAGACTCACACACTGATAAACAGACTCACACACTGATAAACAGACTCACACACTGATAAACAGACTCACACACATATTATTAACCTCAATACTAAAAGACACCCAGTAGTTAGTCAGCTGTTAGTCAGTAGTTAGTCAGTAGTTAGTCAGCAGTTAGTCAGCAGTTAGTCAGTAGTTAGTCAGCAGTTAGTCAGCTGTTAGTCAGTGGATAGTCAGTGGATAGTCAGTAGTTAGTCAGTAGTTAGTCAGCAGTAAGTCAGCAGTAAGTCAGCAGTTAGTCAGCAGTTAGTCAGCAGTTAGTCAGCAGTTAGTCAGCTGTTAGTCAGCAGTTAGTCAGCAGTTAGTCAGCAGTTAGTCAGCAGTTAGTCAGTAGTTAGTCAGTAGTTAGTCAGTGGTTAGTCAGTGGTTAGTCAGCAGTTAGTCAGCAGTTAGTCAGCAGTTAGTCAGTAGTTAGTCAGTGGATAGTCAGTGGATAGTCAGCTGTTAGTCAGCAGTTAGTCAGCAGTTAGTCAGCAGTTAGTCAGCAGTTAGTCAGCAGTTAGTCAGCAGTTAGTCAGTGGATAGTCAGCAGTTAGTCAGTGGATAGTCAGCAGTTAGTCAGCTGTTAGTCAGTGGATAGTCAGCAGTTAGTCAGCTGTTAGTCAGCAGTTAGTCAGCAGTTAGTCAGTGGATAGTCAGCAGTTAGTCAGTGGATAGTCAGCAGTTAGTCAGCAGTTAGTCAGCGGATAGTCAGCAGTTAGTCAGTGGATAGTCAGCAGTTAGTCAGTAGATAGTCTTTAGATAGTCAGCAGTTAGTCAGTGGATAGTCAGTAGGTAGTCAGCAGTTAGTCAGTGGATAGTCAGCAGTTAGTCAGCAGTTAGTCAGTGGATAGTCAGCAGTTAGTCAGTGGATAGTCAGCAGTTAGTCAGTGGATAGTCAGCAGTTAGTCAGCGGATAGTCAGCAGTTAGTCAGTAGGTAGTCAGCAGTTAGTCAGTAGTTAGTCAGTGGATAGTCAGTAGTTAGTCAGCAGTTAGTCAGCAGTTAGTCAGTGGATAGTCAGTAGGTAGTCAGCAGTTAGTCAGTAGTTAGTCAGTGGATAGTCAGTAGGTAGTCAGCAGTTAGTCAGTGGATAGTCAGCAGTTAGTCAGCAGTTAGTCAGCAGTTAGTCAGTGGATAGTCAGCAGTTAGTCAGTGGATAGTCAGCAGTTAGTCAGCAGTTAGTCAGTGGATAGTCAGCAGTTAGTCAGCGGATAGTCAGTAGGTAGTCAGCAGTTAGTCAGTGGATAGTCAGCAGTTAGTCAGTGGATAGTCAGCAGTTAGTCAGCGGATAGTCAGCAGTTAGTCAGTGGATAGTCAGTAGGTAGTCAGCAGTTAGTCAGTAGTTAGTCAGTGGATAGTCAGTAGGTAGTCAGCAGTTAGTCAGTGGATAGTCAGCAGTTAGTCAGCAGTTAGTCAGCAGTTAGTCAGTGGATAGTCAGCAGTTAGTCAGCAGTTAGTCAGTAGATAGTCTTTAGATAGTCAGCTGTTAGTCAGCAGATAGTCAGCAGTTAGTCAGCAGTTAGTCAGTAGTTAGTCAGCAGTTAGTCAGTAGTTAGTCAGCAGTTAGTCAGCAGATAGTCAGCAGATAGTCAGCAGATAGTCAGCAGTTAGTCAGCAGTTAGTCAGCAGTTAGTCAGCAGTTAGTCAGTAGTTAGTCAGCAGTTAGTCAGTGGATAGTCAGTAGGTAGTCAGTAGTTAGTCAGCAGTTAGTCAGCAGTTAGTCAGTGGATAGTCAGCAGTTAGTCAGCAGTTAGTCAGTAGATAGTCTTTAGATAGTCTTTAGATAGTCAGCTGTTAGTCAGCAGATAGTCAGCTGTTAGTCAGCAGATAGTCAGCAGTTAGTCAGCAGTTAGTCAGCAGTTAGTCATTAGTTAGTCAGTAGGTAGTCAGCTGTTAGTCAGTAGTTAGTCAGCAGTTAGTCAGTAGATAGTCAGTAGATAGTCAGTAGTTAGTCAGTAGGTAGTTAGTCAGCTGTTAGTCAGTAGGTAGTCAGCAGTTAGTCACTAGTTAGTAAGCTGTTAGTCAGTGGATAGTCAGTAGGTAGTCAGCTGTTAGTCAGTAGTTAGTCAGCAGTTAGTCAGTAGGTAGTCAGCAGTTAGTCAGTGGATAGTCAGCAGTTAGTCAGTGGATAGTCAGCAGTTAGTCAGTGGATAGTCAGCAGTTAGTCAGCGGATAGTCAGCAGTTAGTCAGCGGATAGTCAGCAGTTAGTCAGTAGGTAGTCAGCAGTTAGTCAGTAGTTAGTCAGTGGATAGTCAGTAGGTAGTCAGCAGTTAGTCAGTGGATAGTCAGCAGTTAGTCAGCGGATAGTCAGCAGTTAGTCAGTGGATAGTCAGTAGGTAGTCAGCAGTTAGTCAGTAGATAGTCTTTAGATAGTCAGCTGTTAGTCAGCAGATAGTCAGCAGTTAGTCAGCAGTTAGTCAGTAGTTAGTCAGCAGTTAGTCAGTAGTTAGTCAGCAGTTAGTCAGCAGATAGTCAGCAGATAGTCAGCAGATAGTCAGCAGTTAGTCAGCAGTTAGTCAGCAGTTAGTCAGCAGTTAGTCAGTAGTTAGTCAGCAGTTAGTCAGTGGATAGTCAGTAGGTAGTCAGTAGTTAGTCAGCAGTTAGTCAGCAGTTAGTCAGTGGATAGTCAGCAGTTAGTCAGCAGTTAGTCAGTAGATAGTCTTTAGATAGTCTTTAGATAGTCAGCTGTTAGTCAGCAGATAGTCAGCTGTTAGTCAGCAGATAGTCAGCTGTTAGTCAGCAGATAGTCAGCAGTTAGTCAGCAGTTAGTCAGCAGTTAGTCATTAGTTAGTCAGTAGGTAGTCAGCTGTTAGTCAGTAGTTAGTCAGCAGTTAGTCAGTAGATAGTCAGTAGATAGTCAGTAGTTAGTCAGTAGGTAGTTAGTCAGCTGTTAGTCAGTAGGTAGTCAGCAGTTAGTCACTAGTTAGTAAGCTGTTAGTCAGTGGATAGTCAGTAGGTAGTCAGCTGTTAGTCAGTAGTTAGTCAGCAGTTAGTCAGTAGGTAGTCAGCAGTTAGTCAGTGGATAGTCAGCAGTTAGTCAGTGGATAGTCAGCAGTTAGTCAGTGGATAGTCAGCAGTTAGTCAGCGGATAGTCAGCAGTTAGTCAGCGGATAGTCAGCAGTTAGTCAGTAGGTAGTCAGCAGTTAGTCAGTAGTTAGTCAGTGGATAGTCAGTAGGTAGTCAGCAGTTAGTCAGTGGATAGTCAGCAGTTAGTCAGCGGATAGTCAGCAGTTAGTCAGTGGATAGTCAGTAGGTAGTCAGCAGTTAGTCAGTAGTTAGTCAGCTGTTAGTCAGTGGATAGTCAGTAGGTAGTCAGCAGTTAGTCAGCAGTTAGTCAGTGGATAGTCAGCAGTTAGTCAGCGGATAGTCAGCAGTTAGTCAGCGGATAGTCAGTAGGTAGTCAGCAGTTAGTCAGTAGTTAGTCAGTAGTTAGTCAGTGGATAGTCAGCAGTTAGTCAGTAGTTAGTCAGCTGTTAGTCAGTGGATAGTCAGTAGGTAGTCAGCAGTTAGTCAGCAGTTAGTCAGTAGTTAGTCAGTAGGTAGTCAGTAGTTAGTCAGCTGTTAGTCAGTGGATAGTCAGTAGGTAGTCAGCAGTTAGTCAGTAGTTAGTCAGTGGATAGTCAGTGGATAGTCAGTAGGTAGTCAGCAGTTAATCAGTAGTTAGTCAGTAGTTCCATCTATAAGAACGCTAAAGCTTCGTCTGGGATTTACCTCATTATCTCAATTTTAAATCCCAATAAGTATATTTTGATGGATGGAAACGTTTTGTGGATTTGAAAAATGTGATCATTTGATACAGTTGAAATATTTACAAATTAGATGCGCTGAAATCAAAGCAAATGAACACTTTATAGTGATATTATGTCTGATCTGGAAAACAATGTCATGTATGTATAGATGGGTGTAATCTAGAGCCAAGCGTTTTGACTTGTAATCTGAGGGTATCCTGCTTGTTGAATTATGCAACAGAACGTGACAACAACAGTAAATAATGAAGTGGTCTAGACAGCGTAGCTGAGTGCAGGTACGCCTAAACAGAGGAGTTGTTTGTGGTTGCGGCCTTGTTCCACCCCTTTATGTTAATGAATGCATATGTACAAATACACCCCCCATGTATTTATGCAAATGAGGCACATGTTATTTTCGTTCTTTTAATACAAAATATATAATAAATACCTGATATAATTAGAGCACATATATATAGGAGTGCCATCCACAAATAAAAAACTGGAACATTTTACAATAAATGGAAAACCTGAATTCTGACCAAAATCCCTGAACTGAATTTATTTATTTGTCTGTGCCAGTAAAATGTTGTATGATTCCTTCAATACCTAATGGATTTTTTTTTTAAATCTAAAAGTTTGTGGAGTATGTTGATCCATTGTCCTTTGTGGCAGTTATAATAATTATTATAACTTTTAACAATCGTGATGACTGCTGCTTGTGTGTGTGTGTGTGTGTGTGTGTGTGTGTGTGTGTGTGTGTGTGTGTGTGTGTGTGTGTGTGTGTGTGTGTGTGTGTGTGTGTGTGTGTGTGTGTGTGTGTGTGTGTGTGTGTGTGTGTGTGTGTGTGTGTGTGTGTGTGTGTGTGTGTGTGTGTGTGTGTGTGTGTGTGTGTGTATACTGATGCTCGCTGGCGGTAGCTGTTGTATAAGATGAGGGTCTAAGGTCAAACAGAAACCATGGGAGACGTCCAACAAACAGACCAACTAACTTCCTCCTCACACACAGATGCACATTCAATCACACACACACACACTATGGAGAGGGAGGGATGGAGAGTAGGGAAAGAGAGAATGGAGAGAGGAGAGAGGATGAGAGTTGAATGTACTGTGGCATACAGTAGTACACAAACACCAATGCAGTTAAGAATGTGTTACGAATGTGTTCTTCTATCTTGCCTAGTTAAAAAACAGCTCACCACCACTATGAGATCCTTCCCATCCCTCTCTCCTCCCTTGTTCCTTTTCCCCTCCTCTCCCCTGCTTCCATTTCTTCTTCCTTTAACCACCTTTTCCTTTTTTCCCCTCCCTCCCTCCCTCCCTCCCTCCCCCTCCCTCCCTCCCTCCCTCCCTCCCTCCCTCCCTCCCTCCCTCCCTCCCCCTCCCTCCCTCCCTCCCTCCCTCCCTCCCTCCCTCCCTCATCGTCACTCTCTCTCTGGGCTTAAGGAGCCAAGCCTGGTTGTCGTGGTAACCCAGCTGTAAGTGACCAACACAAGCTTGCTTCCTGCCATCACCATAGAAACACTTCCTGGCTGGTTGTCGGGGGCAGCAGAGGAAAAAACAGCAGCTGGATTTACCATCGGTATTACAGTTTTTTTCCAACTGCTTACCACACAAAATCTTTTCATGTCACACGATTTCTGAAACCTCTCACTCAAAGTGCAAAACTACACACCAAATATCCAAAACCTTAAGCTATTTCTCAGCCTTTGACTCAGTTGTCAATTGCATAAAACACTTTTTTCAAAACACGACACACAATTCTCTACCTAAAACACAAAAATCTAACAGGAAGTGACTTGCTTTCCTTTTCCAAACACAACCAATGCTACACTTATTCACCAGGTCACACACACACTCCTCACATGTGCAAACACTAATAGCTTAACTGATCACTAACAAATCACTGCTTTACTGTCGTCCAGCACAACTTGAGTCGATTTACAGTGGCGTCCATAATTTGAACCTTCAGAAATGAGAACAGGTAAGCAACTGTCTAATGACTATTTTAGCATCACAGTAATGTACTGTAGAATACGTATGACTGCATAGTATTGCATAAACATTTGTAACTCTAAGCCATCCACTTACTGCACTGCATTGAATGAATGAATGAATGAGGTTGGTTGGTTGAATGAATGAGGTTGGTTATCATGCTGTACTACCTTTTTTTGTACATTGTTTATAGTTCCTATGCTGAACACATACGGTGTTTGAATTCTGTACAGAGTGGAAAGACATCATGGAAGACGAGGACGCTAGTTTACAGATGTACAAGAGACTGCAATTATAAATATGGTTTTGGCCAACAATGCAATTAGGATTCGAGAGATAAGAGAGCATATCTTGAATAACGACACCATATTTAACAACATCAATGCTGTGAGCCTGTCGACCACACAACGCATCCTCCAACGGCACCGAGTGACGATGAAACAACTTTACAAGGTGCCATTTGAGAGAAACTCTGACAGTGTCAAGAATATGCGACATGACTTTGTAGAGGTATGTATGCAACACTACTTCCAGTACTTCAGACATACCATATTTACTCATCTGTATATCCTTTTGTCTGTTACAGAGAGTATTGGAGCTGGATGCCCATGTAATTCACCATGAATTTATTTATGTGGATGAGGTTGGCTTCAACCTCACCAAAACCAGACGCCGCAGAAGAAATGTAATAGCAATTACCAATGTCCCTGGACAGCGTGGGGGTAATGTGTGCTGTCATCACTCAAAACGGGGTCCTCCATCACAATGCCACACTGGGTCCGTACAACACCGGCCATATGCTCACTTTTCTGGATGCAATTTACACAATGCTTGTGCAGAATTCTGTCGGAAAATTCTACAAGTCCAGAGAAATAAACCAACTGATGCATGTAGGGCAGAATTGGGCTGCTTTCCAGTAGTAATGAAAATACAGAAAAGATCCTAAAAATGTTGGCTACATCTAAATTCAAGTCCAAATTGAAGTGTGCAATTTAAAGCACTTCAAACCCAGGAGCTGCGCCCAGAAACGAGCCCTCTCAGTCAGCTGGTGTTGGACCTAACCAACCAAGCTGACACCAGCACTGCTTCAAAAGAAAGAATTCCAATAAACAAAATCATGAACCAATCAAAGGGCTCATATTTACAACATTGGAAAAAACGAAACAAAATCACAAAAGCCGACTAAATTGCTATCTGACCCTAAACAGAGAATATGAATTGTCTGATTATCTCTACTCTGTCAGAGATACGAAGCAGAGACAGGTCCTTACCAAGTACAGGCTGAGTGACCACCGATTGGCAATAGAAACTGGCAGACATAAAAAGACATGGCTACCCAAAGAGAGACAGAGATGCACTTTCTCTTTTACTGTGATAAATATTCCTTACAAAGAGATTCATTATTCACAGAAATGACTACATTTATTCCAATTTTGAACTTATTAAACCCAGAGGAAAAACTAAGAATACTCATGGGCGAAGGAGCAATGGCTCCTCTTGCAGCCAAATATGTATTTTCCTGCCAAAGCCCGAGGGACACTGAATAATAACATCTGCATAGTAAACAGTAACTTACTTATTATTACTATTACTGTGATTACTATTATTATTGCTGTTTATCATTCCAAATAGTAGTGGTATGGGTAGTAATGGTAATTTATACAGTTTAGTAATGGTAGTAGTAGTAGTAGTAGTAATGATGATAGTTGTTGTAGTACTGATGTAATGGTGAAGATGACCGTTATTTAGTCAGTTAGTTATAGTTTCATTTGACATATTTATATTTTTACATGTATTACATTTCTACTATTGACTGTTACCATTATATTGTTATTATGTTTGTATTTAATTTTGTATTATTATTTACTACCATTTTATATTATTATTTATTATCATTTATAATTTTACTACAATGTATATTGAATACATTGTTGCTTTGGCAATATTGACACAATGTTTTTCATGCCAATAAAGCAGCTTGAATTTGAGAGAGAGAGAGAGAGAGAGAGAGAGAGAGAGAGAGAGAGAGAGAGAGAGAGAGAGAGAGAGAGAGAGAGAGAGAGAGAGAGAGAGAGAGAGAGAGAGAGAGAGAGAGAGAGAGAGAGAGAGAGAGAGAGAGAGAGAGAGAGAGAGAGAGAGAGAGAGAGAGAGAGAGAGAGAGAGAGAGAGAGAGAGAGAGAGAGAGAGAGAGAGAGAGAGAGAGAGAGAGAGAGAGAGAGAGAGAGAGAGAGAGAGAGAGAGAGAGAGAGAGAGAGAGAGAGAGAGAGAGCAGAGAGAGAGAGAGAGAGAGAGAGAGAGAGAGAGAGAGGGAGACAGAGAGAGAGAGAGAGAGAGGGGACAGGGGGACAGAGAGAGAGAGAGAGAGAGAGGGCAGGGGGACAGAGAGAGAGAGAGAGAGAGAGAGGGCAGGGGGACAGAGAGAGAGAGAGAGAGAGAGAGGGCAGGGGGACAGAGAGAGAGAGAGAGAGAGAGGAGGGGGTGGCAGAGAGAGAGAGGGCAGGGGGACAGAGAGAGGGAACGAGAGAGAGAGGGAGAGGGGAGGAGACAGAAAGAGGGAACGAGAGAGAGAGGGAGAGGGGAGGAGACAGAAAGAGGGAACGAGAGAGAGAGGGAGAGGGGAGGAGACAGAAAGAGGGAACGAGAGAGACAGAGGAGGCATACAAAAGGAGAGCGTGCATTTGAGGTTGAGAGAGAGTGAGGGATAGAATGACAGAGGAATTGAGGGATGAATAGATCAGTGGAGGAGGGCTAAGGGATGAACAGTTCACTCTGACAATACTGGAACACACAGTGTCTTTGTGTCTGTGTCTCAGATGGCACCCTATTCCCTATGTGGTGCACTACTTTTGAACTGGTCAAAAGTTGTGCACTATTTAGGGATTCCACACATTTTAACTGAGACATATTGTATACCCAGGTCTACAGTAATTACTTCATCCTGGAAATGATGTTCAGAGGGCTAAGTAACAGCAGAGTCTTCAGTAAGAAGTCACTAAGTTCTCAAAGCCAATCATTTTTTACTGTTAGCATTAGTGGCTAGCATAAAATGAGGATCATGAATAGCTGCAAGCCACTAGTGTTTACGATTAGCATTAGCTAGCATCGTGAGTAGCATGAACTCCTAGCATTTGGACTGATTGAAGGCAGAGCATAGCATAGCATAGTTTAGCATAAGCTCGTGTTCTGTATGGTGCAATGTGGTTGAACATTTCAGATTCACTGTAGCCTACTTCAGAAACAAAGAAACATGCATTTTCTAATTGACATTCAACTCCATTGTCAAAGACTAGTATTTAGCAGTGGCATCATTTTTACATCTAAAGCACCAACTGAATCTGTCAGTGAAAAAGCACATGAAGGTATCAACACGCCACAGCTATTAAAATTATTATGGTAGGAATTGGTAGTGATGCGTGACTCCCTCCCTCCCTCCTTCCCTCCCTCTCTCTCCTTCCCTCCCTCTCTCTCCCTCCTTCCCTCCCTCCCTCCCTCCCTCTATCTCTCTCCCTCCCTCCCTGCCTCCCTCCCTCCTTCCCTCCCTCTCTCTCTCTCCTTCTCCCCCTCTGTCTCTCCTTCCCTCCCTCTCTCTCCCTCTGTGTCTCCTTCCCTCCCTCCCTCCCTCCCTCCCTCCCTCCCTCCCTCCCTCCCTCCTCCCTCCCTCCCTCCCTCTATCTCTCTCCCTCCCTCCCTGCCTCCCTCCCTCCTTCCCTCCCTCTCTCTCTCTCCTTCTCCCCCTCTGTCTCTCCTTCCCTCCCTCTCTCTCCCTCTGTCTCTCCTTCCCCCTCTGTCTCCATCTGTCTCTCCTTCCCTCCCTCTCTCTCCTTCCTTCCCTCCTCCCTCTCTCTCCCTCTGTCTCTCATTCCCTCCCTCTCTGTCCCCTGTCTCTACTTCCCTCCCTCTCTCTCCCTCTGTCTCTCCTTCCCCCTCTCTCTCCCTCTGTCTCTCATTCCCTCCCCCTCTCTACCTCTGTCTCTCCTTCCCCTCTCTCTCTCCCCTGTCTCTCCTTCCCTCCCTCTCTCTCCCTCTGTCTCTCTTTTCCTCCCTCTCTCTCCCTCTGTCTCTCTTTTCCTCCCTCTCTCTCCCTCTGTCTCTCCTTCCCTCCCCCTCTCTCCCTCTGTCTCTCTACTTCCCTCCCTCTCTCTCCCCCTGTCTCTCCTTCCCTCCCTCTCTCTCCCTCTGTCTCTCTTTTCCTCCCTCTCTCTCCCTCTGTCTCTCCTTCCCCCCCCCTCTCTCCCCCTGTCTCTCCTTCCCTCCCTCTCTCTCCCTATGTCTCTCTTTTCCTACCTCTGTCTCTCCTTCCCTCCCTCTCTCTCCCTCTGTCTCTCCTTCCCTCCCTCTCTCTCCCTCTCTCTCTCCTTCCCTCCCCTCTCTCTCTCTCCCTCTGTCTCTCCTTCCTTCCCTCCTCCCTCTCTCTCCCCCTGTCTCTACTTCCCTCCCTCTCTCTCCCTCTGTCTCTCCTTCCCCCTCTCTCTCCCTCTGTCTCTGCTTCCTTCCCTCCTCCCTCTCTCTCCCTCTGTCTCTCCTTCCTTCCCTCTCTCTCCCCCTGTCTCTACTTCCCTCCCTCTCTCTCCCTCTGTCCCCCCCTCTCTCTCTCTCTCTCCTTCCCTCCCTCTCTCTCCCCCTGTCTCTACTTCCCTCCCCCTGTCTCCCTCTGTCTCTCCTTCCCCCTCTCTCTCCCTCTGTCTCTCCTTCCCTCCCTCTCTCTCCCCTGTCTCTCCTTCCCCCTCTCTCTCCCTCTGTCTCTCCTTCCCCCTCTCTCTCCCTCTGTC
>NC_060193.1:14291713-14321713 GCF_021184085.1 Oncorhynchus gorbuscha
AGTCCGACTACTTGTATCGACACATCAGAAGATGGGTACAGCTCCATGTTCACAACTCTGACAGTAAACATTGATATGGCAAACAGTAAAAAAAGAAAGAAAAAAAACAGGGGATATAACTGAAATATATGTACATTTCTAGTTTGATGTAATTTGTAGATCTAGTGTGTGAATTAAAGCACACTTCCTCCCCTTTTCCGTGTCTCTTCCTTCATTCTCCTCTTTCTTTCTCCACCTATCTCTACCTCCACTCACGTTTTATGTGTCACATGCACAAGTACAGTGAAATTCTTAACTTGCAAGTCCTACCCAATAGTGCAGTACTCAATACCGAAATACTCTCTCCTTATTTGAGTGTGTGTACATTATGCTCTTCCTACAGTGAATCTGACGATGTCCATAGGAACGGAATAGTCAGTTGAATTGTGTGGAGTTACTTGAAGTTACTTGAAGAGCTGGTATGACTAAATACCATAACTAAATATTAACTTCACCACTGTTCTGGAAATTACCCTACCCAAGTCAAAGTACAGCATTGTCCTGATAAATGTAACGTTTAGGGACTGTAAAAAATAAATCATTTTAAAACAGTAACAGGTAAAAGTTAAGACACACCTACTTTACTTTATGTGTACTATTTTCCACATTGCAGAATAATAGTGAAGAAACCACAACTATGAAATAACACATGGAATCATGTAGTAACCAAGAAAGTGTTAAACAAATCAAAATAGATTTTAGATTCTTCAAAGTAGCCAGCCTTTGCCTTGATGGCAGCTTTACACACTCATGGCATTCTCTCAACCAGCTTCACCTGGAATGCTTTCCAACAGTCTTGAAGGAGTTCCCACATATGCTGGACACTTGGCTCCTTTTCCTTAACTCTGCGGTCCAACTCATCCTAAACCATCTCAATTAGGTGATTGTGGAGTCCAGGTTATCTGATGCATCAGTCCATTATTCTCCTTCTTGGTCAAATAGCCCTTACACGTCCTGGAGGTGTTTTGGGTCATTGTCCTGTTGAAAAATAAATAATAGTCCCACTAAGCGCAAAACAGATGGGTTGAATTATTGCTGCAGAATGCTTTGGTAGCCATGCTAGTAATGTGTGCCTTGAATTCTAAATAAATCAGAGACAGTGTCACCAGCAAAGTACCCCCACACGATCACACCTCCTCCTCCATGCTTCACGGTGGGAATCACACATGTTGAGATCATCCGTTCACCTACTCTGCATCTCACAAAGACACGGCGGTTGGAACCAAAAATCTTGAAATTGGACTCATCAAACCAAAGAACAGATTTCCACAAGTCTAATGTCCGTTGCTCGTGTTTCTTGGCCTAAACAAGTCTCTTTTTATTATTGGTGTCCTTTAGTAGTGGTTTCTTTGCAGCAATTTGACCATGAAGGCCTGATTCATACAGTCTTCTCTGAACAGTTAATGTTGAGATGTGTCTGTTACTCTGTGAAGCATTTATTTGGGCTGCACTTTCTGAGGCTGTTAAACTCTAATTAATTCATCCTCTGTAGCAGAGGTAACTCTGGGTCTTCCTTTCCTATGGCGGTCCTCATGAGAGCCGTTTCATCATAGCACTTGAACAAACTTTTAAAGTTCTTGAAATTTTCCAGATTGATTGACCTTCATGTCTTAAAGTAATGATGGACATTTGTTTCTGTTTGCTTATTTGAGCTGTTCTTGCCATAATATGGACTTGGTCTTTTAACAAATAGAGCTATATTTTGTATACCACCCCTACCTTGTCACAACACAACTGATTGGCTCAAACGCATTAACAAGGATTAACTTTTAACAAGGCACACCTGTTAATTGAAATACATTCCAGGTGACTACTTCATGAAGCTGGTTAAGAGAATGCCAAGAGTGTGCAAAGCTGTCCCTTCTTTGGTTACTACATGATTTCACATGTGTTATTTCATAGTTTTGATTTCTTCCCTATTATTCTACAATAGTAAAATAGTAAAAAATAAAGAAAAACCCTGGAATGAGTAGCTGTTACCAACATTTTGATTGGTACTGTATATACAGTGCATTCGGCAATTAGTCAGACCCCTTCACTTTTTCCTCATTTTGTTACGTTATAGCCTTATTCTAAAATGCATGAAATAAAAAATGTTCCTCGTTAATTTACACACAATACCCCATAATGACAAAGCAAAAACAGGTTTTCAGAAATGTGTGAAAAAAAAATGAATTTTCTTATTTTGCAATGGTTCCTTAAATACAGATGGTGGGAGACAGGAAGCAAGTACAGGGTGAGGATTTAATAATAAATAGACATGAAACTAAAAAAACAACAGCGTCTGGACAAGAGAAACAAAACCACATCAATGCAGACACTGGGATGAAACTGGGAAAGTGACAGATATAGGGGAGGCAATAAATGACGTGATGGAGACCAGGTGAGTCCGATGAAGCACTGGTGCGAGTAACGATGGTGACAGGTGTTCGTAATGATGAGCAGCCTGGTGACCTCGAGTGCCAGCGAGGCAGAGCGAAAGCAGACGTGACATATTTACAGAAGTATTCAGACACTTGGATATTAGACTCGAAATTGAGCTCAGGTGCATTCTTTTTCCATTGATACTACTTGATTAGAGTCCACCTGTGGTAAATTAAATTGTTTGGACATGATTTGGCAAGGCACACACCTGTCTATATCTGGTCCCACAGTTGACAGTGCATGTCAGAGCAAAAACCAAGCCATGAGGTCGAAGGAATTATCCGTAGTGATCCGAGACAGGATTGTGCCGAGGCACAGATCTGGGGAAGGGTATCAAAACATTTCTGCAGCATTGAAGGTCCCCAAGAACACAGTGGCCTCCATCATTCTTAAATTGAAGAAGTTTGGAACCACCAAGACTCTTCCTAGAGCTGGCCACCTGGCCAAACTGAGCAATATGGGGAAGGGCCTTGGTCACGGAGGGGACCAATAACCCAATGGTCATTCTGACAGAGCTCCAGAGTTCCTCTGTGGAGATGGAAGAATATTCCAGAAGGACAACCATCTCTGCAGCACTCCACCAATCAGGTCTATGTCATAGAATGGCCAGACGAAAGCCACTCCTCAGTAAAAGGTACATGACAGCCCACTTGGAGTTTGCCCATCGGCACCTAAATGACTCTCAGACCATAAGAAACAAGATGATCTCTTTCACTAAGGTGAAGCAAGGTGGTGGCAGCATCATGCAGTGGGGATGTTTTTCAGTGACAGGGACTGGGGTGCTAGTCAGGATCAAGGGAAAGATGAACAGAGCAAAGTACAGAGGTCCTTGATGAAAACCTGCTCTAGGGCGCTCAGGACCTCAGACTGGAGTAAATGTTCACCTTCCAACATGACAACGACCCTAAGCACACAGCCAAGTCAACATAGGAGTGGCTTCGGAACAAGTCTCTGAATGTCCTTGATTTCTGAACTAGTATTTCTAAAACTTGCGGTGCTCTGGTACAAAATGAGCAAGGAGGCCAGCGGAAACACAGACTCGGCGTGGGCCTTTCTCACCTTTAAAACTCAAAGCCATTGACATGACTTGCACATGCGTGTTTCTCCCTTATACTGCCAGCTAATGGAAGCCAAAAAGGCACAGAGCTACGATGCCTTTCATGTGTCAATACCGTAAAACATCTATTAATAGCACAGGCATTTATTTTCTTAAATCACTAAAACAACAGGCACTTATAAGAGACAGGCTTCTATTTGAGCCAGGAGTCTATTTCCTCAATGCAGACAACTTTGGTTCATTTGCATAGTTAAAAACTTCTTTGGGCTGAGATCCCGCTAACGGGATCGATATGACAACAGCCAGGGCGCCAAATTCAAAACAACAGAAATCTCACAACTAAAATTCCTTAGACATACAAGTATTTCACACCATTTTAAAGATACACTTCTTGTTAATCCCACCACAGTGTCCGGTTTCAAATAGGCTTTCCAGCGAAAGCACCACAAACAATTACGTTAGGTCAGAGCCAAGTCACAGAAAAACACAGCCATTTTTCCAGCCAAAGAGAGGAGTCACAAAAATCAGAAATAGAGATAGTGATTCATTCTAACTTTTGATGATCTTCATCAGATGACACTAATAGGACTTCATGTTACACAATACATGTATGTTTTGTTGGATAAAGTTCATATTTTTATAAAACAAATCTGAGTATACACTGGCACGTTTATGTTCAGTAGTTCCAAAAACATCCGGTGATTTTGCAGAGAGCCACATCAATTTACAGAAATACACATTATACATGTTGATGAAAATACAATTGTTATGCATGGAAATTTAGATATACTTCTCTTTAATGCAACCACTGTGTCAGATTTCAAAAAAGCTTTACGGAAAAAGCAAATAATCTGAGTACGGCGCTCAGAGACCCAACAGGCCAAATAAACATCCGCCATATTTTCCAGGAAACAGAAGTCAGAAATAACATTATAAATATTCAGTTACCTTTGATGATCTTCATCAGAATGCACTCCCAGGAAACCCAGTTCCACAATCAATATTTGTTTTGTTCGATAATGTCCATCATTTGAAGATTGACATCATTTTTTAAAATCATTACTGAGTTATTTAATGTTCCAAATCAAACATTAAACCTCATCAACAATGAATGATTATTCATGGTAACCTCGTAAACAATTAATTGAAACCCAGCGTTTATTTGAAACAGGTGTCTATTTGCTGAACTTTTTGCTGTTGCCCGGCTATTAAAAGGGACAGGCGCCTATTTGAGGCTGCGTTTAATTGTAGTTTTACGGTATGTCCCATTCATTTTCATTGCACTCAAATAATACATTGACGTTAAAAAAGTAAAGGGATAGAGTTCAGCCCTGCCTATAGACGCCATACGTCATCTGCTGCCTTTTTGGTGGTTACTTCACGTTCGTTTTACTGCTAGATAAAAGTAAGCTGATCGGGATGGCTTAACGTGTTGCATCTCAAACCGTTTTCAAAGTGGGATCTTCTCGTGAAAATTGTGGTGATAAGGCATGGAAGAAGAATACCTGCGTTTAGGGACCTACATCAAAAGGGATTTAAAATAGCACAACAATTTATGTCTGAGTGTTATCAACGGAAAGACTGGCTCTGTGGCTGCACTGCTAGCAGCCGACTCTACTGAGGGCCGTGCCAACCAGATGGAACAATCTCCAGGCTGGTGCAGACCATCTACCTTTACCAATGCGCTGTTCTGGATTATGAGGGACAATCCGGATGACTGGGATGGTGAAGCCCTGGCCATGGCCTCCGGAGTTGATCTTTGGCTGTCAAAGGCACCCACCTGCTTTTTGCTCAAGGCCTGTGATGGAATTTTCTATGAAACTGATCATGCACTCTTCTGTGTTCTGCAGAATAAAGAAAGTGATGGATTGCCGTTTTAAATAGAACCATGAGGAAACCTGTAGGGAACGTTATGATGAAGTACTGACATTCCCACAGAAGAACATTGTTTAACGTTTTTGGAACCATTTGAGAACATCACTTTAATTAAAGTGAGAGTAAACCTGTATGAACGTGTTTTTGTCAAGTTCCTCAAATGTGCTGAGAATGTTCCAAAGCCAAGCAACTATCCATATTTTATTACGTTTTTATTTTATTTTCACATACACCAGGTGCAGTAAAATGTGTGGTTTGACAAGGTCAGCCATAACAGTATGGTGCCTCTGGAGGAAATTAGAGTTAGGTGCCTTGGTGCCAGGGGAACATTGGCAGATTTTTCACCTTGTCGGCTTGGATATTCAAACCAGCAGCCTTTCGGTTACTGGCCCAACGCTCTAACAGCTAGGATACCTGCCAGAACTGCACTCTTCCCAGAATGTTGTATGCAAAATAACTATAAGACAACAACGCTCTCACCAACCTCTAAGAAACATATGGTTCTCAGAATGTTATGTGCTAGCTGGGACGTCATTGAATAAATGTCTCATCTCCTATAGAAGGAACACACGCGCAGGAGGACGATGATTGGATGATTGACTGAGTTTCATTTTCTCTGAATCATATTGCGTCCCCCTTCTCCTCCTACATCCATGCTGCTGATTCCACTAATGGAAAGAACAAAGTGCACCCACGCACAGACTCACGTGCGCACACACACACACACACACACACACACACACACACACACACACACACACACACACACACACACACACACACACACACACACACACACACACACACACACACACACACACACACACACACACACACACACACACACACACACACACACACACACACACACACACTCCTGTGAATCATGCTGTAAAGTGTTGAGTCACACAGCCATGCTTCTGCTTGGGAGTAAAGTCATACTCTAATTAAGTGTTTATCTCTGCGCCATACTGCTAGGTTAAACACAGAAGGTAACGCTAAGTATGGGTTTGAGCTATTATAGAATAGATATACATCAGATAGAAGAGGGAAGGAGGTCAGTAGCTCAAATACAACTATTAAGGTATAGATATAAACTAGATAGAAGGGAAGATGAGTTGAGGTCACCTAGCAGCCCCCACACTGACATCATCAGATCTGAGTGACACTAAACCCTCTTAGGTAATGGATGCCATGAATGATAACTTCCTCCTCTCTCCTCTCGTCCCTTCTTCTCTCTTCTCCTCTCCTCTCGTCCGCCCCTCCCTCTGTTCTCCGATGATGTATGTAACTGTAGATGACTCAGACACACTCCTCCTTCCCCTCTCCCTCCCTCCTCCATCCTTCCCTCCCTGTTACTCCCCTTCCCTTCTGAAAAGATGTCCTGCTTCCCCTCTCACTCCCTCCTCCATCCCTCCCTCCCTGTTACTCCCATTCCCTTCTGAAAAGATGTCCTGCTTCCCCTCTCCCTCACTCCTCCATCCCTCCCTCCCTGTTACTCCCATTCCCTTCTGAAAAGATGTCCTGCTTCCCCTCTCCCTCCCTCCTCCATCTCTCCCTCCCTGTTACTCCCCTTCCCTTCTGAAAAGATGTCCTGCTTCCCCTCTCCCTCCCTCCTCCATCCCTCCCTCCCTGTTACTCCCCTTCCCTTCTGAAAATATATCCTACTTCCCCTCTCCCTCCCTCCTCCATCTCTCCCTCCCTGTTACTCCCCTTCCCTTCTGAAAATATGTCCTCCTTCCCCTCTCCCTCCCTCCTCCATCCCTCCCTCCCTGTTACTCCCCTTCCCTTCTGAAAAGATGTCCTCCTTCCCCTCTCCCTCCCTCCTCCATCCCTCCCTCCCTGTTACTCCCCTTCCCTTCTGAAAGGAAAGTAAAGCAATGTGACGCTGCAGGCTGTACTTGCCATTAACAGATGTACTGTAGGATCAGGTTTCCCATTAGGATCTGAGAATCAAAAGCAACCCTGGATCTGTTGGACACAGAACATTATACAGGATATCATTGTACAACCACCAGCTGACACCTGAAATATGAACTGGGATCAGGTCTTACAGTAAATAACCTGACATCACTTGTTCTGCAACATGTTACAGCTGACTCAGAGTCCGTGTGAAAAACAACATGGGTGAAAGTCAAAGGCTTCACTAACAGGTGTTTCTCCCTCTTTAGTTTCCACCACTAGGGCAGTTAGAGTAAGAGGCTTTGGGTGTTGTCATTAAAGCAAACAGTGGATAATAATATAACGTTTCATGCCAACGGCCTGTCCTTATCTTCCTCCTGCTTCATTGTTTTATTTGATTATTTATTTATTTTATTTAACCTTTATTTAACTAGGCAAGTCAGTTAAGAACAAATTCCTAGCCAAATATATAAATGCAGATACAAAACGGAAGCTACTTTACTCCCATGATGCAGCTGGGCTGTTGACTATAATCAGGATTTTGGATTTTGGCCTACATTCAATGGGAAGTAGGCTGTGTGTGTGTGTGTGTGTGTGTGTGTGTGTGTGTGTGTGTGTGTGTGTGTGTGTGTGTGTGTGTGTGTGTGTGTGTGTGTGTGTGTGTGTGTGTGTGTGTGTGTGTGTGTGTGTGTGTGTGTGTGTGTGAGAGGGCGAGAGGAGAGAGAGAGGGAGAGAGAGAGAGAGAGAGAGAGAGAGAGAGAGAGAGAGAGAGAGAGAGAGAGAGAGAGAGAGAGAGAGAGAGAGAGAGAGAGAGAGAGAGAGAGAGAGAGAGAGAGAGAGAGAGAGAGAGAGAGAGAGAGAGAAGCAGAATAGAAGGAAAATGAATGAGGAAATGCTACAGGATGCAATGACCTTTTCCCACTAGCGCACCAGGGTCACAGCTGCAACAAACACACACACACACACACACACACACACACACACACACACACACACACACACACACACACACACACACACACACACACACACACACACACACACACACACACACACACACACACACACACACACACACACACACAGCGGGCCTTGGTCCGGATGTGAGCATTACACACACACAGATAAAGGGGTCTGTAATGCTCTAATGCTCTGTTCACTGGGGCTGGCTGCAGTCCAGAGGTGTGTGTGTGTGTGTGTGTGTGTGTGTGTGTGTGTGTGTGTGTGTGTGTGTGTGTGTGTGTGTGTGTGTGTGTGTGTGTGTGTGTGTGTGTGTGTGTGTGTGTGTGTGTGTGTGTGTGTGTGTGTGTGTGTGCATTGCCCTACCTTCTGCATATTTTCACAGTAGTGTTGAATTTCCAGTGTAACAGGCAAACAGCAGCTGTTGATAAACTGCCAGATTGAGCTCTTGGCATATACACTGACCCTTCTCTACACGTGTTGTACTAACCAATTATTAACTGGCTTTACAGAATAAAAACACTTTATCCAAACTCATGATATAACACAATGCAACAGCTCTGAGACTGAGCTACATGTCTCCATCAACAGACTGTGGTGACAAAACAAACAAACACATATTATATATTATTACACATATTATACGCCCACCGTCAGAAACACTCAATAGATGCCATGTGAAACATTGGTGTTCAGCCAGAGAGGACAGTACTACTACTAATTTAGCATAGTTGCCAATGACGATGGAATATACAGTACGGTAATGCTGCTATTTCATTGCAGCTATCTCAAGAAACCTTCAGAAAATACCTCATACCAAACACACACACACACACACACACACACACACACACACACACACACACACACACACACACACACACACACACACACACACACACACACACACACACACACACACACAGCCATCTAACATGTTACCTAAAATGCGACAGCTGAGAGCTAGCAGCAAAAGCATTAGGATACGGGATAAGGTATTCACATGTATTACATAAGCACAGCACAAGGTGAAACACACATACACATACAGACACACACACACACCACACAAAATGCAAGATCTCTCCGTTGCTTCACATTTGATTAGTTCCTCTTCTATTAGGCTAAAGTGAAAGACTTCCATTAGTGTGTGGGTTGTTGTGCTCCTCTGTGCCAGTCAAGGATGTAAATTTGATGGTGTGTGTGTGTGTGTGTGTAAGCATGTGTGTCCCCGTGTGTGTGTGTGTGTGTGTGTGTGTGTGTGTGTGTGTGTGTGTGTGTGTGTGTGTGTGTGTGTGTGTGTGTGTGTGTGTGTGTGTGTGTGTGTGTGTGTGTGTGTGTGTGTGTGTGTGTGTGTGTGTGTGTGTCATGCAGGTGAATGAGGACCCAAAAGCGACTTGGCGAAAACAGAGTTTTTAATCCAGTAAGATATTTAACAAAACAAAAGGCATAATACTACTCGTAAAGACGAGAACAGACTGGAGACATGATCAAGAACTGCAGGTTGCCTCGGGAAGGCACTTGAACCTAGCAGACTCAGACACCTGCTCACCACGCAGCATCTGAGGGAAACACGACACGACAGGGCAAAACATAGACACAGCACGGTGAATATAGACAAGGATCCGACAGGGCAGGTACGGAAAACAAGGAGAGAAATAGGGACTCTAATCAGGGAAAAGGATCGGGAACAGGTGTGGGAAGACTAAATGATTGATTAGGGGAATGGGAACAGCTGGGAGCAGGAACGGAACGATAGAGAGAAGAGAGAGCGAGAGAGTGAGAGAGGGAGGGGGAGAGAGAGGGATAGAAAGAGGGAAAGAACCTAATAAGACCAGCAGAGGGAAACGAATAGAAGGGGAAGCACAGGGACAAGACATGATAATAAATGACAAAACATGACAGTACCCCCCCACTCACCGAGCGCCTCCTGGCGCACTCGAGGAGGAACCCTGGCGGCAACGGAGGAAATCATCAATAAGTGAACGGTCCAGCACGTCCCGAGACGGAACCCAACTCCTCTCCTCAGGACCGTAACCCTCCCAATCCACTAAGTATTGGTGACCCCGTCCCCGAGAACGCATGTCCATGATCTTACGTACCTTGTAAATAGGTGCGCTCTCGACAAGGACGGGAGGGGGAGGGAAGACGAACGGGGTGCGAAGAAAGGGCTTGACACAGGAGACATGGAAGACAGGATGGACGCGACGAAGATGTCGCGGAAGAAGCAGTCGCACAGCGACAGGATTGACGACCTGGGAGACACGGAACGGACCAATGAACCGCGGAGTCAACTTACGAGAAGCTGTCGTAAGAGGAAGGTTGCGAGTGGAAAGCCACACTCTCTGGCCGCAACAATACCTTGGACTCTTAATCCTGTGTTTATTGGCGGCTCTCACAGTCTGTGCCCTGTAACGGCAAAGTGCAGACCTCACCCTCCTCCAGGTGCGCTCACAACGTTGGACAAACGCTTGAGCGGAGGGAACGCTGGACTCGGCAAGCTGGGATGAGAACAGAGGAGGCTGGTAACCCAGACTACTCTGAAACGGAGATAACCCGGTAGCAGACGAAGGAAGCGAGTTGTGAGCGTATTCTGCCCAGGGGAGCTGTTCTGCCCAAGACGCAGGGTTTCTGAAAGAAAGGCTGCGTAGTATGCGACCAATCGTCTGATTGG
Source organism: Oncorhynchus gorbuscha (assembly GCF_021184085.1). Classification (NCBI taxonomy): domain Eukaryota; kingdom Metazoa; phylum Chordata; class Actinopteri; order Salmoniformes; family Salmonidae; genus Oncorhynchus; species Oncorhynchus gorbuscha. The sequence continues at coordinate 14,302,645 of NC_060193.1, forward strand.
CCCTCTCTGCTTGACCGTTAGACTGGGGATGAAACCCGGAAGAGAGACTGACGGACGCACCAATCAAACGACAGAACTCCCTCCAAAACTGTGACGTGAATTGCGGACCTCTGTCTGAAACGGCGTCTAACGGGAGGCCATGAATTCTGAACACATTCTCGATAATGATTTGTGCCGTCTCCTTAGCGGAAGGAAGTTTAGCGAGGGGAATGAAATGTGCCGCCTTAGAGAACCTATCGACAACCGTAAGAATCACAGTCTTCCCCGCAGACAAAGGCAGACCGGTAATGAAGTCTAGGGCGATGTGAGACCATGGTCGAGAAGGAATGGGGAGCGGTCTGAGACGACCGGCAGGAGGAGAGTTACCCGACTTAGTCTGCGCGCAGTCCGAACAAGCAGCCACGAAACGGCGCGTGTCACGCTCCTGAGTCGGCCACCAAAAGCGCTGGCGAATAGACGCAAGAGTGCCTCGAACACCGGGATGACCAGCTAACTTGGCAGAGTGAGCCCACTGAAGAACAGCCAGACGAGTGGAAACAGGAACGAAAAGGAGGTTACTAGGACAAGCGCGCGGCGACGCAGTGTGCGTGAGTGCTTGCTTAACCTGTCTTTCAATTCCCCAGACTGTCAACCCGACAACACGCCCATAAGGAAGAATCCCCTCGGGATCAGTAGAAGCCACAGAAGAACTAAACAGACGGGATAAGGCATCAGGCTTGGTGTTTTTGCTACCCGGACGGTAAGAAATCACAAATTCGAAACGAGCGAAAAACAACGCCCAACGAGCTTGACGGGCATTAAGTCGTTTGGCAGAACGGATGTACTCAAGGTTCTTATGGTCTGTCCAAACGACAAAAGGAACGGTCGCCCCCTCCAACCACTGTCGCCATTCGCCTAGGGCTAAGCGGATGGCGAACAGTTCACGGTTACCCACATCATAGTTGCGCTCAGATGGCGACAGGCGATGAGAAAAATAAGCGCAAGGATGAACCTTATCGTCAGACTGGAAGCGCTGGGATAGAATGGCTCCCACGCCTACCTCTGAAGCGTCAACCTCGACAATGAATTGTCTAGTGACGTCAGGAGTAACGAGGATAGGAGCGGACGTAAAACGTTCTTTTAGAAGATCAAAAGCTCCCTGGGCGGAACCGGACCACTTAAAACACGTCTTGACAGAAGTAAGAGCTGTGAGAGGGGCAGCAACTTGACCGAAATTACGAATGAAACGCCGATAGAAATTAGCGAAACCTAAAAAGCGCTGCAACTCGACACGTGACCTTGGAACGGGCCAATCACTGACAGCTTGGACCTTAGCGGAATCCATCTGAATGCCTTCAGCGGAAATAACGGAACCGAGAAAAGTAACGGAGGAGACATGAAAAGAGCACTTCTCAGCCTTTACGTAGAGACAATTCTCTAAAAGGCGCTGTAGAACACGTCGAACGTGCTGAACATGAATCTCGAGTGACGGTGAAAAAATCAGGATATCGTCAAGATAGACAAAAACAAAGATGTTCAGCATGTCTCTCAGAACATCATTAACTAATGCCTGAAAAACAGCTGGCGCATTGGCGAGACCAAACGGCAGAACCCGGTACTCAAAATGCCCTAACGGAGTGTTAAACGCCGTTTTCCACTCGTCCCCCTCTCTGATGCGCACGAGATGGTAAGCGTTACGAAGGTCCAACTTAGTAAAGCACCTGGCTCCCTGCAGAATCTCGAAGGCTGATGACATAAGGGGAAGCGGATAACGATTCTTAACCGTTATGTCATTCAGCCCTCGATAATCCACGCAGGGGCGCAGAGTACCGTCCTTCTTCTTATCAAAAAGAACCCCGCCCCGGCCGGAGAGGAAGAAGGCACTATGGTACCGGCGTCAAGAGACACAGATAAATAATCCTCGAGAGCCTTACGTTCGGGAGCCGACAGAGAGTATAGTCTACCCCGAGGAGGAGTGGTCCCCGGAAGGAGATCAATACTACAATCATACGACCGGTGAGGAGGAAGGGAGTTGGCTCGGGACCGACTGAAGACCGTGCGCAGATCATGATATTCCTCCGGCACTCCTGTCAAATCGCCAGGTTCCTCCTGAGAAGTGGGGACAGAAGAAATGGGAGGGATGGCAGACATTAAACACTTCACATGACAAGAAACGTTCCAGGATAGGATAGAATTACTAGACCAATTAATAGAAGGATTATGACATACTAGCCAGGGATGACCCAAAACAACAGGGGTAAAAGGTGAACGAAAAATCAAAAAAGAAATAGTCTCACTGTGGTTACCAGATACTGTGAGAGTTAAAGGTAGTGTCTCAAATCTGATACTGGGAAGATGACTACCATCTAAGGCAAACATGGGCGTAGGCTTGTCTAACTGTCTGAAAGGAATGTCATGTTTCCGAGCCCATGCTTCGTCCATGAAACAACCCTCAGCCCCAGAGTCAATCAAGGCACTGCATGTAGCACCCGAACCGGTCCAGCGTAGATGGACCGACATAGTAGTACATGATCTAGATGAAGAGACCTGAGTAGTAGCGCTCACCAGTAGCCCGCTTACTGATGAGCTCTGGCCTTTTACTGGACATGAATTGACAAAATGTCCATCAAATCCGCAATAGAGGCACAGGCGGTTGGTGATCCTCCGTTCCCTCTCCTTAGTCGAGATGCGAATCCCTCCCAGCTGCATGGGCTCAGTCTCTGAGCCAGAGGAGGGAGATGGTTGCGATGCGGAGCAGGGAAACACCGTTGATGCGAGCTCTCTTCCACGAGCCTGGTGACGAAGATCTACCCGTCGTTCTATGCGGATGGCGAGAGCAATCAAAGAGTCCACATCTGAAGGAACCTCCCGGGAGAGAATCTCATCCTTAACCACTGCGTGGAGTCCCTCCAGAAAACGAGCGAGCAGCGCCGGCTCGTTCCACTCACTAGAGGCAGCAAGAGTGCGAAACTCAATAGAGTAATCCGTTATGGATCGATCACCTTGGCATAGGGAAGCCAGGGCCCTAGAAGCCTCCCTACCAAAAACTGAACGGTCAAAAACCCGAATCATCTCCTCTTTAAAGTTCTGGTATTTGTTAGAGCAATCAGCCCTTGCCTCCCAGATAGCTGTGCCCCACTCTCGAGCCCGGCCAGTAAGGAGTGAAATGACGTAAGCAACCCGAGCTCTCTCTCTAGAGTATGTGTTGGGTTGGAGAGAGAACACAATCTCACACTGGGTGAGAAAGGAGCGGCACTCAGTGGGCTGCCCGGAGTAGCAAGGTGGGTTATTAACCCTAGGTTCTGGAGGCTCGGCAGGCCAGGAAGTAACAGGTGGCACGAGACGAAGACTCTGGAACTGTCCAGAGAGGTCGGAAACCTGAGCGGCCAGGTTCTCCACGGCATGGCGAGCAGCAGACAATTCCTGCTCGTGTCTGCCGAGCATGGCTCCTTGGATCTCGACGGCAGTGTTACGAGCGTCTGTAGTCGCTGGGTCCATTCCTTGGTCGGATCCTTCTGTTATGCAGGTGAATGAGGACCCAAAAGCGACTTGGCGAAAACAGAGTTTTTAATCCAGTAAGATATTTAACAAAACAAAAGGCATAATACTACTCGTAAAGACGAGAACAGACTGGAGACATGATCAAGAACTGCAGGTTGCCTCGGGAAGGCACTTGAACCTAGCAGACTCAGACACCTGCTCACCACGCAGCATCTGAGGGAAACACGACACGACAGGGCAAAACATAGACACAGCACGGTGAATATAGACAAGGATCCGACAGGGCAGGTACGGAAAACAAGGAGAGAAATAGGGACTCTAATCAGGGAAAAGGATCGGGAACAGGTGTGGGAAGACTAAATGATTGATTAGGGGAATGGGAACAGCTGGGAGCAGGAACGGAACGATAGAGAGAAGAGAGAGCGAGAGAGTGAGAGAGGGAGGGGGAGAGAGAGGGATAGAAAGAGGGAAAGAACCTAATAAGACCAGCAGAGGGAAACGAATAGAAGGGGAAGCACAGGGACAAGACATGATAATAAATGACAAAACATGACAGTGTGTGTGTGTGTGTGTGTGTGTGTGTGTGTGTGTGTGTGTGTGTGTGTGTGTGTGTGTGTGTGTGTGTGTGTGTGTGTGTGTGTGTGTGTGTGTGTGTGTGTGTGTGTGTGTGTGTGTGTGTGTGTGTGTGTGTGTGTGTCTGCCTGCGCATGTGTGTGAGCGTGTGCGTTTCTGTGTACATTTGTGTGTGACTGAATCACAATAAATCTGGATCCAAATCTGTTCCAGAATGGAATCATGGTTTGAAAGATTTTGGGGAGATTTCCAATTCCAAAATTCTCTCCAGAGTTCAACGCAATATAAACAGTTACAGCTCAATGATGTAACACGGGACAAAATGATGTAACACAGGATCCAACAGGAGGATCCCTTTGAGACAGAGCTTCCTCTACATCTGGCAGAGTGAGATGAACGTGTTAACATTCCAGAGCTATAACGGATACTGTGCATTGTCACGAGCACATCCCGACTCCCTTATGTGCAGAGACTGCCAACACCAATACAGAAACACTGCTGTATCTTAAATCATATCATGACAAAGCATTTCATTTATAGAGTCCTTTCCTTCTAGAAGAGAGTGGGGAATTCCTTCATCCACAAGGCATCTAAGTGAGTCAGTCAGAAAATTCTCAATGGTCACAGTACAGAAAGTTCTGCTCTGATCTGTAAAGCCAAAATAACAACAGGGTGTGTCTCCTGGATGTGGTGGTAGATATGTGACATTGAGTCAGCTTTCTGGTTGAATGATTCTCTCTCTCTCTCTCTCCCCATCTCTCTCTCTCTCTCTCTCTCTCTCTCTCTCTCTCTCTCTCTCTCTCTCTCTCTCTCTCTCTCTCTCTCTCTCTCTCTCTCTGTCTCTCTCTGTCTGTCTCTGTCTCTCGCTGTCTCTCTCTGTCTCTCTCTGCCAGGCCGGGCAGTGTGCTCCCATTTGATCTATTGATTTCAGTGTTTTTGCTCGGTGGACAAAAATGGCCAGTGCAGCAGAAATGTGCTTCCCCTTGGCTACTTCCTGTCTGTGTCTGTGGGAATGTTAGTGGTCGAGTGTTTGCAGCCGTCTCTGAGTCAACTAAAAGGGGTTTCAGGAAGACATTTAAAATCATTAAACACAAAAACAACTGGTCCTTTTCTAATAGCACAGATCAGAGCAGAACTTTCTTTGCTGTGACAGTTTAAGCGTTATACCCTGTTACAGAATGACCTTGGACAATATAAATATAGCCTGTTACCAAATATGTGCTTTTAACCAAATATCATTGGCCTAGTACACACACTCAGGTAGAACAGATGTGTAAAACATTTGACACAACGTGTTATGGTACATTTTTGTACACAAGTATTGTGCACATACATATCATTAGTCAAACTAGTGGAAGTGTACTTGGTATATTTGGAATGTCACTTTTGAGAGGAAAAGCAGTGACAGGAAATGCAGTGACAGGAAATGCAGTGACAGGAAATGCAGTGACAGGAAATGCAGTGACAGGAAATGCAGTGACAGGAAATGCAGTGACAGCTGTCATCCTCTGCTTAACCATGTTTACAACACTGTGCACCAAATCACTGACAGAAATGAGAATGAAATCGACCAAAAATGATATCTTGATGATAATACATTAGTAATGCATTAGTACTAATTAACCACCTAATAATGTTGTTATCATTTCATTACAGTAGTGTTAGTAATAACACTATTGTCTCAATAATCATCCTTATTCATTACAGTATAGCCCAACAGTAGTCATTCAGCAAGCAGTCATTTCCCCCCCCCCCCCCCCCAATTTCTCACTCGCGAGTCGTGCACACGTTCGTGCATGTTGATGCTGGACTCGCGCAACACTCGGGATTAATAATGATGAAGGCTCGACATTTTCCCCATTCATTCCTACTCACGAGGCACCGATGAACACCAACTGACACTAACTAGATCAGAGGTTGTTATTTTAATATCCATTATTATCGTCCGACATTGAACATCATAGAATGTTCCAGATGTATGGGTTGCCATTCGATGTTAAAATAAAATCATTTTATTAAAGGATGGGATTTGATACTACTGCACTGTTGGAGTTATGAACACAAGCATTTCTCTACACCCGCAATAACATCTGCTATATATGTGTATGTGACAAATATCATTTTATTTTATTTGAAGAGGTTAACGTTGTCTACGCAACAATGTGTAGAAAGCAGGAGTGACAGCCTACACAATATCATCACAACGATTAATCCATAAATCAACTCAATTAAATGGTCCTTAGTTGGAGGATAGGGCCGTCTCCTTTAACGGTTCAACCGTCAGGTCCATGTAAACCGGTTCATTCAAGCCGGGTTCTCTTCCGAGTAACCAGCCATCATTCAAACCAAGGAAAATTACCGGCATTGTTAACTTGTTGGGAAATGGGTCATCATCCCAGACAAAAAAAAACAACGACAACTAAATGAAAATGAACCATGTCAAGCGTTTTGAAACACACCATTATGAAAGTATCATGGTTTATGGTCCATTGTGTGTGGGAATGCACACCGATGGTGCAAAAATGACGATAGGCTATAGTTTACAGCAAGTCCAAAGATTGATTATTGATTATTTGATCATGACAAAGTTCCACAAGCAAAACTACAGCCGAACACATTCGCACACAATACAATATATAACACCAACATTATTATATCATCAAAACGAATGAGTGAAGACAGAAACGAAAAGATGACTTGGTGACTTACCCTGGGTTCTGTGTAGGCTATGAGTCAGCGAAGCGAGAGAGATGATCTGTGTCTGTGCGTAAGAGAAAGTGTTCACTTCTATCACACAACTTTATTCAAATGTGATTTATATTTGATTTACACGCGTACAATCTTGCTGCAAAGTACTCTTCCTCAGTCAGCTCCGCTATCCAGAATGTAGTTGGTTTAGGATGTTGTTAGCTGTAAGACCGCTGTCTTGTAATGGATTTTATTGTATAGCCTAAATGTATAAAAGCGATTACAAAAGCAATTCTTATGTTGAAATTATATTAGCTAGTGTGGATAAATGCGTTGTTTTTTTTGGTCCAGGCAAGTTTGATCCGTCCGTCAGGTTGTAAGTAGCATAAACTACACAGTCTTGCCGGATCGTGGATGGAAACGCCTTTTCCTACTGGTATGCTGGCAGCACAAACGATGATGTTACTTTGTATGCTAATAAGCAATCCTTCAAAAATAAAAGCCCACATTTTAAAACATTGCAATGTGGATTACTCATGTTTAATGTAGATTAAACATGTTTTAAGGCCAATAACGAAAAAAATGAAATTGGACACTGGTATGTTGAGAAAATGGGACTGTAGAGAGAGAACTGTTCTACCTGTATCAGCTAAAGTGGGTGGAGAATAGAATACTCAGTGGCGTCTAACTAACCAAATATGTGTCGTTTTAGAGGGGGGCTGTGTCATACATACCCAGCAGCACTTCCTTGCCCACCAACCTAGAGCCTCCAATGCAATACAATGTAATATACTTTACATGGGATACATATTGACTTGTTTCAGCTAAAGTGGGATGGAAAATACTCTCTACTAACCAAATATGGTTGGTTTTGGAGGGGGACTGTGTTATACACGTATGTATTTAGTCATGCATGTTATATGAATTCCAAAACATTAAATGAATCTACTGTTGTTCTGTTCAATATCAGTTGTAAAGACTGAACACTTTTATGTTGTTGCTTACTTTGTTCTCCCAGCGTGAAATAAAATGTAAACAAAGACACAATGTACACAATGATGGACTGGCACACCTGTTAACGACCTAGAGTCACCTAATGGTGATGGTAATAGACCAACCTTTACACATTGAAATCAGCCTCAGGCAAGCCCTGACGTGCCAATGCATCAAGTCAATCGCTTGACAAATAAAATGTTTTTTTTTGTGGTAGTATCCTAGGAAAATCATGTTGCTATAGGTTTACATCACCCCTGTTATGCAAAGCCTTCCAATGATTTACTTAAACACACTTTGGTCACAATCAAATCAAAGGTTTGCCTCTTGGACTGATTCATAGATCATTGATCATCTCTCCAAATTGCAATTTGTGAGAAATACAAGTGATTATTACTTGGCCTTTGTCTTATTAAAATCCTCCATGTTTAGCATTCCACGAACAAAGACAAAAGATTCAACGTTATTTTCAAGCAAATGATTACAAAGGGAGAAGCACCACACACATGCAGTGAAATGTGCAGCAGTACTCAGTAGACAAACAATTTACACCGGCACTCCAGATATTGTTGTTCTTTTTGTTACTTGTTTAAGGTCAAAGGTCACCACTGTAATTCAAAACCTGTATCCCCATTTCGCTTTATTGATCTTCCAGCAGTTTTCAATGAGAGGTTGACCTACAGATTGAGCTCAGTAATCTGTCATTCAGGGATAAAAACCAAGAAAGGACACTATTCGGCCCAGTTTATATTTGACTCATTTAAGATTAAGACTTTCTCTATAGAAGACCCAAATATTGAGGCCACTGCAACAGTTATACACTTACCGGACAGTTTATTAGGTAACGCACCCCAGTCACGAAAATGGAACACTCCTACGAACAGTGAGTCACCGGACGTGGCTTGCTATATAAAGCAGGCTGACAGGCATCGAGGCATTCAGTTCAATCAAATCAAATCAAAGTTTATTGGTCACATACACGTGATTAGCAGATGTTATTGTGGGTGTAGCGAAATGATTGTGCTTCTAGCTCTGACAGTGCAATAAAATCTAACAAGTAATATCTAACAAATTACCGTAAGGACCGGCGCTGGGGATGAGAAGCAAGTACGGAGAGTCAAACAATTGTTTACAGACAGATTATTTCACTTACAGTTCACTGTATCACAAATCCAGTGGGTCAGAAGTTTACATACACTAAGTTGACTCTGGCTTTAAACAGCTTGGAAAATTCAAGAAAATAATGTCATGGCTTTGGAAGCTTTTGATAGGCTAATTGACATCATTTGAGTCAATTGGAGGTGTGGATGTATTTCAAGGCCTACCTTCAAATTCAGTGCATCTTTGCTTGACATCATGGGAAAATCAAAAGAAATCCGCCAAAACCTCAGAAAAAATGGTAGACCTCCACAAGTCTGGTTCATCCTTGGGGGAAATTTCCAAATGCCTGAAGGTACCATGTTCATCTGTATAAACAATAGTACACAAGTATAAGCAACATAGGACCATGCAGCCATCATACCGCTCAGGAAGAAGACTGTGTTCTAGAGATAAACATATTTTGGTGCAAAATGTGCAAATAGTTCCCAGAACAACAGCAAATGACCTTGTGAAGATGCTGGAGGAAACAGGTACCAAAGTATCTATATCCACAGTAAAAACAAGTCCTAATCGACATCACCTGAAAGGCCGCTCAGCAAGGAAGAAGCCATCGCTCCAAAATTGCCATAAAAAAGCCAGACTATGGTTTGCAACTGCACGTGGGGACAAAGATCCTACTTTTTGGAGAAATGTTCTCTGGTCTGATGAAACAAAAATATAACTGTTTGGCCATAATGACCATCGTTATGTTTGGAGGAAAACGGGGGAGGCTTTTTCCAGGAGGGAATGGAGAACTTCACAAAATAGATTGCATCATGAGGTAGGAAAATTATGTGGATATATTGAAGCAACGTCGCAAGACATCAGTCAGGAAGTTAAAGCTTGGTCGTAAATCGGTCTTCCAAATGGACAATGACCCCAAGCATACTTACAAAGTTATGGCAAAATGGTTTAAGGACAACAAAGTCAAGGTATTGGAGTGGCCATCACAAAGCCCTGACCTCAATCCTATATAACATTTGTGGGCAGAACTGAAAAAGCATGTGCGAGCAAGGAGGCGTACCAGCTCTGTCAGGAGGAATGGGCCAAAATTCACCCAACTTATTGTGGGACGCTTGTGGAAGGATACCCTAAACATTTGACCCAAGTTAAACAATTTAAAGGCATTGCTACCAAATACTAATTGAGTGTATGTAAACTTCTCACCCACTGGGAATGTGATGAAAGAAATAAAAGCTGAAATAAATAATTCTCTCTACTATTATTCTGGTATTTCACATTCTTACAATAAAGTGGTGATTATAACTGACCTAAAACAGGGATTTTATACTAGGATGAAATATCAGGAATTGTGAAAAATTGAGTTTAAATGTATTTGGTTAAGGTGGATGTAAACTTCTGACTTCAACTGTATATAAAAATAATTCAAACTTTTTCAAATTCAAACTTCTTTTTAACTATCTTCCACGTGGTAGAATAATATTGAAGACATCAGAACTATGAAATAACACATATGGAATCATGTAGTAACCAAAAAAGTGTTAAACAAATCAAAATATGTTTAATATTTGAGATTCTTCAAATAGCCACCCCTTTCCTTGATGACAGCTTTGCACACTCTTGACATTCGCTGAATCAGCTTCACCTGGAATGCTTTTCCAACAGTCTTGAAGGAGTTCCCACATATGCTGAGCACTAGTCGGCTGCTTTACCTTCACTCTGCTGCCCGATTCATCACAAACCATCTAAATTTGGTTGAAGTTGGGGGATTGTGGAGGCCAGGTCATCTGATGCAGCACTCCATCAATTTCCAATTGTGTTGGGTCATTGTCCTGTTGAAAAACAAATTATTGTCCCACTAAGCCCAAACCAGATGGGATGGCGTATCGCTGTAGAATTTTGTGGCAGCTGTTCTGGTTAAGTGTGCCTTGTATTCTAAATAAATCACAGACAGTGTCACCAGCAAAGCACCCCACCCCCTAACACCCCCTCCTCCATGATTCAGGGTGGGAAATACAAAAACAGATATCATATTTTTGATGTCTTCACTATTATTCTACAATGTAGAAAATAGTAAGAAATAAAGAAAAATGAGTATGCAAATTAACTGAATCCCCAAAAAACATTTCCACTGCATTTCAGCCATGCCATAAAAGGACCAGCTGACATCATGTCAGTGAATCTCTTTGTTAACACAGATATCAGTGTTGACAAGGACAAGTCTGGAGATCACTCTGTCATGCTGATTGAGTTCAAATAACAGACTGGAAGCTTCAAAAGGAGGGTGGTGCTTGGAATCATTGTTCTTCCTTTGTCAACCATGGTTGCCTGCAAGGAAACACGTGCCGTCATCATTGCTTTGCACAAAAAGGGCTTCACAGGCAAGGATATTGCTGCCAGTAAATTTGCACCTAAATCAACCATTTATCGGATCATCAAGAACTTCAAGGAGAGCGGTTCAATTGTTGTGAAGAAGACTTCAGGGCGCACAAGAAAGTCCAGCAAGTGCCAGGACCGTCTCCTAAAGTTGATTCAGCTGCGGGATCGGGGCAACACCCGTACAGAGCTTGCTCAGGAATGGCAGCAGGCAGGTGTGAGTGCATCTCCATGCACAGTGAGGTAAAGACTTTTGGAGGATGGCCTGGTGTCAAGAAGGGCAGCAAAGAAGCCACTTCTCTCCAGGAAAAACAGACTGATATTCTGCAAAAGGTACAAGGATTGGACTGCTGATGACTGGGGTAAAGTCATTTTCTCTGATGAATCCACTTTCCTATTGTTTGGGGCAAGGTGAACGCAACCATCACCTACCAACAGTAAAGCATCCTGAGACCATTCATGTGTGGGGTTGCTTCTCAGCCAAGGGATTGGGCTCAATCACAAATTTGCCTAAGAACACACCCATGAATAAAGAATGGTACCAACACATTCCATGAGAACAACTTCTCCCAACCACCCAGGAACAGTTTGGTTACAAACAATGCCTTTCCAGCATGATGGAACATCTTTCCATAAGGCAAAAGGGGTAACTAAGTGGCTCGGGGAACAAAACATAAATATTTTGGGTCCATGGCCAGGAAACTCCCCAGACCTTAACCCCATTGAGAACTTGTGGTCAATCCTCAAGAGGCGGGTGGACAAACGAAAAAACACCAATTCTGACAAACTCCAAACATTGATTATGCAAGAATGGGCTGCCATCAGTCAGGATGTGGCCCAGAAGTTAATTAACAGCATGCCAGGGCAGATTGCAGAGGTCTTGAAAAAGAAGGGTCAACACTGCAAATATTGACTCTTTGCATCAACTTCATGTAATTGTAAATTAAAGCTTTTGACACTTATGAAATGCTTATAATTATATTTCATTATTCCATAGTAACATCTGAGAAAAATATCTAAAGACACTGAAGCAGCAAACTTTGTGGAAATTAATATTTGTGTCATTCTCAAAACTTTTGGCCACGACTGTATATAAAGTGTAATATTGGGATGCAAACTCAAAATGTCACATATTTCAACTCTATATCTGAAATGGTACAGATCTCTTCTTTAATTTAAGGTCATAACCATGTGTGTGAGGTGTATTCTTTTGTTTCAAAGTAGATTTGTTTTCAGACTACCAAGAATCACTCGTTGTGACCCTGCTATAGCCCACTGCAGTAAAAGGTTAATGTGTTAGGTTAGATTACTCGTTGGATATTACTGCATTGCTGGAACCAGAAGCACAAGCATTTTGCTACACTCACATTAACATCTGCTAACCATGTGTATGTGACAAATAAAATTGGATTTGATTTTGATTTTAAGACATTTCTTGTGAAGGTAGACAGGCCAGCAGAGCGCTGTTTACCCAGGAGCTTGAATCTATCCGGCATATATAGCATACACCTCTCTGAATTATCTAGTGTTATAGCATTTTCCGATAATTACACATTTGTGAAATCGTACACATTAGCTCTGTTATATTGACTGCACTCATGTATCCCAACCAAGTGTGGGCTTAACTTTAGAGGAGGTCCACGAGTTCCTGAAGCATGCTGTGTTCTATCTGGTATCATACGAAAAGAAGCACAGTGAAAAAGTACTACATTTTCTTCAGAAAGACAGAAGTATCTGTGCTCTGACAAATGCACAAAGAATGACTCATCTGTGTCTAAACTTCTAATTCCAAAGACAACCAAAAGGATTCATCGACCAAATAATGGTTCATCGACCAAATAATTAACGGGTACAATTATATTTTGAAGTCACATGTGAAGGAACAATTTGTGTCACCTGTGTCTTTTGCAAGTCAACAATTACAGAGTCTGTTTAGTTACAGCGAAAAGGTTATGCCAAATGTGCCTTGCATGGCCCAAAACTGCTGGTGTTTTGATCATGTAATAGTGCCTGTGATCTTGAAGTCACATTGGAAAGTTATAGCCAGCTATAGATATGCGACATATGCTAGCGGTAATAGCATTACATCAAATGGAACAATTATGGATTCCTTAAGCCAGTATGAAAGAGAATAAGAGGATACACTAATTCCACTTCCACTACCCTTTTTCTCTCGACATTCCCAAAGTTTAGCATGTCTTTGTAGAGGGACTCTTATTTTGAAAAGATACATTTCGCGTTCGTGCTGCCATCATAATATCCTGCTGCTAGGAAAACGGCAATCCCCCCCCTCTCTCTTTCAATTCAAGGGCTTTATTGGCATGGGAAACATATGTTAACATTTCCAAAGCAAGTGAAGTAGACAATAAACAAAAGTGAAATAAACAATAAAAAATTAACGAAAATATTACACTTTCGCTATCCTCTCTCGGTTTTCGTTCCCGGTCACACGCGCTGTCTGGGTCCTAACTAGTTACCATGAACACAAAGTCATAAACCCCGCCCATTTCTAACATTTATCTTCTTAAAATCAGATTTTAAACCTAACCCTAACCTGAAACCTAATTTTAACCACACTGCTAACCTTATTCCTAACCCCTAACCTTAAATTATCAGCCAATTTTGTTGGTAACTAGTGGAAAACGTCTGATATTGTTGCTTTGCAGACACTCGCATTTTTCCAAGCTGATGTCACCGCGCTATCCGGTTCGCAAATCCTACCTCGTTTTCCCTCCCTCCCTCCATCCCCTACACAATTCCCATCCAACTCTTTTTCTACTATTTCAGTGTGCCATCGGAAGCGCGAGATGCCAGAAAAAGCGCTAGGGATATGGCATGGAATTCTCTAGACTGCGGAATTAGGTTTGTTTATCACAATTAAAAAACATCAGAATTACAATTTTCTCTCAACTTTGATGCAGTTGTAGCCAAATTTGTAGGCCTGCTGTTATTCACCAGCCACTTCCGGCTTAATACGTGATTATCCTGGGGATGAGGTTATCCTACTATAGGGTTTATTACAAGTAGACTCCGAAATATGACATAGATGCAGAAAGTAAACAGCACAGCGCGTCAATTTCCACAACAACTAATAGAGGCTCAACTTCTCCACTGTTTTGGTCACCTGGCTACAAAGAAAACCAGTGCAGATACTGTGTGAAGTCTTGCATCTTGCTCATCTCAATATCTGTGGTGCTTCTCGTGGCAACGCTCTTTAAGCTAAGTCCACCTTTAAACTGTCATCTTGTAGCTATCCTAGACCCAGGCTATGTGGGTGGGATGTGGTGGGTTGAGTATTATGGGAGAAGCAGAGGAGTGAGATGGAGAGAGAAGGGACAGCTGTTTTTGGCTAGAGAGAATGGAATGTCCTCCTTTATTTAAAAGTGTAACTTTAGACGCAGACATGCCACACTTTCACAGGGGTGTTTAATGGAGGTAGAGATGTGTGTGTGTGTGTGTGTGTGTGTGTGTGTGTGTGTGTGTGTGTGTGTGTGTGTGTGTGTGTGTGTGTGTGTGTGTGTGTGTGTGTGTGTGTGTGTGTGTGTGTGTGTGTGTGTGTGTGTGTATTAGAGCCGGGGTGATATGGACAGAAATCTTGAATAGATGTGAAAACGATATCAAATCAAATCAAAATCAAATCAAATTTATTTATATAGCCCTTCGTACATCAGCTGATATCTCAAAGTGCTGTACAGAAACCCAGCCTAAAACCCCAAACAGCAAACAATGCAGGTGTAAAAGCACGGTGGCTAGGAAAAACTCCCTAGAAAGGCCAAAACCTAGGAAGAAACCTAGAGAGGAACCGGGCTATGTGGGGTGGCCAGTCCTCTTCTGGCTGTGCCGGGTAGAGATTATAACAGAACATGACCAAGATGTTCAAATGTTCATAAATGACCAGCATGGTCAAATAATAATAAAGTATGTAGGACAATAACATGCTGTGTTTTTGTCTTAGGTCTCTCTTTATGTAGTGTTGTGGTGTCGTGATGTGTGTTTCGTCCTTTATTTTTAATCCCAGTCCCCACAGGAGGCCGTTTGCCTGTTGGTAGGCCGTCATTGTAATAAGAATGTGTTCTTAACTGATTTGCCTAGTTAAATAAAATTAATCAATATAACAATGTGCACCACAGTTTTTCTTAATTATCTTTTGAACTTCTACTACTAGTTTGATGGTTGTGGTGTCAGGTGTGTGTGTACTGGTAGCGGAGTCAGGTGTGTGTGTACTGGTAGCGGAGTCAGGTGTGTGTGTACTGGTAGCGGAGTCAGGTGTGTGTGTATTGGTAGTGGAGTCAGGTGTGTGTGTACTGGTAGCGGAGTCAGGTGTGTGTGTACTGGTAGCGGAGTCAGGTGTGTGTGTACTGGTAGCGGAGTCAGGTGTGTGTGTACTGGTAGCGGAGTCAGGTGTGTGTGTATTGGTAGTGGAGTCAGGTGTGTGTGTACTGGTAGCGGAGTCAGGTGTGTGTGTACTGGTAGCGGAGTCAGGTGTGTGTGTACTGGTAGCGGAGTCAGGTGTGTGTGTACTGGTAGCGGAGTCAGGTGTGTGTGTATTGGTAGTGGAGTCAGGTGTGTGTGTACTGGTAGCGGAGTCAGGTGTGTGTGTACTGGTAGCGGAGTCAGGTGTGTGTGTACTGGTAGCGGAGTCAGGTGTGTGTGTACTGGTAGTGGAGTCAGGTGTGTGTGTACTGGTAGCGGAGTCAGGTGTGTGTGTACTGGTAGCGGATTCAGGTGTGTGAGTCAGGTGTGTGTGTACTGGTAGCGGAGTCAGGTGTGTGTGTACTGGTAGCGGAGTCAGGTGTGTGTGTACTGGTAGCGGAGTCAGGTGTGTGTGTTCTGGTAGCGGAGTCAGGTGTGTGAGTCAGGTGTGTGTGTACTGGTAGCGGAGTCAGGTGTGTGTGTACTGGTAGCGGAGTCAGGTGTGTGTGTTCTGGTAGCGGAGTCAGGTGTGTGAGTCAGGTGTGTGTGTACTGGTAGCGGAGTCAGGTGTGTGTGTGTACTGGTAGTGGAGTCAGGTGTGTGTGTACTGGTAGCGGAGTCAGGTGTGTGTGTTCTGGTAGTGGAGTCAGGTCTGTGTGTACTGGTAGCGGAGTCAGGTGTGTGTGTTCTGGTAGTGGAGTCAGGTGTGTGTGTTCTGGTAGTGGAGTCAGGTGTGTGTGTACTGGTAGCGGAGTCAGGTGTGTGTGTTCTGGTAGTGGAGTCAGGTGTGTGTGTTCTGGTAGTGGAGTCAGGTGTGTGTGTACTGGTAGTGGAGTCAGGTGCAGGAGAGCAGAGAGCTGTGAACAGGCACACACTTTATTGAGGCAGAAGAAACCAACAGACGGACGCCACTGAGTCAAAACCTCAAGCCAATAAGGCAAAAGTGCAAAGCGTGCCACAATAATTATGTTCAAACAAATAAACATACCTCGTGACAAAACACGGGAAATACGAACACCAGTCTGGCGCGTCAAACATGACACGTAACACACAACAATATCACACAAAGACATGGAGGGGAACAGAGGAATAAATACATGCAGTGTGATTAGGAAATGAAAACCAGGTGTGCAAAACAAGACAAAACAAATGGATCAATGAAAAGTGGAGCGGCGATGGCTAGAAAGCCAGAACGAGGAGAGGAGCGAACTTTGGAGGAAGTCGTGACATGGAGCCATAAAATGTCCCAATAACAATCACCCATATATTTCTTTTCAAACTTAACATTTCTCTAGCATAGACTACTTATCATAATGAATAATATCAACAAATGCCTGGGATAAGTGATCGGTATGGTCAGTGTCGATCATTTTTGCGTTATCATCCCAGCTCTAGTGTGTAAATACCTCTCTCTCTCTCTGTCTCTCTGTCTCTCTCTGTGTGTGTGTGTGTGTGTGTGTGTGTGTGTGTGTGTGTGTGTGTGCGTGCGTGCGTGCGTGCGTGCGTGTGTGTGTGTTGAAGAGGGCCTGTCGCCATATCTGAATATGCCCTGATCTGTTTAAAAGCAGCATTAGTACTCTAAGAACTGTGCCAGAAAGTGTGAGAAATGAACAGAGACTGCATCCCAAATGGCACCCTATTCTCTGTATACAGTAGTGCACTACGTTTGACCCTATTCCCCATGTCTTTACATCCAAACTCATTATGGTATTGAATATCATCTGGTATCCTAATATGAAACGTGAATACACACCCCTGACATGTTTTATGTGAAAGGGCTTGTGTGTGTTAGGATGGATGACACTAGACAAGTAATTGCACGTATAATCTTTATTGTATTATTCAAAATGATAATACGAAGTACAAGCTGGACTCCACAAGACCAAATGACTTTATAATTACAAATCTCCATGACAATAATATCGGATGTGACATAATGAAAATAGGTAGCTATAAAGCATAGATAGATTATTTTAAGTTGGAATCATTATTACCAAAGTGCAAAGTTTGGTGACAGAATGACGGTTTCTGCTGTTTGTGCCGTCGTTCTGTTACCAAACTTTGCATCTGCACTGTTCAACTACCTTATAGGCCCATGGCTTTCTTCATCATATTGACAGTTGGTTTCAAGAATAACACTTGCATATTGTTTTTGACTTATGCAAATCCTCTTCCCGTTCTATATTTGCATACATCTAACAGAAAAGGGCTGATTGGTGGTCCCTCGTTGCTGAAGCCGATACAGCACAATAGCCAAACGGAAAACAGAACAAAGAAATACAGTTGAAGTCAGAAGTTTACATACACTTAGGTTGGAGTCATTTAAACTCGTTTGTCAACCATTCCACATATTTCTTGTTAACAAACGATCGGTTAGGACATCTACTTTGTGCATGACACAAGTCATTTTTCCAACAATTGTTTTACAGACAGGTTATTTCACTTATAACTCACTGTATCAAAATTCCAGTGGGTCAGAAGTTCACATACATTAAGTTGACTGTGGCTTTAAACAGCTTGGAAAATTCCAGAAAGAATGGCATGGCTTTAGAAGCTTCTGATAAGCTATATGAAATCATTTGAGTCAATTGGAGGTGTACCTGTGCTGTGGATGTCTTTCAAGGCCTACTTTCAAACTCAGTGCCTCTTTGATTGACATCATGGGAAAATCAAAAGAAATCAGCCAAGATCTCAGAAGAAAAATTGTAGACCTCCACAAGTCTGGTTCAGCCTTGGGAGCAGTATCTATATCCACAGTAAAACAGGTCATATATCCACATAACCGTAAAGGCCGCTCAGCAAGGAAGAAGTCACTGCTCCAAAACTGCCATAAAAAAGCCAAACTACGGTTTGCAACTGCACATGGGTACAAAGATTGTACTATTTGGAGAAATGTCCTCTGTTCTGATTAAATAAAAATAGAACTGTTTGACCATAATGACCATCGTTATGTTTGAAGCATGGGGGTAGCAGCATCATTTTGTGGGGGTGCTTTGCTGCAGGAGAGACTGGTGCACTTCACAAAATAGATGAGATAGGAAAATTACGTGGATATATTGAAGCAACATCTCAAGACATCAGTCAGGAGGTTAAAGCTTGGTCGCAAATGGGTCTTCCAAATGAACAATGACCCTAAGCATACTTCCAAAGTCTTGGCAAAATGGCTCAAGGACAACAGTCAAGGTATTGGAGTGGACATCACAAAGCCCTGACCTCAGTCCTATAGAAAATGTGTGTGCAGAACTGAAAAAGCATGTGCGAGCAAGGAGGCCTACAAACCTGACTCAGTTACACCAGCTCTGTCATGAGGAATGGGCCGAATTTCACCCAACTTATTGTGGGAAGCTTGTGGAAGGATTCCCTAAACATTTGACCCAAGTTAAACAATTTAAAACCAATGCTATCAAATACTAATTGAGTGTATGTAAACTTCTGACCCACTGGG
>NC_060193.1:14324213-14366713 GCF_021184085.1 Oncorhynchus gorbuscha
GACAGGGAGAAGGAGAGAGAGACGGAGAAGGAGAGAGAGAGACAGGGAGAAGGAGAGAGAGACAGGGAGAAGCAGAGAGAGAGACAGGGAGAAGGAGAGAGAGACAGGGAGAAGGAGAGAGAGACAGGGAGAAGGAGAGAGAGACAGGGAGAAGGAGAGAGAGAGACAGGGAGAAGGAGAGAGAGACAGGGAGAAGGAGAGAGAGAGAGAGGGAGAAGGCGAGAGAGACAGGGAGAAGGAGAGAGAGACAGGGAGAAGGAGAGAGAGAGACAGGGAGAAGGAGAGAGAGACAGGGAGAAGGAGAGAGAGACAGGGAGAAGGAGAGAGAGACAGGGAGAAGGAGAGAGAGACAGGGAGAAGGAGAGAGAGACGGAGAAGGAGAGAGAGAGACAGGGAGAAGGAGAGAGAGACAGAGAAGGAGAGAGAGACGGAGAAGGAGAGAGAGAGACAGGGAGAAGGAGAGAGAGACGGAGAAGGAGAGAGAGCGGACGGAGAAGGAGAGAGAGAGACAGGGAGAAGGAGAGAGAGACGGAGAAGGAGAGAGAGAGAGACAGGGAGAAGGAGAGAGAGACGGAGAAGGAGAGAGAGAGACAGGGAGAAGGAGAGAGAGACGGAGAAGGAGCGAGAGACGGAGAAGGAGAGAGAGAGACAGGGAGAAGGAGAGAGAGACGGAGAAGGAGAGAGAGACGGAGAAGGAGAGAGAGAGACAGGGAGAAGGAGAGAGAGACGGAGAAGGAGAGAGAGAGAGACAGGGAGAAGGAGAGAGAGACGGAGAAGGAGAGAGAGAGACAGGGAGAAGGAGAGAGAGACGGAGAAGGAGAGAGAGAGAGAGACAGGGAGAAGGAGAGAGAGAGACAGGGAGAAGGAGAGAGAGAGACAGGGAGAAGGAGAAGGATAGAGAGAGACAGGGAGAAGGAGAGAGAGACGGAGAAGGAGAGAGAGACAGGGAGAAGGAGAGAGAGACGGAGAAGGAGAGAGAGAGACAGGGAGAAGGAGAGAGAGAGGCAGGGAGAAGGAGAGAGAGACAGGGAGAAGGAGAGAGAGAGAGACAGGGAGAAGGAGAGAGAGAGACAGGGAGAAGGAGAGAGAGAGACAGGGAGAAGGAGAGAGAGACAGGGAGGAGGAGAGAGAGAGAGACAGGGAGAAGGAGAGAGAGAGAGACAGGGAGAAGGAGAGAGAGACAGGGAGAAGGAGAGAGAGAGACAGGGAGAAGGAGAGAGAGACAGGGAGAAGGAGAGAGAGACAGGGAGAAGGAGAGAGAGACAGGGAGAAGGAGAGAGAGAGACAGGGAGAAGGAGAGAGAGACAGGGAGAAGGAGAGAGAGAGAGAGGGAGAAGGCGAGAGAGACAGGGAGAAGGAGAGAGAGACAGGGAGAAGGAGAGAGAGAGACAGGGAGAAGGAGAGAGAGACAGGGAGAAGGAGAGAGAGACAGGGAGAAGGAGAGAGAGAGACAGGGAGAAGGAGAGAGAGACAGGGAGAAGGAGAGAGAGAGACAGGGAGAAGGAGAGAGAGACGGAGGAGAGAGAGAGACAGGGAGAAGGAGAGAGAGACGGAGAAGGAGAGAGAGAGACAGGGAGAAGGAGAGAGAGACGGAGAAGGAGAGAGAGACGGAGAAGGAGAGAGAGAGACAGGGAGAAGGAGAGAGAGACGGAGAAGGAGAGAGAGACGGAGAAGGAGAGAGAGAGACAGGGAGAAGGAGAGAGAGACGGAGAAGGAGAGAGAGAGAGACAGGGAGAAGGAGAGAGAGACGGAGAAGGAGAGAGAGAGACAGGGAGAAGGAGAGAGAGACGGAGAAGGAGAGAGAGACGGAGAAGGAGAGAGAGAGACAGGGAGAAGGAGAGAGAGACGGAGAAGGAGAGAGAGACGGAGAAGGAGAGAGAGAGACAGGGAGAAGGAGAGAGAGACGGAGAAGGAGAGAGAGAGACAGGGAGAAGGAGAGAGAGACGGAGAAGGAGAGAGAGAGACAGGGAGAAGGAGAGAGAGACGGAGAAGGAGAGAGAGAGAGACAGGGAGAAGGAGAGAGAGAGACAGGGAGAAGGAGAGAGAGAGACAGGGAGAAGGAGAAGGACAGAGAGAGACAGGGAGAAGGAGAGAGAGACGGAGAAGGAGAGAGAGACAGGGAGAAGGAGAGAGAGACGGAGAAGGAGAGAGAGAGACAGGGAGAAGGAGAGAGAGAGGCAGGGAGAAGGAGAGAGAGACAGGGAGAAGGAGAGAAAGAGAGACAGGGAGAAGGAGAGAGAGAGAGACAGGGAGAAGGAGAGAGAGAGACAGGGAGAAGGAGAGAGAGACAGGGAGAAGGAGAGAGAGAGAGACAGGGAGAAGGAGAGAGAGACAGGGAGAAGGAGAGAGAGAGACAGGGAGAAGGAGAGAGAGACAGGGAGAAGGAGAGAGAGACAGGGAGAAGGAGAGAGAGACAGGGAGAAGGAGAGAGAGACAGGGAGAAGGAGAGAGAGAGACAGGGAGAAGGAGAGAGAGACAGGGAGAAGGAGAGAGAGAGAGAGGGAGAAGGCGAGAGAGACAGGGAGAAGGAGAGAGAGACAGGGAGAAGGAGAGAGAGAGACAGGGAGAAGGAGAGAGAGACAGGGAGAAGGAGAGAGAGACAGGGAGAAGGAGAGAGAGAGACAGGGAGAAGGAGAGAGAGACAGGGAGAAGGAGAGAGAGAGACAGGGAGAAGGAGAGAGAGACGGAGGAGAGAGAGAAACAGGGAGAAGGAGAGAGAGACGGAGAAGGAGAGAGAGAGACAGGGAGAAGGAGAGAGAGACGGAGAAGGAGAGAGAGACGGAGAAGGAGAGAGAGAGACAGGGAGAAGGAGAGAGAGACGGAGAAGGAGAGAGAGACGGAGAAGGAGAGAGAGAGACAGGGAGAAGGAGAGAGAGACGGAGAAGGAGAGAGAGAGAGACAGGGAGAAGGAGAGAGAGACGGAGAAGGAGAGAGAGAGACAGGGAGAAGGAGAGAGAGACGGAGAAGGAGAGAGAGACGGAGAAGGAGAGAGAGAGACAGGGAGAAGGAGAGAGAGACGGAGAAGGAGAGAGAGACGGAGAAGGAGAGAGAGAGACAGGGAGAAGGAGAGAGAGACGGAGAAGGAGAGAGAGAGACAGGGAGAAGGAGAGAGAGACGGAGAAGGAGAGAGAGAGACAGGGAGAAGGAGAGAGAGACGGAGAAGGAGAGAGAGAGAGACAGGGAGAAGGAGAGAGAGAGACAGGGAGAAGGAGAGAGAGAGACAGGGAGAAGGAGAAGGACAGAGAGAGACAGGGAGAAGGAGAGAGAGACAGAGAAGGAGAGAGAGACAGGGAGAAGGAGAGAGAGACGGAGAAGGAGAGAGAGAGACAGGGAGAAGGAGAGAGAGAGGCAGGGAGAAGGAGAGAGAGACAGGGAGAAGGAGAGAAAGAGAGACAGGGAGAAGGAGAGAGAGAGAGACAGGGAGAAGGAGAGAGAGAGACAGGGAGAAGGAGAGAGAGAGAGACAGGGAGAAGGAGAGAGAGAGAGACAGGGAGAAGGAGAGAGAGAGACAGGGAGAAGGAGAGAGAGAGAGACAGGGAGAAGGAGAGAGAGAGAGACAGGGAGAAGGAGAGAGAGACAGGGAGAAGGAGAGAGAGAGAGACAGGGAGAAGGAGAGAGAGAGACAGGGAGAAGGAGAGAGAGACAGGGAGAAGGAGAGAGAGAGACAGGGAGAAGGAGAGAGAGAGGCAGGGAGAAGGAGAGAGAGACAGGGAGAAGGAGAGAGAGAGACAGGGAGAAGGAGAGAGAGAGAGACAGGGAGAAGGAGAGAGAGAGACAGGGAGAAGGAGAGAGAGAGAGGCAGGGAGAAGGAGAGAGAGACAGGGAGAAGGAGAGAGAGAGAGACAGGGAGAAGGAGAGAGAGAGAGACAGGGAGAAGGAGAGAGAGAGACAGGGAGAAGGAGAGAGAGAGAGACAGGGAGAAGGAGAGAGAGAGAGACAGGGAGAAGGAGAGAGAGAGGCAGGGAGAAGGAGAGAGAGACAGGGAGAAGGAGAGAGAGAGAGACAGGGAGAAGGAGAGAGAGAGAGAGACAGGGAGAAGGAGAGAGAGAGACAGGGAGAAGGAGAGAGAGAGAGACAGGGAGAAGGAGAGAGAGAGAGACAGGGAGAAGTAGAGAGAGAGACAGGGAGAAGGAGAGAGAGAGAGACAGGGAGAAGGAGAGAGAGACGGAGAAGGAGAGAGAGAGGGAGGAGAAGGACAGAGAGAGACAGGGAGAAGGAGAGAGAGACGGAGAAGGAGAGAGAGAGGGAGGAGAAGGACAGAGAGAGACAGGGAGAAGGAGAGAGAGACAGGGAGAAGAAGGAATGAGAGAGAGACAGGGAGATGGAGAAGGACAGAGAGAGACAGGGAGAAGGAGAAGGACAGAGAGAGACAGGGAGAAGGAGAAGGACAGAGAGAGAGACAGGGAGAAGGAGAGAGAGACAGGGAGAAGGAGAAGGACAGAGAGAGACAGGGAGAAGGAGAAGGACAGAGAGAGACAGGGAGAAGGAGAGAGAGACAGGGAGAAGGAGAAGGACAGAGAGAGACAGGGAGAAGGAGCAGGACAGAGAGAGACAGGGAGAAGGAGAAGGACAGAGAGAGAGACAGGGAGAAGGAGAGAGAGACAGGGAGATGGAGAGAGAGACAGGGAGATGGAGAAGGACAGAGAGAGACAGGGAGAAGGAGAAAGACAGAGAGAGAGACAGGGAGAAGGAGAGAGAGACAGGGAGAAGGAGAAGGACAGAGAGAGACAGGGAGAAGGAGCAGGACAGAGAGAGAGACAGGGAGAAGGAGAGAGAGACAGGGAGAAGGAGAAGGAGAAGGACAGAGAGAGAGACAGGGAGAAGGAGAAGGACAGAGAGAGACAGGGAGAAGGAGAAGGACAGAGGGAGACAGGGAGAAGGAGCAGGACAGAGAGAGACAGGGAGAAGGAGAAGGACAGAGAGAGACAGGGAGAAGGAGAGAGAGGCAGGGAGAAGAAGAAGGACAGAAAGAGAGACAGGGAGAAGGAGAAGGACAGAGAGAGACAGGGAGAAGGAGAAGGAGAAGGACAGAGAGAGACAGGGAGAATGAGAAGGAGAAGGACAGAGAGAGACAGGGAGAAGGAGAAGGACAGAGAGAGAGACAGGGAGAAGGAGAAGTACAGAGAGAGACAGGGAGGTGGAGAAGGACAAAGAGAGACAGGGAGGAGGAGAAGGACAGAGAGAGACAGGGAGAAGGAGAAGGACAGAGAGAGACAGGGAGATGGAGAAGTACAGAGAGAGACAGGGAGATGGAGAAGGACAGAGAGAGAGACGGAGAAGGAGAAGGACAGAGAGAGAGACAGGGAGATGGAGGACAGAGAGAGACAGGGAGAAAGACATAGACAGAGAGAGAGACAGGGAGAAGGAGAGAGAGACAGGGAGAAGGAGAAGGACAGAGAGAGACAGGGAGAAGGAGCAGGACAGAGAGAGAGACAGGGAGAAGGAGAGAGAGACAGGGAGAAGGAGAAGGAGAAGGACAGAGAGAGAGACAGGGAGATGGAGAAGGACAGAGAGAGACAGGGAGAAGGAGCAGGACAGAGAGAGACATGGAGAAGGAGAAGGACAGAGAGAGAGACAGGGAGAAGGAGAGAGAGACAGGAAGAAGGAGAAGAAGGACAGAAAGAGAGACAGGGAGAAGGAGAAGGACAGAGAGAGACAGGGAGAAGGAGAAGGAGAAGGACAGAGAGAGACAGGGATAAGGAGAAGGACAGAGAGAGACAGGGGGTAGGAGAAGGACAGAGAGAGAGACAGGGAGAAGGAGAAGGACAGAGAGAGACAGGGAGGTGGAGAAGGACAGAGAGAGACAGGGAGAAGGAGAAGGACAGAGAGAGACAGGCGAAGGAGAAGGACAGAGAGAGACAGGGAGATGGAGAAGTACAGAGAGAGACAGGGAGATGGAGAAGGACAGAGAGACAGACGTAGAAGGAGAAGGACAGAGAGAGAGACAGGGAGAAGGAGAAGGACAGAGAGAGACAGGGAGATGGAGAAGGACAGAGAGAGACGGAGAAGGAGAAGGACAGAGAGAGACAGGGAGAAGGAGAAGGACAGAGAGAGAGACGGAGAAGGAGAAGGACAGAGAGAGAGAGACTGTGAGTAGGAGAAAGACAGCAAGAGAGAGAAAGGGAGATGGAGAAGGAGAGAGAGAGAGAGAGACAGGGAGAAGGAGAAAGACAGAGAGAGACAGGGAGAAGGAGAAGGACAGAGAGAGACAGGGAGAAGGAGAAGGACAGAGAGAGACAGGGAGAAGGAGAAGGACAGAGAGAGACAGGGAGAAGGAGAAGGACAGAGAGAGACAGGGAGAAGGAGAAGGACAGAGAGAGAGACAGGGAGACGGAGAAGGACAGAGAGAGAGACAGGGAGAAGGAGAAGGACAGAGAGAGACAGGGAGAAGGAGAAGGACAGAGAGAGACATGGAGAAGGAGAAAGACAGAGAGAGACAGGGAGAAGGAGAAGGACAGAGAGAGAGAGGGAGAAGGAGAAAGACAGAGAGAGACAGGGAGAAGGAGAAGGACAGAGAGAGACAGGGAGAAGGAGAAGGACAGAGAGAGAGACAGGGAGAAGGAGAAGGACAGAGAGAGACAGGGAGAAGGAGAAGGACAGAGAGAGACAGGGAGTAGGAGAAGGACAGAGAGAGAGCGTTTGTGTGTGTGTGTCCTCTCCCTGACCACTGGCTGTGATGTCGCTGAAAGGAACGCTTGTTGTGGGGGTGGAGTCGACAGAAAAGACAAAAAGTGAAAATGCGGAGTCATTCTGCCCCTCTCTCCTTTTAACTCTTGCTCTTTCTCTCGTTTTAAACCACTCCCTCTTTTCCTGTCTGACACTGATCTGACAGCCCTGATAAGAGACTGGACAGTCCTGTGTGTGTGTGTGTGTGTGTGTGTGTGTGTGTGTGTGTGTGTGTGTGTGTGTGTGTGTGTGTGTGTGTGTGTGTGTGTGTGTGTGTGTGTGTGTGTGTGTGTGTGTGTGTGTGTGTGTGTGTGTGTGTGTGTGTGTGTGTGTGTACATGTGCACATGTCTACGTACAGGCTGGCCAACACACGTCGCTAAGTACTAATTGGACGTCAATAACAAGCGTTAGGAAGTAAAGAGCGCTTAATATTGACGTCTAGTTAGTACGTAGAGATGTGTGTTGCAGTGCAGTGGCTGGAAAGGCCTCCTGGAGTGCCTTCTGAGGTACTTCAGCTTTTTCAGTTGACCTTTTCTGCTTAAAACCCTGGGAGACCATGTTGGGTAGGCGGAACTTATCCAGCCTTATTCAGAGAGAATGTGTTATTCAGAATGCACAGCTAGAAAACGTAGCAAAACCTTTTAACTAACTGGATGGGACCCTGAGTGTCTCACAGTCATGCAGCAACACCAATTTGTGTTCTCCCCAGTGCTGCGTGAGAGTCGACGAGGCCAGGTCACAGGGCACCCTATTCCCTTTATAGTGCACTACTTCTGACCTGGAGCTCTCAGGGCTCTGGTCAAAAGTAGTGCACTATATAGAGAATATGGTGCCACACAGAACCGGCCTAAGACCCGAGTGGGAAACTAACGGCAACACTAATTAGTATATATTACCAGAAGTGTCATGTTTTGTCATTAATTATCATGTCTTGTCCCTGTGCTTCCCCTTCTATTCGTTTCCCTCTGCTGGTCTTATTAGGTTCTTTCCCTCTTTCTATCCCTCTCTCTCCCCCTCCCTCTCTCACTCTCTCGCTCTCTCTTCTCTCTATCGTTCCGTTCCTGCTCCCAGCTGTTCCTATTCCCCTAATCATCATTTAGTCTTCCCACACCTGTTCCCGATCCTTTTCCCTGATTAGAGTCCCTATTTCTCTCCTTGTTTTCCGTACCTGCCCTGTCGGATCCTCATCTATAATTCACCGTGCTGTGTCTATGTTTTGCCCTGTCGTGTTTCCCTCAGATGCTGCGTGGTGAGCAGGTGTCTGAGTCTGCTAGGTTCAAGTGCCTTCCCGAGGCAACCTGCAGTTCTCGATCAAGTCTCCAGTCTGTTCTCGTCTTTACGAGTAGTATTATGCTTTTTGTTTTGTAAAGTTTATTACTGGATTAAATACTCTGTTTTCGCCAAGTCGCTTTTGGGTCCTCATTCACCTGCATGACAGAAGGATCCGACCGAGGAATGGACCCAGCGACTACAGACGCTCGTAACACTGCCGTCGAGATCCAAGGAGCCATGCTCGGCAGACACGAGCAGGAATTGTCTGCTGCTCGCAATGCCGTGGAGAACCTGGCCGCTCAGGTTTCCGACCTCTCTGGACAGTTCCAGAGTCTTCGTCTCGTGCCACCTGTTACTTCCTGGCCTGCCGAGCCTCCAGAACCTAGGGTTAATAACCCACCTTGCTACTCCGGGCAGCCCACTGAGTGCCGCTCCTTTCTCACCCAGTGTGAGATTGTGTTCTCTCTCCAACCCAACACATACTCTAGAGAGAGAGCTCGGGTTGCTTACGTCATTTCTCTCCTTACTGGCCGGGCCCGAGAGTGGGGCACAGCTATCTGGGAGGCAAGGGCTGATTGTTCTAACAATTACCAGAACTTTAAAGAGGAGATGATTCGGGTTTTTGACCGTTCAGTTTTTGGTGGGGAGGCTTCTAGGGTCCTGGCTTCCCTATGCCAAGGTGATCGATCCATAACGGATTACTCTATAGAGTTTCGTACTCTTGCTGCCTCTAGTGACTGGAACGAGCCGGCGCTGCTCGCTCGTTTTCTGGAGGGACTCCACACAGTGGTCAAAGATGAGATTCTCTCTCGGGAGGTTCCTTCCAGTGTGGACTCTTTGATTGCTCTCGCCATCCGCATAGAACGACGGGTAGATCTTCGTCACCAGGCTCGTGGAAGAGAGCTCGCATCAACGGTGTTTCCCTGCTCCGCATCGCAACCATCTCCCTCCTCTGGTTCTGAGACTGAGCCCATGCAGCTGGGAGGGATTCGCATCTCGACTAAGGAGAGGGAACGGAGGATCACCAACCGCCTGTGCCTCTATTGCGGATTTGATGGACATTTTGTTAATTCATGTCCAGTAAGAGGCCAGAGCCCATCAGTAAGCGGAGGGCTACTGGTGAGCGCTACTACTCAGGTCTCTTCATCTAGATCCTGTACTACTATGTCGGTCCATCTACGCTGGACCGGTTCGGGTGCTACATGCAGTGCCTTGATTGACTCTGGGGCTGAGGGTTGTTTCATGGACGAAGCATGGGTTCGGAAACATAACATTCCTTTCAGACAGTTAGACAAGCCTACGCCCATGTTTGCCTTAGATGGTAGTCATCTTCCCAGTATCAGATTTGAGACATTACCTTTAACTCTCACAGTATCTGGTAACCACAGTGAGACTATTTCTTTTTTGATTTTTCGTTCACCTTTCACACCTGTTGTTTTGGGTCATCCCTGGCTAGTATGTCATAATCCTTCTATTAATTGGTCTTGTAATTCTATCCTATCCTGGAACGTATCTTGTCATGTGAAGTGCTTAATGTCTGCCATCCCTCCCATTTCTTCTGTCCCCACTTCTCAGGAGGAACCTGGCGATTTGACAGGAGTGCCGGAGGAATATCATGATCTGCGCACGGTCTTCAGTCGGTCCCGAGCCAACTCCCTTCCTCCTCACCGGTCGTATGATTGTAGTATTGATCTCCTTCCGGGGACCACTCCTCCTCGGGGTAGACTATACTCTCTGTCGGCTCCCGAACGTAAGGCTCTCGAGGATTATTTATCTGTGTCTCTTGACGCCGGTACCATAGTGCCTTCTTCCTCTCCGGCCGGGGCGGGGTTCTTTTTGTTAAGAAGAAGGACGGTACTCTGCGCCCCTGCGTGGATTATCGAGGGCTGAATGACATAACGGTTAAGAATCGTTATCCGCTTCCCCTTATGTCATCAGCCTTCGAGATTCTGCAGGGAGCCAGGTGCTTTACTAAGTTGGACCTTCGTAACGCTTACCATCTCGTGCGCATCAGAGAGGGGGACGAGTGGAAAACGGCGTTTAACACTCCGTTAGGGCATTTTGAGTACCGGGTTCTGCCGTTTGGTCTCGCCAATGCGCCAGCTGTTTTTCAGGCATTAGTTAATGATGTTCTGAGAGACATGCTGAACATCTTTGTTTTTGTCTATCTTGACGATATCCTGATTTTTTCACCGTCACTCGAGATTCATGTTCAGCACGTTCGACGTGTTCTACAGCGCCTTTTAGAGAATTGTCTCTACGTAAAGGCTGAGAAGTGCTCTTTTCATGTCTCCTCCGTTACTTTTCTCGGTTCCGTTATTTCCGCTGAAGGCATTCAGATGGATTCCGCTAAGGTCCAAGCTGTCAGTGATTGGCCCGTTCCAAGGTCACGTGTCGAGTTGCAGCGCTTTTTAGGTTTCGCTAATTTCTATCGGCGTTTCATTCGTAATTTCGGTCAAGTTGCTGCCCCTCTCACAGCTCTTACTTCTGTCAAGACGTGTTTTAAGTGGTCCGGTTCCGCCCAGGGAGCTTTTGATCTTCTAAAAGAACGTTTTACGTCCGCTCCTATCCTCGTTACTCCTGACGTCACTAGACAATTCATTGTCGAGGTTGACGCTTCAGAGGTAGGCGTGGGAGCCATTCTATCCCAGCGCTTCCAGTCTGACGATAAGGTTCATCCTTGCGCTTATTTTTCTCATCGCCTGTCGCCATCTGAGCGCAACTATGATGTGGGTAACCGTGAACTGCTCGCCATCCGCTAGCCCTAGGCGAATGGCGACAGTGGTTGGAGGGGGCGACCGTTCCTTTTGTCGTTTGGACAGACCATAAGAACCTTGAGTACATCTGTTCTGCCAAACGACTTAATGCCCGTCAAGCTCGTTGGGCGTTGTTTTTCGCTCGTTTCGAGTTTGTGATTTCTTACCGTCCGGGTAGCAAGAACACCAAGCCTGATGCCTTATCCCGTCTGTTTAGTTCTTCTGTGGCTTCTACTGATCCCGAGGGGATTCTTCCTTATGGGCGTGTTGTCGGGTTGACAGTCTGGGGAATTGAAAGACAGGTTAAGCAAGCACTCACGCACACTGCGTCGCCGCGCGCTTGTCCTAGTAACCTCCTTTTCGTTCCTGTTTCCACTCGTCTGGCTGTTCTTCAGTGGGCTCACTCTGCCAAGTTAGCTGGTCATCCCGGTGTTCGAGGCACTCTTGCGTCTATTCGCCAGCGCTTTTGGTGGCCGACTCAGGAGCGTGACACGCGCCGTTTCGTGGCTGCTTGTTCGGACTGCGCGCAGACTAAGTCGGGTAACTCTCCTCCTGCCGGTCGTCTCAGACCGCTCCCCATTCCTTCTCGACCATGGTCTCACATCGCCCTAGACTTCATTACCGGTCTGCCTTTGTCTGCGGGGAAGACTGTGATTCTTACGGTTGTCGATAGGTTCTCTAAGGCGGCACATTTCATTCCCCTCGCTAAACTTCCTTCCGCTAAGGAGACGGCACAAATCATTATCGAGAATGTGTTCAGAATTCATGGCCTTCTTTTTGTTTATCTTAATTCTCTGTTTATCATGTTCTGTGGAAACCCTGCGTCTTGGGCAGAACAGCTCCCCTGGGCAGAATACGCTCACAACTCGCTTCCTTCGTCTGCTACCGGGTTATCTCCGTTTCAGAGTAGTCTGGGTTACCAGCCTCCTCTATTCTCTTCCCAGCTTGCCGAGTCCAGCGTTCCCTCCGCTCAAGCGTTTGTCCAACGTTGTGAGCGCACCTGGAGGAGGGTGAGGTCTGCACTTTGCCGCTACAGGGCACAGACTGTGAGAGCCGCCAATAAACGCAGGATTAAGAGTCCAAGGTATTGTTGCGGCCAGAGAGTGTGGCTTTCCACTCGCAACCTTCCTCTTACGACAGCTTCTCGTAAGTTGACTCCGCGGTTCATTGGTCCGTTCCGTGTCTCCCAGGTCGTCAATCCTGTCGCTGTGCGACTGCTTCTTCCGCGACATCTTCGTCGCGTCCATCCTGTCTTCCATGTCTCCTGTGTCAAGCCCTTTCTTCGCACCCCGTTCGTCTTCCCTCCCCCCCTCCCGTCCTTGTCGAGAGCGCACCTATTTACAAGGTACATAAGATCATGGACATGCGTTCTCGGGGACGGGGTCACCAATACTTAGTGGATTGGGAGGGTTACGGTCCTGAGGAGAGGAGTTGGGTTCCGTCTCGGGACGTGCTGGACCGTTCACTCATTGATGATTTCCTCCGTTGCCGCCAGGATTCCTCCTCGAGTGCGCCAGGAGGCGCTCGGTGAGTGGGGGGGTACTGTCATGTTTTGTCATTAATTATCATGTCTTGTCCCTGTGCTTCCCCTTCTATTCGTTTCCCTCTGCTGGTCTTATTAGGTTCTTTCCCTCTTTCTATCCCTCTCTCTCCCCCTCCCTCTCTCACTCTCTCGCTCTCTCTTCTCTCTATCGTTCCGTTCCTGCTCCCAGCTGTTCCTATTCCCCTAATCATCATTTAGTCTTCCCACACCTGTTCCCGATCCTTTTCCCTGATTAGAGTCCCTATTTCTCTCCTTGTTTTCCGTACCTGCCCTGTCGGATCCTCATCTATAATTCACCGTGCTGTGTCTATGTTTTGCCCTGTCGTGTCGTGTTTCCCTCAGATGCTGCGTGGTGAGCAGGTGTCTGAGTCTGCTAGGTTCAAGTGCCTTCCCGAGGCAACCTGCAGTTCTCGATCAAGTCTCCAGTCTGTTCTCGTCTTTACGAGTAGTATTATGCTTTTTGTTTTGTAAAGTTTATTACTGGATTAAATACTCTGTTTTCGCCAAGTCGCTTTTGGGTCCTCATTCACCTGCATGACAAGAAGCTTGTTAATTAGGCCCCTCCCCCGGGGGCTGTGACTGGAAGCCACGCTGTAATTACAGACCCGATTAAGCAGCTACTAGGCCCTGGCAACTGCAGCACAGAACCCCTGCTGAGCTACAGCTTTTACCTCATTAATCTGTATCCAAAATAGCTGCATTTTCAGTGTGGTGCAGGTGGAGGGAGAAGATCCAAAATGGCTGCATTTTCAGTGTGGTGCAGGCGGAGGGAGAAGATCCAAAATGGCTGCATTTTCAGTGTGGGTCAGGGAGAAGAACAGTAATGACGGGTTGCAAAACTAGAGCGGGTTAAATTCATGTTCTGTTTCTTTGTGATCCGTTTGATTGACTTTGTAACAATTTACAAAAACAATTAAGAGGTTGTTACAGGCATACGGTATGTTTTTTTGACTATAAAATTGCTGCATCAAGATGATTCAAGGTCATGTAGACTAAAGGAAAGCAATGACATTTTCAGCAACTGAAGTGACTAATTGGACAAAGATGTTTTCCACAGAACATGATAAACAGAGAATTAAGATAAACAAAAAGAAAGGGCCTCTGTATTGCTCTTTGGTTAAAGCACCATCTGCCTCAGATACAGCTCTTTAGTGTGTGTGTGTGTGTGTGTGTGTGTGTGTGTGTGTGTGTGTGTGTGTGTGTGTGTGTGTGTGTGTGTGTGTGTGTGTGTGTGTGTGTGTGTGTGTGTGTGTGTGTGTGTGTGTGTGTGTGTGTGTGTGTGTGTGTGTGTGTGTGTGTGTGGATAGAGAGAAAGAGACAGAGAGAGTGTGTAAAACACACACACACACACTTTGAGTTTAGATTTTGACATTCTGTAAGGTTCTGCAGTTACCAAGCAGCATGTCCCTGAGTCGTTAACAAACTGTCAAAGAATCCTTCCATTTTTACACTTACTTTGTCCCAAAATGGCACCCTATCCCCTATGGGCAAGGGTACTCTAGAGTGCCTTTTGGGATGCAAACAGTGACTACACATTGTCATCTTCTTGTCATCCTGAAATGACAATATGTGTCAGACATGGGTTCAAATACTATTTTAAATATTAAAAATACTTTCAGTGTTTAGTCTAGCATGCCTGGAGTGCCAGGTGAACAGGATTAGCAGTTTGGGGACTACTGTATTGGTCAATTAAACCAGGCAAGCTCAATCAAGCACAAAAAAGTATTTGAAATTTCCTAAATAATATTTGGATCCAGGTCTGATATGAGTAAAGCCAATAGAAGGCGTATTGAATAATAGTGATTTTGATAACAGTACAAAGCATACAAAATAATTTGTGTTCCTTCACACGCAATACCCTTTTCAAAATCTCTCTAAAATGTCAAAGTAATACTCCTCAGACTGACGTGCGTGTTTGTGTGTCTTACCCACACACTTCTCAGCCAATCCTGGTTGCCTGGACACCAGTGTAAAAGGCTGGCACAGGTTTCCCAAAACCATTTGGTGAACTCACAGCAGAGGGGAAAGACACACACACACACACACACACACACACACACACACACACACACACACACACACACACACACACACACACACACACACACACACACACACACACACACACACACACACACACACACACACACACACACACACACACACACACACACACACACACACACACACACAGCTTAGCAACGTTTAGACTAACATACGGACTGTGGGCGAGCTGCAGAGGGGGAGCAGGTACTAGGGCCATTACAGTCCCAGCAGGGTATGTTTGTGTGTGTGTGTGTTTGGTATGCTATCCACTGTGTTCCTGTTAGATTTTAGAGCAGGTTATGGAGATCTAATGGTAGGAAAAGGAGAGAGTGTATGAGGGTTTAATCATCTGATAGAGCTCAGGTTCAAGCCAACATCAACATGGAAGGGACTGTTTGGAAAGGTGTGTATGTGTTTGTCTCTTTCTATGTGTGTGAGCAAACAGAAACATTTTTGAGCTTGCGTCTATGCAAATGTTTGTGTGTTTGAGCAGGTGTGTGAATATAGACTGAGTGCACATAACATTAAGAACACCTGCTCGTTCCATGACATAGACTGACCAGGTGAATCCAGGTGAAAGCTATGATCCCTTATTGATGTTACTTCCTAAATCCACTTCAATCAGTATAAATGAAGGGTAGGAGACAGGTTAAAGAATGATTTTCAAGGCTTGAGATAATTTAGACATGCCATTTAGAGGGTGAATGGGCAATACAAGTCAAAGAGACAATTTACATTTGCCTCATAATGATTTTAATTTTCTCATAGATATGTATGTATGTATGTATGTATGTATGTATGTATGTATGTATGTATGTATGTATGTATGTATGTATGTATGTATGTATGTATGTATGTATGTATGTATGTATGTATGTATGTATGTATGTATGTATGTATGTATGTATGTATGTATGTATGTATGTATGTATGTATGTATGTATGTATGTATGATATGTATGTATGTATGTATGTATGTATGTATGTATGTATGTATGTATGTATGTATGTATGTATGTATGTATGTATGCATGCATGTATGTATGTATGTATGTATGTATGTATGTATGTATGTATGTATGTATGTATGTATGTATGTATGTATGTATGTATGTATGTATGTATGTATGTATGTATGTATGTATGTATGTATGTATGTATGTATGTATGTATGTATGTATGTATGTATGTATGTATGTATGCATGCATGCAGTGGCAACCCGACATTCAGGGCAGGAAAATTGGAACTGGGAAACTGTAAAATTGGAACAGGGAAATCTCAGACTTCAGTGAGTTCAAGACAACTGGGAACTCTGAAACAAACGATTACTTACTCGGGAAAAAAAAAACATTTTGAACAGTCATTCAACTCGGAATTCCAAGTCGGAAACTTGGGGCTCTTTCTAGAGCTCCGACCTGAAGATCACTGACGTCATGATTAAAACTTGTTTTTTTCAGAGTTCCCAGTTGTTTTGAAAGCACCATAAATCCAGAGAATGCCAGACTTTGATGACAAAGTTTGATGACTAAATTTGCCCACCAGAAGGACCACCATGCCAACTTCCTCTTCATGTGAGCACAGCACAACAAGGTGAGTAAATGTATTGTATGCTGCTGCATAAGTGATGTAATATGCCAGGGAGGAGTGTATATTGTAGCTAAGACAGTAATACTAAGTGTATGTTGTGTGGTAAGATGTTAGAAGCCCATGTGCCTCAGCCTAATATCTGGTCCCTTTCCCCTCATAATTTATTCTACTGTTCTGATTTGGTGGTGCACATGTAACCTTTAGCCTGTTTTAGAGAAATGTAATCATTGTAAAAAAAAATGGTCAGTTTGCCCCATCAAGATTTACATGCTAAAATCACCACTGTACGTATGTGATTACTGAAGATTAACCAACAACCATTGAACATACTCCCTTCCTCTCCCAAGTTCTCCTACCAAAGAGACAGACTGTATATGGTTGGCTACTGCTGTCATTGTAAATTGTGTATGTGCTGTTTCCACCGTGATTGGAGGATCTCACTTCCTTAAACAAAGGTGTTAGTTTACACATATGTGTTAGTGTCATATCACTAATCTTGCAAGTACACCAGGTCTACTGTAGCTCAGTTGGTAGAGCGTGGCGCTTGTAACGCCAGGGTAGTGGGTTTGATTCCCGGGACCACCCATACGTAGAATGTATGCACACATGACTGTAAGTCGCTTTGGATAAAAGCGTCTGCTAAATGGCATATATTATTATTATTATTATATATTATACTAAGAGGAGGTTTTCATCATCTCATGTATCCCTTCAATAAGTGATAGCATGTAATCGGTTATTCTAAATCAAGCCTTGTGAAATGCACAGTATGATATGTACTGTACATAATGTCACCTCCCTCAGACCAGATGCATGGTGGGAACTGAGAGAGAGAGGGAGAGAGAGAGAGAGAGTAGAGAAAGAAAGAAAAATGAAAATAAGAGAAAAGCAATACAATTGGTTTTAGAGAGACCCTTAGAAAAAACCACATGAACAAAGTAAATGTGAAGAATGTCACATGTAAAAGAAAAATTCACGTTTGATATTTTCACGAGTCAGACACACGGTTACATTTTTCACATGTTTTTCCCTAATGTGAAAAATAATTTCCCCACCTGTGACTTTTTTCCATCACTTCCAGCTACATCTGGTCCCCCATCCAGGGACTGACCCGGACCGACCCTGCTTAGCTTCAGAGGCCAAATAGAAATTTCTAGTTCTTTTTGTTTACGTCACTAATAATTTTGTTTTGGACATTAAGATGCAGTAATATGATTATATTACGTATCCGCGTAGACCAGTGGAGGCTGCTGAGGGCAACAACGTTGATTCTGATGTGTAAGTTCTATTTGGAAGAGGGTGGGTTATATTGTGACCAGTCAAAGTTCCATTTAAAACAATGTATGTACACTACCGTTCAATGTATGTACACTACCGTTCAATGTATGTACACTACCGTTCAATGTATGTACACTACCGTTCAATGTATGTACACTACCGTTCAATGTATGTACACTACCGTTCAATGTATGTACACTACCGTTCAATGTATGTACACTACCGTTCAAAAGTTTGGTGTCACATAGAAATGTCCTTGTTTTTTAAAGAAAAGCAAAAAATGTTGTTTATTAAAATCATATAAAATTGATCAGAAATACAGCGTGGACATTGTTCATGTTTTAAATTACTATTGTAGCTGGAAATGGCAAATTTTTTAATGGAATATCGACGTTGTATTAGCTAATCCAAGTTTGTCATTTTAAAAGGCTAATTAATGATTAGAAAACCCTTTTGCAAGTATGTTAGCACAGCTGAAAACTGTTTTGCTTATTAAAGAAGCAATAAAACTGGCCTGCTTTAGACTAGTTGAGTATCTGGTGTATCAGCATTTGTGGGTTTGATTACAGGCTCAAAATGGCCAGAAACAAATAACTTTCTTCTGAAACTCGTCAGTTTATTCTTGTTCTGAGAAATTAAGGCTATTCCATGCGAGTTATTTCCAAGAAACTGAAGTCCAGAATCCCGGAGTCGCCCCTTCACTGTTGATGTTGAGACTGGTGTTTTGCAGGTACTATTTAATGAAGCTACCAGCTGAGGACTTTTGAGGCGTCTGTTTCTCAAACTAGACACTGCAATGTACTTGTCCTCTTGCTCAGTTGTGCCCCGAGGCCTCCCACTCTTTCTATTCTGGTTAGAGTCAGTTTGCGCTGTTCTGTGAAGGGATTAGTACACAGCGTTGTACAAGATATTTAGTTTCTTGGCAATTTCTCGCATGAAATAGCCTTCATTTCTCAGAACAAGAATAAACTGACGAGTTTCAGAAGAAAGGTATTTGTTTCTGGCCATTTTGAGCCGGTAATCGAACCCACAAATGCTGATACTCCAGATACTCAACTAGTCTAAAGAAGGCCATTTTTATTGCTTCTTTAATCAGCAAAACAGTTTTCAGCTGTGCTAACATAATTACAAAAAGGTTTTCTAATGATCAATTAGCCTTTCAAAATGATAAACTTCGATTAGCTAATACAACGTACCATTGGAACACAGGAGTGATGGTTGCTGATAATGTGCCTCTGTACGCCTATGTAGATATTCCATAAAAAATCTGCCGTTTCAAGCTACAATAGCAATTTACAACATTGTGTTTCTGATCAATTTTATGTTATTTTAATGGACATTAAGTGACCCCAAACTTTTGAACAGTAGGAGTGGACATATCACTGGAGTTAACAACTAGTGGAGGTTGCTGCGGGGAGGACGGCTCATAATAATGTCTGGAACGGCATAAATGGAATGGCATCAGTACCATTGTACTGATTCTGCTGCAGCCATTACCATGAGCCCATGCTCCGCAATTAAGGTGCCACCAACCTCCTGGGGTTGTATGTGCAAAGCAGGTGACTGATAATCATAGTGATTGGGGTTCAACAGGTTTGGTGCCATTACTGCTATGGCCAGGTGAGGGTGCTGTTGTCCACTGAGGTGCAATACAGATCACGCTATCTGTCGGTGGTCGTCATATCCTGGAGGGGGGGGGGGGTCCTAGTACACACACCCCTAACACATGCACGCATGCACACACACACACACACGCACCACAAGCACACATGCACACAGGCTTGGTCGACACACACCCAGTCTGCCTATCTCTCTCGCTCTCTCTCTCTCTCGATCGCTCTCTCTCTCTCTCTCTCTCTCTCTCTCTCTCTCTCTCTCTCTCTCTCTCTCTCTCTATATATATATATATATATATATATCTCTCTCTCTCTCTCTCTCTCTCTCTCTCTCTCTCTCTCTCTCTCTCTCTCTCTCTCTCTCTCTCTCTCTCTCTCTCTCTCTCTCTCTCTCTCTCTCTCTCTCTCTCTCTCTCTCTCTATATATCTCTCTCTCTCTCTCTCTCTCTCTCTCTCTCTCTCTCTCTCTCTCTCTCTCTCTCTCTCTCTCTCTCTCTCTCTCTCTCTCTCTCTCTCTCTCTCTCTCTCTCTCTCTCTCTCTCTCTCTCTCTCTCTCTCTCTCTCTCTCTCTCTCCTCTCTCTCTCCGCCAATAAAACAGATGTTCCGCCAACCTTGCTATAGTTACCTGCCCCATACCTACAGTACCATCTTCCTGCACCCTCTTGGCCTGGGATCTAAATAGGCCTAAACTACAGGAGAG
This sequence comes from Oncorhynchus gorbuscha, assembly GCF_021184085.1. Taxonomy (NCBI): domain Eukaryota; kingdom Metazoa; phylum Chordata; class Actinopteri; order Salmoniformes; family Salmonidae; genus Oncorhynchus; species Oncorhynchus gorbuscha. The sequence continues at coordinate 14,343,681 of NC_060193.1, forward strand.
TGCAGGAGAGGTCAGGAGAGGTCAGGTTACACCATTATTAATAACTCTCCTCTCCTGTTTCACTTTGTAAACTAATATCTGACAAGCTCTCCCTCTTTAGCTCTCCTTCTTTCTCAAATTTCCGCTTTATCATCCCAGCTCTAGTGTAAATACCCCCCTCTCTCTCTGGCTCTCCAAGCACCCTAAATATATATACACTCACTAATAGAGTGTTGCATGCAGACACACACGGAAAACTAGCCAACATATGTCACAGTCAGCCAAAGCTAAAAAAAAATGGAAACGTTAGGCTTTCTCTCTCTGTATACTAATATCTGACCTGCTCCCCTTTTTCTCACTGTCTCTTGTTCTGGCATTAGCTCTCTCTCTCAATTCAATTCAAATCAAGTGGCTTTATTGACATGGGAAACATATGTTAACATTGCCAAAGCAAGTGAAGTAGATAATAGACAAAAGTGAAATAAACAATAAAAATGAACAGTCAACATTACAGTCACAGAAGTTCCATGACAAATGTCATTATGTATATTTACAGTGTCGTAACGATGTGCAAATGGTTAAAGTGCAAAAGGGAAAATAAATAAACATACATTTGGGCTGTACTTACAATGGTGTTTGTTCTTCACTGGTTGCCCTTTTCTTGTGGCAACAGGGCACAAATCTTGCTGCTGTGATGGCACACTGTGGTATTTCACCCAGTAGATATGGGAGTTTATCAAAATCGGGTTTGTTTTTTAATTCTTTGTCGATCTGTGTAATCTGAGGGAAATATGTGTCTCTAATATGGTCATACATTTGGCAGGAGGTTAGGAAGTGCAGCTCAGTTTCCACCTCATTTTGTGTGCAGTGTGCACATAGTCTGTCTTCTCTTGAGAGCCAGGTATGCCTACAGCGGCCTTTCTCAATAGCAAGGCTATGCTCAGTGAGTCTGTACATAGTCAAAGCTTTCCTTAAGTTTGGGTCAGTCACAGTGGTCAGGTATTCTGCCACTGTGTACTCTCTGTTTAGGGCCAAATAGCATTCCTTTTTGCTCAGTTTTTTTTGTTAATTCTTTCCAAATGTGTCAAGTAATTATCTTCTTGTTTTCTCATGATTTGGTTGGCTCTAATTGTGTTGCTGTCCTGGGGCTCTGTGGGGTTAGTTTGTGTTTGTGAACAGAGCCCCATGACCAGCTTGCTTAGGGGACTCTTCTCTAGGTTCATCTCTCTGTAGGCGATGGCTTTGTTATGGAAAGTTTGGGAATCACTTCCATTTATGTGGTTGTGGAATTTAACGGTTCTTTTCTGGATTTTGATCTCTCTCTCTCTCTCTCTCTCTCTCTCTCTCTCTCTCTCTCTCTCTCTCTCTCTCTCTCTCTCTCTCTCTCTCTCTCTCTCTCTCTCTCTCTCTCTCTCTCTCTCTCTCTCTCTCTCTCGCTCTCTCTCTTTTAGTACCTTTATTCACTGACAGGTTTGCCAGGTTTGAGCAAATATAGTAACCACAGTCGCAAAATGGCCATTAAAATATTTATCTTGTAGTCCATCAAGGGATATTGGGTTATTGATATTCTTAAAATTGTTCATAGGGGATATCACCATAACTACAAATATATGCCCTGTACTCTGTTCCATAGAATCTGTGCCCTGTCTGTCTGTCTGTCTGTCTGTCTGTCTGTCTGTCTGTCTGTCTGTCTGTCTGTCTGTCTGTCTGTCTGTCTGTCTGTCTGTCTGTCTGTCTGTCTGTCTGTCTGTCTGTCTGTCTGTCTGTCTGTCTGTCTGTCTGTCTGTCTGTCTTCCAGCCAGCCAGCCAGCCAGCCAGCCAGCCAGCCAGCCAGCCAAGGACTGCACTGGCAGAACACAGTATTCAGGCAACAGTATGTAGGCAACAATAGGCATGCAACAGTATCTATTTCAACAGGTTCTATGGCACAGAGTATTAGTTTCAGGATATTATTTTTATTTATTTATTTCACCTTTTTTAACCAGGTAGGCAAGTTGAGAACAAGTTCTCATTTACAAGTGCGACCTGGCCAAGATAAAGCAAAGCAGTTCGACAGATACAACGACATAGAGTTACACATGGAGTAAAACAAACATACAGTCAATAATACAGTATAAACAAGTCTATATACAATGTGAGCAAATGAGGTGAGAATGGAGGTAAAGGCAAAAAAGGCCATGGTGGCAAAGTAAATACAATATAGCAAGTAAAACACTGGAATGGTAGATTTGCAATGGAAGAATGTGCAAAGTAGAAATAAAAATAATGGGGTGCAAAGGAGCAAAATAAATAAATAAATTAAATACAGTTGGGAAAGAGGTAGTTGTTTGGGCTAAATTATAGGTGGGCTTATGTACAGGTGCAGTAATCTGTAAGATGCTCTGACAGTTGGCGCTTAAAGCTAGTGAGGGAGATAAGTGTTTCCAGTTTCAGAGATTTTTGTAGTTCGTTCCAGTCATTGGCAGCAGAGAACTGGAAGGAGAGGCGGCCAAAGAAAGAATTGGTTTTGGGGGTGACTAGAGAGATATACCTGTTGGAGCGTGTGCTACAGGTGGGGGATGCTATGGTGACCAGCGAGCTGAGATAAGGGGGGACTTTACCTAGCAGGGTCTTGTAGATGACATGGAGCCAGTGGGTTTGGCGACGAGTATGAAGCGAGGGCCAGCCAACGAGAGCGTACAGGTCGCAATGGTGGGTAGTATATGGGGCTTTGGTGACAAAATGGATTGCACTGTGATAGACTGCCTCCAATTTGTTGAGTAGGGTATTGGAGGCTATTTTGTAAATGACATCGCCAAAGTCGAGGATTGGTAGGATGGTCAGTTTTACAAGGGTTTGGCAGCATGAGTGAAGGATGCTTTGTTGCGAAATAGGAAGGCAATTCTAGATTTAACTTTGGATTGGAGATGTTTGATATGGGTCTGGAAGGAGAGTTTACAGTCTAACCAGACACCTAAGTATTTGTAGTTGTCCACGTATTCTAAGTCAGAGGCGTCCAGAGTAGTGATGTTGGACAGGCGGGTAGGTGCAGGTAGCGATCGGTTGAAGAGCATGCATTTAGTTTTACTTGTATTTAAGAGCAATTGGAGGCCACGGAAGGAGAGTTGTATGGCATTGAAGCTTGCCTGGAGGGTTGTTAACACAGTGTCCAAAGTTTGGCCAGAAGTATACAGAATGGTGTCGTCTGCGTAGAGGTGGATCAGAGACTCACCAGCAGCAAGAGCGACCTCATTGATGTATACAGAGAAGAGAGTCGGTCCAAGAATTGAACCCTGTGGCACCCCCATAGAGACTTCAAGAGGTCCGGACAGCAGACCCTCCGATTTGACACACTGAACTCTATCAGAGAAGTAGTTGGTGAACCAGATGAGGCAATCATTTGAGAAACCAAGGCTGTCGAGTCTGCCGATGAGGATGTGGTGATTGACAGAGTCGAAAGCCTTGGCCAGATCAATGAATACGGCTGCACAGTAATGTTTCTTATCGATGGCGGTTAAGATATCGTTTAGGACCTTGAGCGTGGCTTAGGTGCACCCATGACCAGCTCTGAAACCAGATTGCATAGCAGAGAAGGTATGGTGAGATTCGGAATGGTCGGTAATCTGTTTGTTGACTTGGCTTTCGAAGACCTTAGAAAGGCATGGTAGGATAGATATAGGTCTGTAGCAGTTTGGGTCAAGAGTGTCCCCCCCTTTGAAGAGGGGGATGACCGCAGCTGCTTTCCAATCTTTGGGAATCTCAGACGACACGAAAGAGAGGTTGAACAGGCTAGTAATATGGGGTGGCAACAATTTCGGCAGAAATTTTAGAAAGAAAAGGTCCAGATTGTCTAGCCCGGCTGATTTGTAGGGGCCCAGATTTTGCAGCTCTTTCAGAACATCAGCTGAACGGATTTGGGAGAAGGAGAAATGGGGAAGGCTTGGGCGAGTTGCTGTTGGGGGTGCAGTGCTGTTGACCGGGGTAGGAGTAGCCAGGTGGAAAGCATGGCCAGCCGTAGAAAAATGCTTCTTGAAATTCTAAATTATGGTGGATTTATCAGTCATGACAGTGTTTCTTATCTTCAGTGCAGTGGGCAGCTGGGAGGAGGTGTTCTTATTCTCCATGGACTTTACAGTGTCCCAGAACGTTTTTGAGTTAGTGTTGCAGGAAGCAAATTTCTGCTTGAAAAAGCTAGCCTTGGCTTTTCTAACTGCCTGTGTATAATGGTTTCTAGCTTCCCTGAACAGCTGCATATCACGGGGGCTGTTCGATGCTAATGCAGAACGCCATAGGATGTTTTTGTGTTGGTTAAGGGCAGTCAGGTCTGGGGAGAACCAAGGGCTATATCTGTTCCTGGTTCTAAATTTCTTGAATGGGGCATGTTTATTTAAGATGGTTAGGAAGGCATTTAAAAAAAAATATCCAGGCATCCTCTACTGACGGGATGAGATCAATATCCTTCCAGGATACCCCGGCCAGGTCGATTAGAAAGGCCTGCTCGCTGAAGTGTTTCAGGGAGCGTTTTACAGTGATGAGTGGAGGTCGTTTGACCGCTGACCCATTACGGATGCAGGCAATGAGGCAGTGATCGCTGAGATCTTGGTTGAAGACAGCAGAGGTATATTGAGAGGGGAAGTTGGTTACGATGATATCTATGAGGGTGCCCGTGTTTAAGGCTTTGGGGAGGTACCTGGTAGGTTCATTGATGATTTGTGTGAGATTGAGGACATCAAGTTTAGATTGTAGGATGGCTGGGGTGTTAAGCATGTTCCAGTTTAGGTTGCCTAGCAGCACGAGCTCTGAAGATAGATGGGGGGGCAATCAGTTCACATATGGTGTCCAGAGCACAGCTGGGGGCAGACGGTGGTCTATAGCAGGCGGCAACGGTGAGAGACTTGTTTTTAGAGAGGTGGATTTTTAAAAGTAGAAGTTCAAATTGTTTGGGTACAGACCTGGATAGTAGGACAGAACTCTGCAGGCTATCTTTGCAGTAGATTGCAACACCGCCCCCTTTGGCAGTTCTATCTTGTCTGAAAATGTTGTAGTTTGGAATTAACATTTCAGAATTTTTGGTGGTCTTCCTAAGCAAGGATTCAGACACAGCTAGAACATCCGGGTTGGCAGAGTGTGCTAAAGCAGTGAATAGAACAAACTTAGGGAGGAGGCTTCTAATGTTAACATGCATGAAACCAAGGCTATTACGGTTACAGAAGTCGTCAAAAGAGAGCGCCTGGGGAATAGGAGTGGAGCTAGGCACTGCAGGGCCTGGATTCACCTCTATATCGCCAGAGGAACATAGGAATAGCAGAATAAGGGTGCGGCTAAAAGCAATAAGAATTGGTCGTCTAGAACGTCTGGAACAGAGAGTAAAAGGAGGTTTCTGGGGGCGATAAAATAGCATCAAGGTATAATGTACAGACAAAGGTATGGTAGGATGTGAATACAGTGGAGGTAAACCTTGGTATTGAGTGATGAAGAGAGAGATATTGTCTCTAGAAACATCATTGAAACCAGGAGATGTCATTGCATGTGTGGGTGGTGGAACTAATAGGTTGGATAAGGTATAGTGAGCAGGACTAGAGGCTCTACAGTGAAGTAAGCCAATAAACACTAACCAGAACAGCAATGGACAAGACATATTGACATTAAGGAGAGGCATGCTTAGTCGAGTGATCAAAAGGGTCCAGTGAGTGGAGAGGTTGGTTGGGAGTCACGGCGATTTAGACAGCTAGCCAGGCCATCGGTAGCAAGCTAGCATAGGATGGAGGTCTGTTATTAGCCACCTCTTACGTTCCGTCAGTAGATTAGTGGGGTTCCGTGTGGTAGAGGGGATTAATCCAAATCACACAACAACAACAAAAATAAAAACAATATATATAGTTATAGAGGCCCAAGAAGAAAACATAATAATAATAAAAATAAATAAATTGTCCGATTGTCTATTCAGATAGCAGCCGGTAAGACAGCTAATGGTTAGCAGGCCGCAGATGGGCGTTCAGGTAATGTCGCAACAAAGGAGCCAGCCGGATAACTCCTTTGGGTAGATAACGTCGGCAGTCCAGTTGTGAAGGCCCGGTGAGGCTCCGCGTAGGCAGTAAAACGGGTCCGAAGAGTTGACTGCAGCCCAGGAGTGATTGATGGAACTCAGGAGTGATTGACGGAGCTGGCTAGCTCCGGAATAATTGATGTTTGCTCCGGAATCGACAAAAGCCGATAGTCACATGGATAGCAGCTAGCTAGCTGTGAGATCCAGGTATGAATGTCCAGAGAGCAGTTGAAATCCAGGGACATGGAGAGAAAAATTGGTCCGGGATGTTCCGTTCCGAGCCACGCTGCGCTGCGCCGTAAAACTGGCGATAGATTTTCGAGCTAAAGGATAGCTGATGACCACAAACCGTGGTTAGCTGAATACTAACGATTTGCCAGTAAAGTAGCTAACTAGCTTCTGAACTAGCTTCTGATTAGCTTCTGGATTAGCTTCTGGGCTAGCTTCTGGCTAGCTCCTGGCTAGTTTCTGGCTAGCTTCTTGGAGTTTCTGGCTAGCTTCTTGGAGGATTACAGATTTGAGGTAAATAATACTTTTTTATAAATATAAATTGGTGAGGCGGGTTGCAGGAGAGTGTTTTGAAGATGAGTTGATGGAAAATAAAAATAAAATGTATGTGAAAAAAGTTATATAAGTTATGTAAATATATATATATATATATATATATATATATATATATATATATATATATATATATATATATATATATATATATATATATATATACGGGACACGACAAGACGAGGACAAAAGACGTCTGAACTGCTATGCCATCTTGGAAAGCCAAGCCATTATCAGGTGTGGCAGGTAGCCTAGTGTTTATAGCATTGGGCCAGTAACTGAAAGGTTGCTGGATCGAATCCCTTAGCTGACAAGGTAAAAATCTGTCATTCTGCCCCTGCTGTCATTGTAAATAAGAATTTGTTCTTAACTGTCTTGCCTAGTTAAATAAAGGTAAAAATAATAATAATAATGAATGTTGATGATTATATGACGCTCTCAATATGTCTCTACAGTACACCTCCATCAACCCAATCTCATAGCTCATCAACCCTCAGAATTCCATGGTGGCCATCTTGTGAATGCTCACACCTTCGGTGTCAGTATTTTTAGGCATGGTCAGGGACCTCTACAAAACTTAATATGGGAATGGAATCCTCCCTCTCTCTGTCACCCATACCTTCTTCCCTCCCTGACACTAGGTATGTCTCTCTCTCTTCTCGCTCCGTAGCCATGGCATCCAACAGGTGGCCCTAAGATAGCCCCTCTCACGTGTCCACCCATTTGCTATTTTCTAAACCTCCCAAACCCCTCGTCAGTAAGACCCCCCCTTCTACTTTCTCTCCCTACTTTTTCAGCGGTCAACTCTCCCTGGGTCTTCAGCCTGCTTCTCTCTCCCTCCAACTCACTCTCGTTATTGGAACCACTCCCCTCCCTCACCCCCCTGGCCAGTAGCGTCTAAGCCCACGCGCCATTTTTTTAAAAGGGGGATTCAACACTCCGACCTGCTCTTCTCTGGCCGGCGTCGAAACGAAGTGGACCTTGTTCCTAGGTGTAGTGTTTTGTGTATTTTAGGAACAACGTAAAACATATATATATATATATATATATATTTTGTTTTACGAAACATTCAACAATTCATCCATTGACGTCCGAGTCGTGGGAGACTTGAGTGTCGGGAACCAACAATAACCTGGAATCATGAAGTGGGGTTGGGTGTTTCTGGGGGCCCTGCTCTCCTTGGGGTCCCTGTCCTGGGGGGAGAAGGGTCTGGAGATCCCTGAGTATGATGGGAAAGACCGTGTCCATGATCTCAACGCTAAGAATTACAAATCTGTGATGAAGAAGTACGATGTGATGGTGATCTACTACCATGTACATGTGGAGAACAACAAAAACGCCCAGAAAGCTTTTGAGATGGAGGAACTCGCCCTGGAGGTAGGTCCTATAAAGGGAATGAATGGAAAGATGGAGGGTGGGTGGATTGAGAGGATGAGTGAGGTAGTGAGGGAACAGTTAAGAGTCTTTGAGATGGAGTTGGCCCTCAAGGTGTGTCCCAAGGAGCATGAACAATCGGAGGGATGAGGGGAATAAGGGTTGTAGAGGCACAGAGTGGATGGAGGGATGTGAGGATGAGGGAGATGGAGGACATGACCCTGTAGGTAGGTGTTGGGACAGGGTTATGTGGAGGAATGAGGGGAAAAGGGTATTGAGGGATGAAGGGTTGAGGGTGGAGGAATGAGGGAGATGCAGGAGATGGTCCCGCAGGTCGGTCCTAGAGAGGTGCAGAGAAGAAGTTGAAGGGTGGGAGAGTGGATGTAAGGAAGCCGAGGAATGAGAGAATGGAAGGAGGGGCAACAATGAGGGAGAGACACACAGCATCAGTGGAGCTGTAGGTACATCCCAGGAAGCCAGCATCATCAAGCCAGAAGATATTGAGGAAAGAGAGGAGGAGAGAGGGGAGACAAGATGGCAGGGGAGAAGACTAAATGCTGAGAGATGCTGAAAAAAACACCTTAATAGCTGCGTCGATCAGTCTTTACCAAGTCTATTGTCTATCCCAAGTCAGTCTTACCTGGTTAGACTTAGCCAGGATAGGGAGTGCTCCAAATTAGTGGACCTCGGTCACGTCATGTTATTGGTTGTTGTTAACAGAGTTGAAGCTGGTATGGTTTGCATTGCTGAGTCCTAAATACCTAGGTTTTTGCTTTGGGGTTCTCTAGGTTATTTGGTCCTGGTTGATGGTGTCCAATCAGCTTCTATGTGTATGCAAGAATAGTATGTGGCTACATTTACATTTACATTTAAGTCATTTAGCAAACGCTCTTATCCAGAGCGACTTACAAATTGGCTACAGTGGACGAACGGCCAAACTGATGAATCGGTAATGGGTCGGAAATAGACTATGACATCATAACAACAACCGATATGTTCTTCTTCACACTGCCCTCCCTGCAAGTGCACAGCCAACCAGGCTAAACCTGGGGCTGTATGCATCAGTCGTCTCAGAGTTGGAGTGCTGATCTAGGGTCAGTTTTCTAGATCTTAATCAATTACATGGACACAAGGGACCTGGAACTGTATGTATCAATCGTCAGAGTAGGATTGCTGATCTAGGTTCAGGAACCCCCCCCCCCCCATCCATTTAATCTTATTCATTGTAATGAAAATGAAAACACTGATCCTAGATCTGCACTCATATTCTGAGACTGACAGTGTCTTCTTCCAGGTCTAGAGTAGGGCTATCTGTAAACCACGACTCTAAATTGCTCTGGACAGGGGTGACGTGGTTAGGAAGAAGGCCTCTGGTGAGAGAGAGAGCATATCTCATAGCTCTAACTGTAAGGTGGCAGGTAGCCTAGTGGTTAGAGTGTTGGGCCAGTAACTGAAAGGTTGGTGGCTCAAATCCCCAAGCTGTTAAGGTAAAAAGTGCTTGTTCTGTCCCTGAACAAGGCAGTTAACCTACTGTTCCTAGGCTGTCATTGTAAACAAGAAATTGTTCTTAACTGACTTGCCTGGTTTAAAACATTAACTGCTCTATATGTGCCATAACACACAATGCTTGGTCTCAGGTTAGTGTCTTAAATCATTGTTTTTGTACCTATCACGCTTTGGATGTGATCAGTGGACTGGGTGAATGTGCCTGAGTTGAGCAGGTTTGCGAGTGTGAGGAGTTGTTGAGTAGCTAGACCCCTAGTTTAGTTTAGTTTATTTTATTTTTACAGGGACAGTGCACATTAATCAACGTTTCAGTAAAAGTGCTGGTTTTAGCCAGCCGGCTAATTTTCAACCGCAGTCCCTGGGCAGGTTATTAAAAACAATTACAATATAGACAATAGCACCATAGAACAAGCAAGACATAGCATACAGACAGAGCAACATAGAACAAAAAGCAGCAAAACAAAATTCATAAAAGCAACAAAGTGTTTCCACACCTCACAAGCTACAGACAACAGACAACATGGAAAGCGGCAACACACAGCTAGGGACCATGTTCACAAATCTGATTGACCTTTAGCCAGGTCTTCAAGCATTTTGTGAAAGTGTGATATGTGGTGCAGTTATGTGTGTCTGATGGCAGTGTATTCCAGACATGGGAAGCTCTCACAGAGAATGCAGATTTACTAAAGGTGCTTTTCCTTAGGGGAACTATACAGTCACCTCTCACGGCAGACCTTGTGGATCTGCTGCCATATGTCTGGGTTTTCTGTTTAAAAATATTGAGTGGAGGGGGAGCCAGGCCATTTAGGATCTTGAATACAAGACATGTGTCGGTGTATTGCACAAGATTTTCCCAACTCAAGAGCTCATGCTTTCTAAGGATGTGACAATGATGATGGCTATTGGGCTTCCTATCAAGCACTTTGAGAGCCTGTTTGTAGACAGACTGAATAGGTTTTAATGTTGTACAGCAAGCTTGGGCCCAACTAGTCAAGCAGTATGTTAAGTGGGGGAGTATCATAGATTTGAAGTACAGTTTTGCTACCTCTGTAGTCAAACAATTTCGTATAAATTGGAAATTAGCTAGATTGAATTTAGTTATTTGAATTACCTTTTTCACATGCTTTTTAAAAGAGAGGCTGGAATCAAGTATGATGCCAAGGTACTTAAAATCGGATACCACCTGGAGCTTCTCCCCTGACACATAGACATCTGGCTCAGTAGCATCTGTTGCCCTCTTTGTGAAGAACATGCAAACAGTTTTTTTCACATTGAGATGCAAACACGAGTCACTGAGCCACTTTGTAACCTGGACCATTACAGTAGTGAGTTCTTGTGCAGCTTGTTGTTTGCTCTTTGCATGCACATATATCACTGTATCATCTGCATAAATTTGAACTTCAGACCCAGTACAGACAGAAGGCAGATCATTAATGTACAGGCTGAACAGGAGGGGCCCCAGTATTGACCCTTGGGGCATGCCCACATCATAGCTACGAGTGGGCGACAGCTCATTGCTCACTCTGACACACTGAGTTCTGCCTTCAAGGTATGATTTCATCCATCTCAAGGCATCAGGGGAAAAGTTGAACTTGGACAATTTTGTGATGAGAATCTCATGGTTAACAGTATCAAAAGCCTTCCTTAGGTCCAGAAACACAGCCCCAACAGCACCCCCTTTGTCCATCTTGGACTTCACATTTTCCAGAAGAAAGCAGTTGGCCGTTTCTGTGGAGTGTTTCGCTCTGAAGCCAAACTGCATGGAGTGTAATGTGAAGGGGCTGTTGTTGAGGTGGGCAATCAGTTGTTCTGCTACACACTTTTCAACAACCTTTGACACCACAGGTAGTATACTAATGGGCCTGTAGTTACTCACGTCAGCAGGGTCGCCTGATTTAAAGATGGCCGTTATTATGGCCGACTTCCATACCCTTGGAAACACACCGAGACCAATAGATATGTTGGTGACCTTAGTAATGGGGCCAATGAGTGACTCTTTGTAGTTTTTAAGAAAGGTAGAGTCCATCCCAAACACATCTTTGGCTTTAGAGTTCTTTAGTGAGCTAATCACCTTGTTCACCTTTGACTCAGAAACCTCCCTTATGATGAAGACAGGTTGAGTGTCATTCACTAACACTGAGCCCAAGAAATCTGTCATGCTCTAATTTAGATTTTAGGGCTATTTTTAGAGCATAATCTCGTTCTTTCATCAATTTCCAGATTTCTCCATTTAGCCAAGGAAGAGTGCTCTTTTGGCCAGGTTTGGATTTGATTTTCTTTAGGAAGCCATTTATTGTAGTCTGGATTGTGGATAGAAAAACCTGACTATCAGCTTCCACGTCTGTATAGGACAAGAGATCATTCCAGTTTATTCCCTTAATTGCTTTTTCAAAATAGTTTAATTCACTCTTAGGTATTCTGAGTTGATCCGGCTTTCTAACAGTAGAGAGGTTAAACCTGCTCTTAGACAGCTTTCTGGCTATAAGTGTCAGATTATGATCAGACAGCCCAGTAACCATATTGAATGATTTAGTCACTCTCTCTGGTTTATTACTGAACACCAAATCAATCTGTGTTTTAGAGCAACAAGTCACCCTGGTTGGCCCTTTAACTAGCTGTGTAAGGTCAAAGGTATTAGTGATCCGTTTGAGCGTTTTCCTACAACACTTGTCTTCATAATTAATGTTAAAATCTCCCATTAAGATGACCTCTTTCCCAAAATCACATTCCCTAAGCATGGTATTAAACTGATAAAAATTGGCCTATACATTCCAATGAGGGTAAAAGACATTTGGGGAGACAGTGTAACGTTCAGGCCGATACATTCTAGTTCATTATCACATGACCACTCAATTTGTTTACATCGGATATGTTCTTTAATGTAAATCATCACACCCCCTCCTCTTCCTTCAATCCTGTCTCTCCTGAAAACATTGTAGCCAGGCACAATCACAGCAGCATATGGAGAGTGTTTATGGAGCCATGTCTCTGAGAGGCAGAGAAAGTCAAGGTTGGAGTCTGGGAGTAGATGTTGAATTTGATCACTTTTTGGAATGACACTACGAATGTTCAAGTGCCCCCCTAGTAGTCCCTTGGGCTTAGCCCTATTTTCATACTGCTGACTCCTAGCCAATCGGTAACTAGCTCTCAGGGGTCTAAAATACGTACTGAAAATAGCAGGTCATTACTACCAAATGATATTCATTCATTATTGAATGATGGACCCAATAGAAAAATATGTTATTGGTTTTATTGCAGTGAAGACCCTACAATCTCATGGTTTAGCATGGTGGTTTAGGTTGTGTGACATGCTCTGACACATTTCACAGCTGGGAACATTTCATATGTTTTCTCTTCGTCTGTGTGATGTCTTGTAATGCCATTGGACAGATGAGTAGCATAAGATGTGTAATCTAATGTTCTCTATCAAGCTCTAACTGTGTTGATCAGACTTCTGAAACTGCTGTCTCCTCGTGGATATCCCAAAACCATAAAGAGGCTCAGCGTGGATACGATTGATTTAACCATTAGATACAAATTACAGCAGTCTAGCCACATGACATCATTTTTGTTGAGGCTTGTTTCTCTCTTTAGATTGAGTGTTGTTGTTGAGGTTGTGACAGTGTCTGGATTCAAAAGCAGTGTTTATGTGAAAAGCTTATTGAATTGGTAGTCTAGAGGTTAACTGTTAAGACTGCTGAGTGAGAGATAAAGAGAGAGTGAACGCAGACACACCAGAAACACTGACAGTTAAGACAGGTAGTGTGACTCTCCATGTGTACGAGATCGCAAATATGTCCTCTTGTGTCCATAGCAAATAGGACCCCTGGTTTTACTGCCGCCCGAGACTGAACCATCCTCGTCTAAGTGTGGCTGTCGCGGACGACACCTTCAGCATCTTCTTCTCAGAGAGATCAAAGGTCAAAATGCTAGCCAGAGTCATCCTGGTCTGTCACCCCTCTAACCCTGCTGGAGTCAGGTTATAGTGTATCTCTCTGGGTTGAAAAACAAGACCACTGAGAGGAAGATGCTATATCTATATGTGGTTGGGCGTATCGGTTTTGGGGTTTATGTGATGTTGAGGAGTATATGATGTTGCTTGAGGATGATTTGGGTGTGGGAGAGTATCAGTGCTCATATCTGTGCAGTTTGTGTTCATGGGGTGTGATTATAACAATCCTGATTGAGAAATGCTGATAGTGAGAGGGAGCGAGAGAGAAGAATAGAGAGAGTTCTTTGTTTTCAATGAAAGTACCAAACCTACTATAAATGGGTCCAGATTGCAGCTGTTTAGTCACTATGTAGATGTGTCTTAACTTGAGTCAGTCAGTGACTGCTGCAGTAGGCCTAACAACATTAACTCATGCTAGCTATAATTGCTGTACTGTAATAGGCTCAAACGCCAATGACTCATGCTAACAAAAGCTAGCATTTCTGCTCGAGGCATAACGACAGTGACTCATGCTAGCTAACATCGCTGCACCAGGCCTAACAACATCGACTCATGCTAGCTAACAATCACTCATGCTAGGAAAAGCAAGCATTGCTGTACTAGGCCTAACAACAGTGACTCATGCTAGCTAGCATTGCTGTACTTTACTAGGCTTGAACAACAATGACTAATGTAAGCTAAGCTAGCATTACTACCTTAAGTCATAGTGAACTGGTTGGCTCCATGGTGGATTCTATTGAGAATGTGTAGCATTGCTGAACTATGTGTAGTACTGGTGAGCTAGCATTTCTACACTACATTATGCCTAGGGAAGTGGTAGATATGTGGTATTCTATAGAGAATATATTTGTCAGTGACTCATGACAGCTTAGCACACTATGGTGGATTCTGTGTAGTTGGGTAAAGATAAGACGAAATGCCACGTTGAGTCAACGTCGTCACATTGATTTATTTGGTTGAAATGACGTGGGAAACAACGTTGATTCAACCAGTTTTTACCCAGTGGTTAGGTTAGGGGTAGCTGTACTTGGATTTGTAACATTCTACCCTGAAAGTATCTATGTCTGCCTGTCAGGGTATTTTAACGGTGCAATATGTCTACTGGGTATACACATCCAAATCTCACAGGATTGCATCCAAAATTAAAGACTTAATATGCTGAGTTCTCGCTAAGGCACCTAAGCATAGTAAATTACCTAAGTAGCCTACAACATGGTTTTGCACTGTACTTTCAGTTTCACTATGGGACTCTAAAGCCGTTATGTTGACCAGACCTCAGGGTTATACCCAAGAAGAAGAACATGAAGAATGTTGGTATACCAGACATCAGATAACTCTGCAACAAACTTTACAGTGACTTTTCAGTCGTTGTCTGACTAACGCTCCTTGGACCTACATAGCCAATATTGGGCACCATTGCTCTACCACTGTTTGCAGGGTAGGGACTGTGAGCTAGGTCTATACCATGTATCTTAGGTAGGGAGAGAGAGAGTGGTCGAGGTCTGGTCAGTAAAGGAATACTGTAACCCAAAGCCTGAGGAGTGCCTTGATTTATGCATCTAGGAATGTACTCTAAGCAGAAAGGTCAAGGGTCAACCTCATAGGCTGAATGGGATACTGGCTAAAGGGGGCAGCAGGACATCTGGTTCTTCATGTCATAGAAGGGGGACAGTGGGCAGTTAGGCTTTTATGGCTCAATGGCTTTGAAAAGAGGGGAATAGAGTGAACAAGAGATGCATCCACTGTAGTAAGGTCCACATGATACTGAAGTGTCATGTTGTAGTTTTATCTCTTCTATGGGACAGGACTGACCTGGCCTAACATGAAGTGGGACACTAAGGGACAGCGGGCAGCTATAGGTTTTATGGGTCTATGTCTTTGAAAAGATAAATGTACTTTATAGTTTGTATGAAAAGTAAATGGTACATGAATTCACACGTGATACTGTATTTAACTTTGTCTCTGGTTTCAAACTGCAGTGTAGTTTTAACCCTCCTTTGGGACATGGATTGAGATATGGACTGAGATAGCCTGCAAACAGTGGGCTTACTGTCCCTACCCTATAAACAGTGAGCTCGCAGTCCCTACCCTATAAACAGTGAGCTCGCAGTCCCTACCCTGTAAACAGTGAGCTCACAGTCCCTACCCTGTAAACAGTGAGCTCCCAGTCCCTACCCTGTAAACAGTGAACTTACAGTCCCTACCCTGTAAACAGTGAGCTCACAGTCCCTACCCTGTAAACAGTGAACTTACAGTCCCTACCCTGTAAACAGTGAGCTCACAGTCCCTACCCTGTAAACAGTGAACTTACAGTCCCTACCCTGTAAACAGTGAGCTCACAGTCCCTACCCTATAAACAGTGAGCGCGCAGTCCCTACCCTGTAAACAGTGAGCTCACAGTCCCTACCCTGTAAACAGTGAGCTCACAGTCCCTACCCTATAAACAGTGAGCTCACAGTCCCTACCCTATAAACAGTGAGCTCACAGTCCCTACCCTGTAAACAGTGAGCTCACAGTCCCTACCCTGTAAACAGTGAGCTCACAGTCCCTACCCTGTAAACAGTGAGCTCACAGTCCCTACCCTATAAATAGTGAGCTCGCAGTCCCTACCCTGTAAACAGTGAGCTCGCAGTCCCTACCCTGTAAACAGTGAGCTCACAGTCCCTACCCTGTAAACAGTGAACTTACAGTCCCTACCCTGTAAACAGTGAGCTCCCAGTCCCTACCCTATAAACAGTGAGCTCACAGTCCTACCCTGTAAACAGTGAACTTACAGTCCCTACCCTGTAAACAGTGAAATCACAGCGCCTACCCTATAAGCAGTGAACTCACAGTACCTACCCCGCAAACAGTAATCACACAGCACCTACCCTGCAAACAGTGAGTTCACAGTCGCTACCCTGTAAACAGTGAGCTCACAGTCCCTACCCTGCAAACAGTGAGCTCACAGTCCCTACCCTATAAATAGTGAGCTCGCAGTCCCTACCCTGTAAACAGTGAGCTCGCAGTCCCTACCCTGTAAACAGTGAGCTCACAGCACCTACCCTGCAAACAGTGAGTTCACAGTCGCTACCCTGCAAACAGTGAGCTCACCGACCCTACCTGTAAACAGTGAGCTCATAGTCCCTACTCTGCAAACATTAGTAGAGTATTGCGGCATCAACAGGCTGCAGTGAGTGCAGGCTTTTGCTCCAGCACAGCGCAAACATATTTAGTTCAACTAATTATTGTCTAGATCAGTTGCACTAGTTGCACACACAGTGGACATCCATAGCCCCTATCGGCCACCCTTGGACAATACCACATTACCTTGTTCGTCTACACATCTTCCCTGCATGACTAGCCACATCTTCTACAGTACCTTGTGGAGTAGACCATCTCTGTAGTATTGAGTTGAAAGGTCAGACTGCCATCATGGCAACCGTGTCACTCTTCATGGGGGGCCATGCCGTTTATGCAAAATAACATAATCACTGCTTGTTCATTAGGCAGCAGCGGGAACAACAAGACGCTTCACACTTTGATTACTGCAAGTTCTCACGAGAGTAACGATGTTATGAAAGCCTTACTGCTAGTAACTAAGAAATGTAAAAACGTTTTAGAGCTGAGTAGAACATTTGGGGATGATTAAAATGCTACAAAGGATGAAGCAGCCTATGGTTAAGTTGTGCAGTGTTCTTGTGTGTCATAGTTTGCATTTTCTATACTCTGTTCCTTGTTCTGAAATGTGATAATCAAACTATTCTTTCAGTCCTGCTCTCTATTTCCTGACTGTTACAGTCCATACATACCTTTCCTCTGATGACACTTTGGAATTAACAGATCAACAGCACAACGTGGACCAGGTCCAGATCATAAGCTTAGTTAATGAGTGAATGAATTAGGAGCTCGTTGAAAGGATTTTCCAAAGCCTGGCGACTCTGTGCCAGTCAGCCAGACTGGAGACCACAGCCAGCCAGCCAGCTAGAAAACCATAGCCTCTTTAACTCTGACCCTGACTGCAACAGAACCACTGGGCAAAAATTGGCTGAATCAATGTTGTTTCCATGTCATTTCAACAACAAAAAATCGATTTGATGACATTGAATCAACATGGAAAATTGATTTGGATTTGCAAAAAGTCATCAATATAAGGGAATTTCATTTTTTTTTACCCAACAAAAAAAAGACAAATTGTTGTTGATTTCACTTTGAATTCACATTAGTTGACAACTCATTCAAATGTAAATCAAAACTAGACGTTGAAATGACGTCTGTGCCCAGTGGGCAGTGTCATCAGGCATGAGGGAAACGCTAGGCTATATCCTGTAGAGTTTATTCTGGTTATGACAAACTCCTGATTCTAAAGATGGTCTTCGAGGAAAGGGCGCGAGGAAAGGAAGCTATTTAAGTTATTGAGACACATCCAAGTTAGGAGGACACATTCCGTCATCATCTCACAGCTCCAATGGTTGGGGTATGATGTCACGGGGATTGAGGAATACACTCACACAGAGATTTCTTTCTTTTTCTCAGTGTGTGTGTGTGTGTGTGTGTGTGTGTGTGTGTGTGTGTGTGTGTGTGTGTGTGTGTGTGTGTGTGTGTGTGTGTGTGTGTGTGTGTGTGTGTGTGTGTGTGTGTGTGTGTGTGTGTGTGTGTGTGTGTGTGTGTGTGTGTGAGAGTGTGTTTGATTCACCCCCATGTGACAACATGTGACAGGAGGAAAACAACTTTATGCATATCCTGTTATTTAGAATAAGCACAATCTAGAACTTCAACAACTACAGTTTCTCCTTGTGTGTGTGTTGTGTGTGTGTGTGTGTGTGTGTGTGTGTGTGTGTGTGTGTGTGTGTGTGTGTGTGTGTGTGTGTGTGTGTGTGTGTGTGTGTGTGTGTGTGTGTGTGTGTGTGTGTGTGTGTGTGTGTGTGAGACATCTCTTACCCAATGTTGATTCTACTGCGTTTTCACACCTTTCTAGGATATTAATAATTTCCAGACCTGAGTTCAAATACTATTCAAAATCAAAAACATTGAGCGTTTGGTGGGACTATTCTATTGTTTCCTCTGCGACAGGCAAGCTCAATGTGCAGCTAAAGTAGTTGAAAAGATTTCAAATAGTATTTGAACCCAGGTCTAGAAATGTGCAATATACAGGAGAGGTATGGCAAAACATATGGACAAATATCCTACCTTTGATGCTGTTACTGTACACCTTTCTGAGCAAGATGGACTCTGTACTAGAGAGATTTATTGCACATCAATCATTCGGATGACTATGCATTTGCGTGGGTATATGTAATGTATACAGCATATGATGTCAAGAGACATTTAATGTGATATGAATATACTTTTGCATGAGAGTCAGGTTGTGTCCAAAATATCTAGGATTAAGTAGGTACTGATCATGGCATAGGTTACTACGCCTGCGTTCTGATATTATTTCTACCAATTGGTATCAGATCGTTTTACATCAGATCTTTTTTCAGAGCTGATCTGATTGGTCAAAAGACCAATTGATGAAAAATTAACATCATAATTGGGCGTCCTGTGTAAACGCAGCCTATGAGTCATAAAAATATATGTGTGTATACTCTAACTCTGAACACGGCCCTAACAGTAGATATGCAGTTTGTCAGTTTGTTGATGGTATGAACGTCTGTAGATCATCTATGGGGGACTATCTAAATAAGTGTGACCTAAATAGGTTACATGGTATAGGAGGTTACTGTCAGTCATAGAACGATGTGTTTACTGTGCATTCAGAAAGTATTCAGACCCCTTCACTTTTTCCACATTTTGTTACGTTACAGACTTATTCTAAAATGGATTAAATTGTTTTTTTTTCAATCTACACATACTACCCCATAGTGACAAAGTGAAAACAGGTTTCTAGACAACTTATAAAAAAATAAAAAAAATGAAATATCACATTTTATCACACAATATCACACTTTACTCAGTACTTTATTGAATGACCTTTGGCAGTGATTACAACCTCGAGACTTCTTGGGTATGACGCTACAAGCTTGGCACACCTGTATTTGGGGAGTTTCTTCCATTCTTCTCTACAGATCCTCTTAGAAAAAAAGGCTCTAAAAGGGTTATTCGGCTGTCCCAACAGGATAACCCTTTTTGGTTCTAGGTAGATCCCTTTTTGGTTCCAGATAGAACCCTCTAGGCTACACCGCAGTCCTAGCGATTTATTTGGTCATTGCTACAAAAAACAACAGGATATTGGTGTTAGGCCCTTACGCAGTCTCCATCTTCTTCCATCCCAGCAACAGTCTGTTTTCCCCCTACACTACAGCACACAGCAGTTTTCTAACCTATCATATAATCAGACTCCTATCCCCAGATTCTGGCAAAAGCACACACACACACACGCGCGCACACACACACACACACACACACACACACACACACACACACACACACACACACACACACACACACACACACACACACACACACACACACACACACACACACACACACACACACACACACACACACACACACACACACACACACACACACACACACACACACACACACACGGATTCTGCAGCGTTGGCTAGCTGCAGCCTGTAGCAGACAGCTATGCGGGTTTGATACTGTACTTGTCAGCAAGTCCCCAAAGCCTTGCCAAAATAGTGCCTGTTGAAGCGGCCGGCCGGCTGCTTTCTCTCTGTCTATGTCGGGCTAAATTTATCCAATGACACTGACATTTCACCCTTTAACGCTTCCCTCAGTCTAGCCTATCTAGTCTGTTTAGGCCCACGTATTTAAACTAGGAAGTTCTTCTGAGTGGTCATGTATCAGAGATGATTTGGGTGCTTTTAGTTCTATTACATCCCCTTCTTGTTTCTCACTATTTCCTGTGTGGGTTTGCACTGAATCTGCCCCCTTCTGGAGATTATAGTATGGTACAGTTGATAGTTGTGACTACTAGGTTGCTGAGCTCTATAATTAACTTATGCTGTGTGCACTGGAATAGCGTTTCATTCTAGAATCATTCAGGAAATTTTTGGGCCTCATCATTGCTGTCTGAACATCATATGTAGAATCGGAGGTAGAATTCAGAAGAATGTGGGACATCAAATCCTTGGAATCTCTTTAATGTCTCAAAGAGAATACATTCCTGTTATTGTGCTTCTATGCGGGTCTGTTTATTGTGCTTCTATGAGGTGGATGATCACTGTTGAGTTCCTTTGAGGTGGATTTGACCTCGTTGAGGTTGTCGTTCCCAGATTTAGTCACAAGCGACAGGCAACGTGACACACTGTTGTTCCATTGTGTTTCTACTGGGAGGCTTAGAGAAGAGGCATACACACGTTGCTGTTGTGTTATAATAGTCTGTACTTCGTGTTTTGCCTAATGATTAATGAATGACCCTTCTCCCTCTCTGTAGGCGTACTGAATGTATTTGGAATGTATTTTTATATCTTATTCATAGGAGAGGTAATGTTAGGGCCGGGAAAGCGCACACACACACACACACACACACACACACACACACACACACACACACACACACACACACACACACACACACACACACACACACACACACACACACACACACACACACACACACACACACACACACACACACACACACACACACACACACACACACACACACTGAAAGACAGGGGAGTAAAAAGCCTGGTTAAAGTTTAAAGTTATATTATTTCTTGCTTTATAGATCGGAACTAGACGGAGAGGCAAAAGTGGGGAAGTGTACGTTGTCATGGTTTTCACTTGCTGTTGTCATTGTTACTCTGAAGTATAAACATATATAAACTCCTGTTTATTGGAGTATCATGTTGTAACATCTTGGGCCTAATATGTACACAGGATTGAGCACATTTTTAGAGATATACAGTATACTACTGTACCATGGCTACCAATAGGAGCTGTAGTTACACAGTTAGTAGTATTGTATTGTCGGTTAAGGTCATGTGGTCAGGAAAAAACACCTAGTATTGTAGTATGGTTTACTGTGTGTTATTGTGCATCTTAGGCCTGTGTTCTGCCTCTTAAATACAGGCAGAATAGCCAGAATGAGGTACTCCAGGAGAATAGACTGTGTTTGATAAAGCTGTGCCACAAGGCCTCTCTTTGATAGATCTATACTGCTTGTCTAACCAACACCTGACCACTGCAGGGTGATGTGTGATGCGAGGAGGGTATTGGCTGGTTGGCTGGTTTGGTGTGTGACAAAGCAGCGATGGACTTCATGTAGTGAGCATGAGTCACTCAACAATGGTGACAAACAGAGCTCCTTAACACTCCTCCAGAAGCTGATCTTGGGTCAGTTTAGCATTTCCCCCTCTAATGGTTCATCGTAGGATTGAGGGAGGGGAAGCTGACCTTAGATCTGTACCTAGAGGAACCTTAACCCCGGAGCCCTCCAGCAGATACTGTAGTTGTGTTGGTGTTAAGTCTGATATGATTTAGAATGGATATCCAATGGCATGCAAAGCTAGGCTATTAAATGTGCATTCTGTAACTTTCAATTCATTTGATTCCCCCAGTGGAATTAAACTTAAACTGTGACTTAAAACTGACTTAAACTCTAATTCAAACTGTGACTTAAAACGGACTTAATCTCTGACTTAAACTCTGATTCAAACTGTTACTTAAAACTGACTTAAACTTTTATTAAAATTGTGACAAAACTGCCACTCAAACTCTGACTTAATAAGTCACACCCACGTGTTGCCTTTAAACAAAGCTCTGCTGGCTCCTTTTGCTCAGCACGTTTAAATCTGTCGTTTGAATCTTTAATGCCCACCCAGTTATGTAACACATCGCTGTAGGCTGTAGGGATGTGTTCAGCATTAAACATACATACTGTACACACACACACACACACACACACACACACACACACACACACACACACACACACACACACACACACACACACACACACACACACACACACACACACACACACACACACACACACACACACACACACACACACACACACACACACACACACACACACACACACACACACACACACACTCAGACATACACTGGTATTTTACAGCAACATCCATGACTTATTTACACTATAGCTGGGAGTCGATGGGATAGAATTGGAAGGCCTTGTTATTCTGCATCCCTGGGCTCTTAGGGATGTCCTGGTGTGTCCAGCACAGTGTTAATTTTGTCAACAAAAATTGCCACTAAAATATTTGTCCAATCACCTATTTTTCAGTGGCGAGACGACAACTGACTAAATAGACCCAGGAAAAACTATAACTAAAGATTTTTTATTTCACTTGACTTAAACGAGACCAAACTAAATTATCTCTGTGACTAAAATTAGACTCCGGCTCCACCTTCGATATATATACACATCGCCCAGGCGACTTTCTTGTTTCAACTTGGCTAAGCAGTCACCACCAGCCTTCTAGTTAGCTAACTTTTTCCTGGTTTAGAAACATAAGCTGCTTTACAAAATTAAAAACAATAGCAGCATTAAGTTTAATAGTAAAACAACAATCTACTTTACCAATACTTTGTGACACCATCTGGGGATTCTCTCTCTCTCTCACTCATTCTCTCTCTCACTCATTCTCTCTCTCACTCTGCTTGTGTGTGTCTGTTTGTTTTCTATGTAATGTGTAATATCTATTT
>NC_060193.1:14369213-14381713 GCF_021184085.1 Oncorhynchus gorbuscha
ATTACTGGTATTATCATTATTACTGTTATTATTATTACTGGTATTATCATTATTACTGTTATTATTATTACTGGTATTATCATTATTACTGTTATTATTATTTTCTGGTATTATCATTATTACTGTTATTATTATTACTGGTATTATCATTATTACTGTTATTATTATTAATGCTATTATCATTATTACTGTTATTATTATTAATGCTATTATTATTACTGTTATTATTATGACTGTTATCATGATTCATGTTATTGTTATTCATGTTATTATTATTACTGGTATTATTATTACAAGTATTATTATTACTGGTATTATCATTATTACTGTTATTATTATTACTGGTATTATCATTATTACTGTTGTTATTATTATTAATGCTATTATTATTACTGCTATTATAATTATCACTGTTATTTGTATTGATGTAATTATAATTACTATTATCATTATTATTGTTATTATTAACACTTTTATTATTATTACTGTTATTATCATTACTAGTATTATTGTTATTGGTATTATTATTACTGATATTATCATTATTACTGTTATTATCATTACTATTATTATTATTATTGGTATTATTATTACTGATATTATCATTATTACTGTTATTGTCATTACTATTATTATTATTATTGGTATTATTATTACTGGTATTATCATTATTACTGTTATTATTATTGCTGTTATTATTATTCATTATTATTATTGCTGTTATTGTCATTATTACTGTTATTATTATTACTGTAGACAGACAGACAGACAGACAGACAGACAGACAGACAGACAGACAGACAGACAGACAGACAGACAGACAGACAGACAGACAGACAGACAGACAGACAGACAGACAGACAGACAGACAGACAGACAGAGAGCGAAAGTGATCGTCACAATGAATCAGATAGGAAATGCAAGTCAGAGAGAAACAGAAGTGACAGTGATTTCTCTGTGAGGAGATGATTGATAGTCTAACATATCAGAGATATAGGTGGAAATGATCAGAAATGGCTAGATAGAAAGTTAGGAGATCAAATGGTCAACCTGTGGGAGGACGACTGGGCTGGCTAGTGGTTAAACTATACAGCAGAACTGTATGTCATAATGGATCATTTGTATGTTGCATAGCAAAATGTTCATTCAAAAAGCATCTCAGAGTAGGAGTGCTGCTTCTAGATCAGGTCCCTCCTGTCTTATTTATTATGATCTAAAATGCCGTATTGATTCTAAATAAGTACTCCTACTTTAAAACTTCTTGATGCACCTATCCCGTTAGCGGGATCATTTTCATCAACATCCGCTGAATTGCAGAGCGCCAAATTCAAATTAAATGACTAAAAATATTTAATCTTCATGAAATCACAAGTGCAATATAGCAAGACACAGCTTAGCTTGTTATTAATCCACTTGGCGTGTCAGATTTCAAAAATGCTTTTCGGCGAAAGCATACCAAGCGTTTATGTAAGGACATCTCTCTCAGTAGACAAAACATTACAAACAGCTAGCAGCCAAGTAGATTGGTCACGAAAGTCAGAAAAGCAATAAAATGAATCGCTTACCTTTGATGATCTTCGGATGTTTGCACTCACGAGACTCCCAGTTATACAATAAATTATTTTTATATCCAAAATACCTCCATTTGGTTGGCACATTATGTTCAGAAATCCAAAGGCTCAAGCAGTCACGACCAGGCAGACGAAAATTCCAACGTTTTTTATAATCAATCCTCGGGTTGTTTTTACAATATATAATCGATAATATTTCGACCGGGACTGTAGCTTCTTCATTAGGAGAGAGAGAGAAAATGTCTGCTCCAAGCTGTTGTGCATGCAAAACGCTGCTGGCACCCAGTCATACAATGACGCGATGTGATCGTTCCCGCTCATTTTTCAAAATAAAAGCCTGAAACTATGTCTAAAGACTGTTCACACCATAGGGAAGCAATATGAAAATTAATCTGGTTGATATCCTTTTAAATGGAGTGAAGGCAGGCAATGGAACAGAGAGCTTTCAGGAAAAACAGCACTTCCGGGTTGGATTTTCCTTAGGTTTTCGCCTGCAATATCAGTTCTGTTATACTCACAGACAATATTTTGACAGTTTTAGACACTTTAGAGTGTTTTCTATCCTAGTCTGACAATTATATGCATATTTTAGATTCTGGGCCTGAGAAATAGACAGTTCCATTTGGGTAAGTTTTTCATCCAAACATCAAAATACTGCCCCCTACACTCAACAGGTTTTTAAGACACTTTGTGAATCTTTGTGGTTCAAAGAGCATCTGTCCTTATTCTAAAGTCTGAACTCCGACCTCCATTGAATGTAGATTGTTCTGTACTCTGCCTCTTGACCCGTCACCATCTCTGTGTACTATGGACTGTCCTGTATAGTGGAAGTATTCTACATTCTATTCACTGTCCTGAGATGTCATGACTCTGTCCGTATGTCTTAATATCCATATTCATGATACTAACATAATATATTTTATGATGACGTAATGAAATCGGCAAGTAATCCCACTGGGCACGCACTGGTTGAATCAACGTTGTTGCCACGTCATTTCAACGAAATCACGTTGAACCAACATGGAATAGATGTTTAAGTGAAGTCTGTGCCCAGTGGGATATTAGTGAATAGTATATATTTACTATAAAGTAAAAAGTAATATAGTGACAATGCACTCTACATGAATATGGATATTGGGACACATACACTATGTTATGCTTTGTTCACTGTCCTTGGTCCATTTGTTTACTATCCTTTGTTTACCATCCCTTGTTTACTGTCCCTTGTTTACTCAGTCTTGTAGTGGTTATAAAATCAATCAAAGACGCATTGTCAACAACGCACCTTTTAAAGGTAATTTCTCCGTCTTTCGTGGAGATCACATTCATGGTAACTGTGCGGATGTTGGCTCAAGCGTAAATGACCTTAAAGAGTCTAGAGCGGTGCTCTTGTCGTCAATGCACCTTTGATTGAATCCCGGACTACACGTTAATGTCCTGTGCTAAAGCATAACTTCTCTCTACAGTTACTCACCAGTCCAGCTGCCCTGACGTTCCAGGTATGTCCAGGCCTTCGAACCAGCCCTCAACAAAGCTGCTGCCCTACAGCAAAACCCTCAGCAGCTTGCTCTATCGCAGCGTCCCAAATGGCACCATATTCCCTATGGGCTCTGTTCAAAAGTAGTGCACGATACAGGGAATAGGGTGACATTTGGGAAGCAGGCTATTATTGCTTCTCTGTACTACAGCAGTGAAAGTAATGTTGCAAATAAAGGTCACCGAAATAACAAAACAAACAAAACTATCGGAAACAGTCTACAGTCTAACCCCTTTATCCTTTCATTCATTCATTCATTCATTCATTCATCCTTTCAACAATTTCATGCAAAACATAGATGCTGGCCCAAAGGAATTGCTTGGCACGAGAGCAGTACTTGTCACACTGGCTTTATTGTAAACCAGATTGAGCCACATAACGTTGGCCTTCTTGTTTTGTCGCCCATCTTGGTTCGGTGCTATCCGGGAATGGTCCGTGCTATCTGGGATCCTAGGGACTTCCCAAGCCCACTTGAAGTTGACATTTAAAATGGGTAAGGTAACGCTTAAGATTAGGTTTAGGTAAGGGTTGTGGTCAGGGTTTAGGATAAGGCCGTCCCAAGGATACCAGGTAGCACAGTCCAAACCAAAATGGATCTCAGGGCTGTTGTTATGGCTGAGGTGGAGTTGAGGCTGGGACCGAACCGTGACCTGGCTATAGTGGATGTTGCCTAGCTTGACTGTGTGGGCTGGACATATCAATGGATATTCCTTGATGGATAGTGCCTGCTTTTGAATGATACCCATTCTGTAGACATTTGTAATTAAGACATTTGTAATTATGTGATTCTTAGACATCAATTGGAGTACAATGTTTTTTCTACTGATATTTTGTTCCATGTACTGCTATAGACTGCTATAAAATGAGAATAAAGTATGTGTGTTTGTGCGTCTGTGTGCGTGGGAGTCTGTGTGTGTGTGTTTGTGTGTGTCTTTGCAAGTAGGTGTTAGTGAGCGTGTGTATGTAAGTTTACTCTCACAAAGCGTGAACCCTTCTCCTTTTCCACCAGTCCACTGCACCTGTCGTGACCACGTCTCTTCCTGTTGACACACTAGGACCATGCCCCCCCTTCTCTTCTCTCTCTGCCCTCTCATTCGCTGGGCTAACTATCCATCAATAGGTCCAGTTTCACACAGATTTAGAAAGTGCAAGGCAGCGCTCTAAGGCCTTTGCTTTTAAGGCCTTGAAAGAGGGAGGAAATGCTGTGGTTGGGGGTGTGAGTGCTTACAGAGTATGTGGGAAATATATTTTCCATGCAGTCCATTGCAGTGCAATGTGATCATATGTGTCTAGGACTGGAGTGCTGAGCACCTCATTCCTGAGGTATGGCACATCTATTAACATAGGGGGGGCATACACATATCTATTCCGTTCTAAGTCAACCCCCTGTCCCTTTAGGCAGTTGTGTAGATCTGAAATGATTGGATAGGTATAAGCAATATGTTGAAAATGTCACCTAGCCTATCAGAGGACACACTTGAGCTATAGCGATATTGCTGATACCTGTCAGATCCATTCAAGGTTGTTCAAATAAGTAAGATCTAGAAATCCAAAAATGGAGCGTAAAACAGACGTTAGGATGCTAGGGTCCATGTGCTCTGATACAGCTCCATCTCCTTCCTTCCCTCCCTCCCTCCTTTCTTTCTTTCTTTCTTTCTTTCTTTCTTTCTTTCTTTCTTTCTTTCTTTCTTTCTTTCTTTCTTTCTCTCTTTCTTTCTTTCTCTCTTCTCTCTCTTCCCTATAGCTTGCAGCCCAGGTTCTTGATGATATCGATGATGAAGACATTGGATTCGGTCTTGTGGATGAGAAGAAGGACCTCTCTGTCGCCAAGAAGCTGGGTAAAAGCTCACTCATCTCTTGACCCCCTTTTCATCATCGATTAAACCTCAGTCTTTCTGTCTGACTTCACATAGAATCCTGATCTCTCCTGCCCTCTTCTGCCCGAGGTGTGGTATCTTTCCTGTTGAAATAGATGAGAGCAGTGGTATTCAAACCTCTCCTCGGGACCCCCAGACATTTCACAATTTTGTTGTAGCCCTGAACTAACTCACATGATTCACAGTCAGTGCCTAGTGAAAGTCTAGACACCCCTTGCACACTCTTCACATTTTGCTATCTTAATATTAAATGTAAAAAGGATTCAATTCGATTTTTTTCCCTGCTGTTCTACACAACCTACTCCACATTTCGAAAGTGAAAGAAAAATGATAGAAAATGTTCTTAATTAATCAAATATGAAGATGTTTTGATTGCGTATGTCTTCACACAACAATGTGAATACTTGTTGGAAGCACGTTTGGCAGACAATTACAGCTGTGAATCATTTTGAATAAGATTCTACAAACTTTGCACAACTCTTAAAGCAACATGCTCAGACAATTTGGTTGGGAGTTATTGATGGACAGCAATATTCAAACCTTGTCTCTGAGTTCCTGACTGTCTCGACCATTCAGAAACACTCAACACATATTACTCAACATACACTTTAGAATTAACATTAAAATGTTGTGGAATTGTCCCGTTGAAAATAAAAACTCCATCCCAGGGTTAGATTTTAGGGAGGTTTTCCTCTAAACGTTTCCCTGGGGTTTGCTCATTTTTATTTTGATCCTGACAAACTCCCCAGCTCCTGCAAGTGACAAGCATACCCATAATACGATGCTGCCATCATTCAAAATACAGAGGGTTTCACTCTGTGTAGTGTTGTATTGGATTTGACCCAAACCTATTTTCAAGTTTAAACAAAATATAATAGCAGACCTACAGTAGTAGACCTACAGTTGTAAACTTACAGTAGTAGGTCTACATACACATAAAAGCCTCGTTATAAACTGGGTGGTTCGAGCCCTGAATGTTAATTGGCTGACCGCCGTTGTATATCATATCGTGTACCACGGGTTTGACAAAACATATATTTGTACTGCTCTAATTACTTTGGTTTATAATAGCAATACGACACCTCGGGGGTTTGTGATATATGGCCAATATACCATGGCTAAGGACTGTGTCCTGGCACCCCACTTTGCGTTGTGCCTAACAACAGCCCTTAGCAGTCGTATATTGGCCATATATCACTCCCCCTTGGGCCTTATTGCTTCAGTATCCCCCTCAGTACATCATTCAGCCACCAGAGAGCTGTAGTGGTCAACAAACATTCCTCACAGAGAGATCTGAGTCTCACTTTCAGTTTCTAAATGACTTGCAGCTCTCTGTATCTATGTCCTTATAATACCATGTAATATTTTATGCTTATCTCGTACTGTCACTGCCTTGAACAAATAAATGTCTAAAGTTCAGTCCCTACACACCTGATTCCTGTCACGCCTTGGTCATTGTATCTTGTGTTTTTGTTATATGTTTGGGTAGGCCAGGGTGTGACATGGGTTTATATGTTGTATTTCGTATTGGGGTTTGTATTAATTGGGAGTGTGTATTAGTAGGGGTGTGTCTAGTTAGGCTTGGCTGCCTGAGGCGATTCCTAATTGGAGTCAGCTGATTCTAGTTGTCTCGGATTGGGAACCGTATTTAGGTAGCTTGAGTGCGCGTTGTATTTCGTGGGTGATTGTACCTGTCTTTGTGTTAGTCACCAGATAGGCTGTATTAGTTTCACTCGTTTGTTGTTTTCGTATTTTCAGTTATTTCATGTACTGCTATTTTCTTCATTAAAAGTCATGAGTAACCTACACGCTGCATTTCGGTCTGACTCTCTTCAAACAGCAGACGAACTTCATTACAATTCCACTAATCAAAGGTTTGCCGATGGGCAAAAAAAGATTGAAAAGAAACCTTTGCATTTACAGTAGGCATAACTCTGGACCCAATCTAGTAACTGTGTAAGATATCTTTATAACACGGAACATATTATATGGGAAGGGCAGAGTTTTTCCCAACAAGGAATAAAAGCTGTCCTAATTATGGTTAGGAAAGGTTATTGTCATGTTACATGTTCAGGAAGAAGTCAGGGCTCTACAGTCTAGACACGTATGAGCTTCACTATCACCCTCAGTAGATCATTCAGCCACCAGAGAACTGTAGTTGTCCAACAACATTCCTTGCAGAGATCTGAGTTTCGCACTCAGTTTCTAACTGAAAAAACATTCCTTTGCAGAGATCTGATTATTTCACACTTTCATTTTCTAACTGACTTGCAGCTCCCTCTGTCTAATACCAATCTTATCCGTATCTTGTACTGTTACTGCCATGGAAAAAAAAAGTTCTCGGTGGGTCAGTCACCGGTATGCAATTAAACAACTAAAGCATTCTACTTCAGGAGGCAGTAACTCACTTTATGTTCATACTGTGTAGATAAAATAATACATTATTTTACAGGTGAGAAGAATGTCTTGTTACCAACTTACTTGCCCATCCCTTCCCTAGCCCCTATCTCCTAGCCCCTATCTTCTAGCCCCTCTCCAGAGTCTCTAACATGTCCCCCTAAATCCTCGACCCTAAGTATATTTTCTAACCTGTCCCCTAAACCATAACCCCTAACCAGAGTTCCTAACATGTCCCCCTAAATCCTCGACCCTAAGTATATTTTCTAACCTGTCCCCTAAACCATAACCCCTAACCAGAGTTCCTAGTATGTCCCCTAAAACCTAGATCCTAAGTAAAGATCTTAATCTGTCCTCTAGACCTTAAGTAGAGTTCAAAACCTGTCCTCTAAACCCTAGTCCCCAGAGTTTCTAACCTGCTTCTAGCCTATCCCTTCCCTAGCTTCTAGCCCCCATCCCTTCCCTAGTCTCTAGCCCCATCCCTTGCCTAGCCTCTAGCCCCATCCCTTCCCTAGCCTCTAGCCCCATCCCTTGCCTATTACCTAGCCCCCATCCCTTCCCTAGCCTCTAGCCCCATCCCTTGCCTAGCCTCTAGCCCCATCCCTTGCCTAGCCTCTAGCCCCATCCCTTCCATAGCCTCTAGCCCCATCCCTTGCCTAGCCTCTAGCCCCATCCCTTGCCTAGCCTCTAGCCCCATCCCTTGCCTAGCCTCTAGCCCCATCCCTTGCCTAGCCTCTAGCCCCATCCCTTGCCTAGCCTCTAGCCCCATCCCTTCCCTAGCCTCTAGCCCCATCCCTTGCCTATTACCTAGCCCCCATCCCTTCCCTAGCCTCTAGCCCCATCCCTTCCCTAGCCTCTAGCCCCATCCCTTGCCTAGCCTCTAGCCCCATCCTTTCCCTAGCCTCTAGCCCCATCCCTTGCCTAGCCTCTAGCCCCATCCCATCCCATCCCTTCCCTAGCCTCTAGCCCCATCCCTTCCCTAGCCTCTAGCCCCATCCCTTCCCTAGCCTCTAGCCCCGTCCCTTCCCTAGCTTCTAGCCCCATCCCTTCCCTAGCCTCTAGCCCCATCCCTTCCCTAGCCTCTAGCCCCATCCCTTCCCTAGCCTCTAGCCCCATCCCTTCCCTAGCCTCTAGCCCCATCCCATCCCTTCCTTAGCCTCTAGACCCATCACTTCCCTAGCCTCTAGCCCCATCCCTTCCCTAGCCTCTAGCCCCATCCCTTGCCTATTACCTAGCACCCATCCCTTCCCTAGCCTCTAGCCCCATCCCTTGCCTATTACCTAGCCCCCATCCCTTCCCTAGCCCCCATCCTTTCCCTAGCCCCATTCCTTCCCCATTCCCATCCCTTCCCTATACCTAGCCCCCATCCTTGCCCTAGCCCCATCACCTCCCCATTGCCATCCCTTCCCTATACCTAGCCCCCTCCTTCCCCTAGCCTCATCCCTTCCATATTCCCATCTCTTACCTATACCTAGCCCCATACCTTCCCTAGCCCCCTCCCTAGCCCCTAAACAGCATCTCTAACCTGTCCTCATCCCTCCTCAGGTCTGGACGAGGTGGAGAGCATCTACATCTTTATTGATAATGAGATCATTGAGTATGACGGTGAGCTGGCCGCTGACACCCTAGTGGAGTTCCTCTACGACGTGAGTAACTGTTATAACATTATATAGTCATTTAGTTGTCATGCCACCTCATTTTGGTTACAGTCATTTGGTTGTAACTTCACTTTAACGTGTTTTTATTACTGTGTAAACACTCTCGGAAGTGAAGTGTATTAACAGGTGATTACATTGTGTTTACTAAATATTGTTCTGAAAAGGATAGAAAAAATAAGGCCAGTAAAATCTTCCTCGACCTTCTAAAATCTTCTCTCCACATCTCTTCTCCCTCATGCAATCTCGGTCCAGGTGATTGAGGACCCCGTGGAGATAATTGATAATGAGCGTGAGCTGAAGGGCTTCCACAACATTGACGAGGACATCAAGCTGGTCGGCTACTTCAAGAGTGAAAAATCGCCCCGTAAGTACAGCCAACAAACTCTGTGGGAAAGACCAGAGAAATCATGACTGAAATTACTAGCCTGGTCCCAGATGTGTTTGTGCTGTCATGCCAACTCCTATGGTCATTGTCACTGAATTGGCACAAATAGATCAGGGCCCAGGCTAATGGGTTGCTAGTCACAACTCCTATTTCTGTGAGCCACATGCAGGGATTCTATGCCTGAATTCTGACAATTTTCTCCATCAAGTATGTCAATGACAATATCACGTTAGGTTAATGTTGTTTTTCTCTTTTACAGACTTCATTGAGTATGACGATGCTGCCGAGGAGTTCCATCCATTCATCAAGTTCTTCGCCACCTTTGACCCCAAGGTACGGAACCACAGAGCGTAAAATTAGAGTTGACTATTGTTAGAGCCGATTTGGACATATTTGTACGGAGCTCCATGTGTATTTGTGTAAATATATTAAATATTAATGTATATGCTGAAATGTTAGGTACGTACCTTTTATGATTTATATTTACCTGATTGAGATATATTCATCTGTTAGTGTAATTCAGTTTTTGCCCCCCTTGGCTATTCATTGTACTGTGCTAAGTGTGTTAGGATAAAGGCAGGAAGTTGGGCCTTCGGGGGAGGGAGTCCTTGCTAGATGCGGGAGCGGTATAGTTTTTTGACCATACAGACATACATACAGGTCATAATATGTATTTTCCATATCAAGTAATCTATGCTTTAAGTTGATTGGAGAATCATTTCTTTGATAGATATAAGAAGTATAAACTTTTTTTTTGCACCATATCCCTGGATGTCATGGAATGTTTGGCCGTTTGGAAACCTTGAGTGTGGACTGTATGCGTACCAAACAACCCCTAGGGAAGGGAGGGGGCTTGGGCAGTGGCTATGGTAAAAAGGAAAGGAAGCCACTACAACTATATTCTAAACTCCATTCTGGAATATTTCCATTGTCCCCAATGCAGACCAACTGTCTATACAGTGTACCATTTTTAGTAGTCTTAACTTGAAAAGATAAGTTACTGCGCTACCTTGAAGTGTTAAGTCAACTTAGGAAATCAAGTTTAGTCCACAAAACATAATATTAGTTACATTGCAAATACTTTAATTCAAAGTGTTAACTCATCTTTTCATGTTGAAACAACAGATTTCTGATAGCCAAATGAATGTTCTTTGTCCATATCCAGATTGCCAAGAAGCTGAATATGAAGTTGAACGAGGTTGACTTCTATGAGCCCTTCATGGAGGATCCAGTGACCATCCCAGGAAAGCCGTACACTGAGGCTGAGCTTGTAGACTACATTGAGGAGCATGACAGGTGAGTTAGGGCCTGCAGTTCATCTGAACTACAATGCAGAGCCAGAAGGCCTATACTATGTTATGCAGACAAAGTGTGGTTCAAACGACATTACTTCTTTTTCCAAGCCACTGTGCTCTTGCTTCAGCCTTTCCTTGCTTGTTCTTTTGGGTCTAGGCCGTGTTACTGTGAATGCACTCTATGACTGCCTATGTAAAAGGGCTTGATAATCTAAATGTGATTGATTGATATCATTCTGATTCCAGGCCCACTCTGAGGAAACTCGAGCCCCACAGCATGTACGAGACCTGGGTAAGATTTATTCACTCACTATTAAAACATTTAGAAAGCGGAACTGTCCGGTGGGCCTATTTCTCATGGAGATGTACAGTAGGCCTGAGTCACGTTCCTTATTTCCTTCTTCCTTTAGGAAGATGACATTGATGGAGAGCACATTGTAGCCTTCGCTGAGGAGGATGACCCTGGTATGTACAGTGCACTAGTCCAAAGCAATGTTTCACTATATATTTTTTCTTATATTTACCATTTACTCTCTATATATATACTACGTAAAAACATGTAAAAGTTAGATAATAAAAATACAATTGTCGTCCAATGTTGGGGTGTAGAAGGGGCTAAAAGACTACAGTATCTAACCTTTTACTTTTCCAAGATGGTTTTGAGTTCTTGGAGATCCTGAAAGAGGTGGCCCGTGAAAACACTGACAACCCCGACCTCAGCATCATCTGGATCGACCCCGACGACTTCTCCCTGGTAAGAACAGACTGAAGATATTTGAACTGGCTGAACATACTGTGTACAGTGCATTCGGAAAGTATTCTGACCCCTTAACGTTTTCCTAATTTTGTTACATTACAGCTGAATGTAAAGTGGATTACATTTTTTATCAATCTACACACAATACCACATAATGACAAAGCAAAAACAGCTTTTTAGAAATGTTTGCAAATTAAAATAAATACATCGAAATAACTTATTTACATAAGTATTCATGCCATTTTCTATGAGCCTCAAAATTTAGCTCTGGTGCATCCTGTTTCCATTTATCATCTTTGAGATGTTTGTTCAATTTGATTGGAGTCCACCTGTGTTAAATTAAATGGATTGGACATGATTTGGAAAGGCACACACCTGTCTATATAAGGTCCCCCAGTTGACAGTGCAAAAACCAAGCCATGATGTCGAAGAAATTGTCCATAGAGCTCCGAAACAGGATTGTGTCAAGGCACATATTTTGGGAATGGTACCAAAAACTGTCTGCAGAATTGAAGATCCCCAAGAACACAGTGTCCTCCCACATTCTTAAATGGAAGAAATTTGGAACCACCAAGACACTTCCTAGAGCTGGCCGCCCGGCCAAACTGAGCAATCGGGAGAGAAGGGCCTTGGTCAGGGAGGTGAACAAGAACCCGATGGTCACTCTAACAGAGCTCCAGAGTTCCTCTAGTGAAATGGGAGAACCTTCCAGAAGGACAAGCATCTCTGCAGCACTCCACCAATCAGGCATTTAAGGTAGAGTGGCCGGACGGAAGGTAATCCACAGTAAAAGACACAAGACAACCCAGTTGGAGTTTTCCAAAAGGCACCTAAAGGACTTTCAGACCATGAGAAACAAGATTCTCTGGTCTGATGAAACCAAGACTCAACCCTTTGGCCTGAATGCCAAGTGTCACGTCTGGAGGAAACATATGCATATAATTATAGATTTGGATAGAAAACACTCTGAAACTGTTTGAATGATGTCTGTGAGTATAACAGAACTCATATGGCAGGCAAAGA
>NC_060193.1:14711713-14736713 GCF_021184085.1 Oncorhynchus gorbuscha
CTCTTTTTACCCACACCATCTTGTTCTCTCACTCACCCTGTATGATCTATAGCTCCCTGCCCCCCCTTTCCTCCCTCCCCCCTCCCCTTCTTAATATGATGTAAAAAGCTAATCGCATGCAAATGTCTGTTGTCCCGGTAACCAGGCCTGAAAAATCCCTTTGATGTTGCACCCGGCTCATTCTCTCCACGTTCTCTTTGTTCAACTAGACTCTCTCTGCTTTGTCAACATCCCCCTTTACCCCTCTGCCCCTCTCTCTTCCCCTCTCTCTCTCTCTCTCTCTCTCTCTCTCTCTCTCTCTCTCTCTCTCTCTCTCTCTCTCTCTCTCTCTCTCCCTCTGCCCCTCTCTCTTCCCCCCTCTCTCTCTCTCTCTGCCTCACACTCTCTCCCTTTGCCCCCCCCCCCCCTCTCTCTCTCTCTCTCTCTCTCTCTCTGCCTCACTCTCTCCCTCTGCCCCTTTCTCACATACTCTCTCTCTCCCTCTCTCGCCCCCTTCTCCCCCCTGCTCATTTCTGCCTTGCAAAAAGAAAAACTTATCTAACTCTCTCTCCACTTTCTTTCTGCCTGCCTATACCTCTATACCACCCTGGTTCTTTGTGTCTTCCCCTGTTCTCTCTCTGGGTTTCTATAAGCCCCCTCTCTATTCTCCCGTCTCCCTCATTTTCTTCTCCCCTCTCTGTGCCTCTCTGTCTGCCCCTCGCCCTCTCTCCTTTCCCATCATACCCCTCTACTGTCTTCTGTCCCTCTCCTCCTCTCCTCTGTCGCTCCCCCCTTTCACTCAGACGATCAGCCCCTTCCTGTTTCGCTCCACTTTCTCTCTCTATCTCTATCTCTCCCCCTTTCTCTGTGGAGTATTTCACTCCCTCTGCATAGTTGTCTAGTCAGGTTTTGCTGATAGGTTTGGTGTTTAACTGCTGCTGGTCTAGGGGGATAAAGTCACAGTAAATACAGTAAATACACTTGTAAAAACATTAGTGCATTTCTGTGCATTGATTGTTCAAGTACACAAACTGGCAACAGATGTTATTACGGTAGTAACTATATGTAACAATGTTTAGCTACACTGTAAATACACTGTGCCTGCCTATTTGACTAAAATGCTAATACTGTACATTGGTTTATGTCACTTTGAATGCAAAGTATGACCTCCATGACAACATTTTCTGATACCAAGCAATACAGGTATTTGAGTTGAATGGCTTCCTTCCAGTTTGAATTTAAAAATACAGGTACAAATGGTGTAAGTACAATTGAAGTCCGATACCTGCGACCACATAGCATGCAAACATTGAACCACAAACAGAACAAGCATTTCCTAATTATTTTAAAAACATAAGTATATTTTGTGCTTAAAACTGCATTATGTAAGATGGCACTTACAAAAACACATGAAAATAAAACTTTTATTTACACTACCGTTGAAAAGTCTGGGGTCACTTAGAAATGTCACTTAGAAATGGTCTTGTTTTTGAAAGAAAAACACATTTTTTGTCCCATTAAAAGAACATTGAATTGATCAGAAATACAGTGTAGACATTGTTAATGTTGGAAATGGCTATTGTAACTGGAAACGTCTGATTTTTTTTATGGAATATCTTTTGAACAGTAGTGTACCTCTCCCAATATAATGTAGTATATATTCTGTAGTACATACCTCTCCCAATATAATGTAGTATATATTCTGTAGTACATACCTCTCCCAATATAATGTAGTATATATTCTGTAGTACATACCTCTCCCAATATAATGTAGTATATATTCTGTAGTACATACCTCTCCCAATATAATGTAGTATATATTCTGTAGTACATACCTCTCCCAATATAATGTAGTATATATTCTGTAGTACATACCTCTCCCAATATAATGTAGTATATATTCTGTAGTACATACCTCTCCCAATATAATGTAGTATATATTCTGTAGTACATACCTCTCCCAATATAATGTAGTATATATTCTGTAGTACATACCTCTCCCAATATAATGTAGTATATATTCTGTAGTACATACCTCTCCCAAAATAATGTAGTATATATTCTGTAGTACATACCTCTCCCAATATAATGAATTGTATATTCTGTAGTACATACCTCTCCCAATATAATGTAGTATATATTCTGTAGTACATACCTCTCCCAATATAATGTAGTATATATTCTGTAGTACATACCTCTCCCAATATAATGAATTGTATATTCTGTAGTACATACCTCTCCCAATATAATGAATTGTATATTCTGTAGTACATACCTCTCCCAATATAATGTAGTAAATATTCTGTAGTACATACCTCTCCCAATATAATGTAGTATATATTCTGTAGTACATACCTCTCCCAATATAATGAATTGTATATTCTGTAGTACATACCTCTCCCAATATAATGAATTGTATATTCTGTAGTACATACCTCTCCCAATATAATGAGTATAAATTTTGTAGCACCAAGTTAGTAGTGTGGTACTGCATAACTTCCAGTTAGACAAATTACTGTAAATATCGATTCAATGGGTTCAATATCCTTTTGAATTTAGATATGGGGAGTTCCTATGAGACCCATGAAACCAGACAATGAGAGAGACAGATAGCTGGCTGCTATCTGAGGATGTTAGGCGTGGAGGGAAAAAGGCTGCCTAAGTATGGTCCCCAATCAATAGCTTACTGCATATTGTACAATAACATGATTTAAATACTGTTTGGTGCCAACTTTAACTAGCTTAGAATTACTTTTATACTTATACATGTAACTTATTGTAACTGAACCCAACACTCATTGTATTGTATTGAGTTGGGGTGGCAGGCTAGCCTAGTGATTAGAGTGTTGGACAAGTAACTGCAAGGTTGCAAGTTCAAACCCCTGAGCTGACAAGGTACAAACCTGTCGTTCTGCCCCTGAACAGGCAGTTAACCCACTGTTCCTAGGCTGTCATTGAAAATAAGAATTTGTTCTTAACTGACTTGACAAAAAGTTGGAGGCATAGGCTAGTATTGCATTCAAAAATACACAATCTATAAATTCATGACAAAAACTTTTGGAACTTGCTAACTTTCATTCATTTCGAATAACGTCATCATGGAGTACATTTTTTTGTCACTGTTGTTTTGAACATTTGTTTTAGGACTAAAGCCCGACTGAGTGTTCTACTCGATGCATTGTCAATTGCCGCTAATGAAGATTTAATCAAAAGTGCATTACAGTGGCTTTGAAACACAATGACATCTCAAAAGGAGGCAAATAATAAATAGGAAAACCTTTTGTCATCATTGGGATGTTATCAGATTGGCTTTAGATGCAATATAACTTTAGCTAGCTAGCTAAGATTAAGGGGACAGCACTGCATTTTAGTTTGCTAATGTTAGCATTGCTAGCTATTTTTTACAAACTTGCTAGTTAATGGCAACATTGTTGTCTCTCTAAAGTCAATTTGACAACATCATAATGATGGCAAAGTTGTTTCCTACTAATCATTTGCCTACTTTAGCATTGTCATCGTATTTCCAAACCACTATAGTGTCAGTTAGATCAGCCCCCGTTCAGTATGACTGTGCCTCAATCTACGTTGGGGATCAATATGGCTACGGCGTCTGTAGAACATTGATGATAAAAAGCAACGACGTGGGCGAGTGATGTAGGTGCAAACTGTGAATAAAAGCTACAAGCATATTATTTACAGTGCCTTGCGAAAGTATTCGGCCCCCTTGAACTTTGCGACCTTTTGCCACATTTCAGGCTTCAAACATAAAGATATAAAACTGTATTTTTCTGTGAAGAATCAACAACAAGTGGGACACAGTCATGAAGTGGAACGACATTTATTGGATATTTCAAACTTTTTTAACAAATCAGAAACTGAAAAATTGGGCGTGCAAAATTATTCAGCCCCCTTAAGTTAATACTTTGTAGCGCCACCTTTTGCTGCGATTACAGCTGTAAGTCACTTGGGGTATGTCTCTATCAGTTTTGCACATCGAGAGACTGACATTTTTCCCATTCCTCCTTGCAAAACAGCTCGAGATCAGTGAGGTTGGATGGAGAGAATTTGTGAACAGCAGTTTTCAGTTCTTTCCACAGATTCTTGATTGGATTCAGGTCTGGACTTTGACTTGGCCATTCTAACACCTGGATATGTTTATTTTTGAACCATTCCATTGTAGATTTTGCTTTATGTTTTGGATTATTGTCTTGTTGGAAGACAAATCTCCGTCCCAGTCTCAGGTCTTTTGCAGACTCCATTAGGTTCTTTCTTTCTTTCTTTCTTGTATTTGGCTCCATCATCTTCCCATCAATTTTAACCATCTTCCCTGTCCCTGCTGAAGAAAAGCAGGCCTAAACCATGATGCTGCCACCACCATGTTTGACAGTGGGGATGGTGTGTTCAGGGTGATGAGCTGTGTTGCTTTTACGCTAAACATAACGTTTTGCATTGTTGCCAAAAAGTTCAATTTTGGTTTCATCTGACCAGAGCACCTTCTTCCACATGTTTGGTGTGTCTCCCAGGTGGCTTGTGGCAAACTTTAAACTACACTTTTTATGGATATCTTCAAGATATGGCTTTCTTCTTGCCACTCTTCCATAAAGGCCAGATTTGTGCAATATACAACAGATTGTTGTCCTATGGACAGAGTCTCCCACCTCAGCTGTAGATCTCTGCAGTTCATCCAGAGTGATCACGGGCCTCTTGGCTGCATCTCTGATCAGTCTTCTCCTTGTATGAGCTGAAAGTTTAGAGGGACGGCCAGGTCTTGGTAGATTTGCAGTGGTCTGATACTCCTTCCATTTCAATATTATCGCTTGCACAGTGCTCCTTGGGATGTTTAAAGCTTGGGAAATCTTTTTGTATACAAATCCGGCTTTAAACTTCTTCACAACAGTATCTCGGACCTGCCTGGTGTGTTCCTTGTTCTTCATGATGCTCTCCACGCTTTTAACATACCTCTGATACTATCACAGTGCAGGTGCATTTATACAGAGACTTGATTACACACAGGTGGATTGTATTTATCATCATTAGTCATTTAGGTCAACATTGGATCATTCAGAGATCCTCACTGAACTTCTGGAGAGAGTTTGCTGCACTGAAAGTAAAGGGGCTGAATAATTTTGCACGCCCAATTTTTCAGTTTTTGATTTGTTAAAAAAGTTAGAAATATCCAATAAATGTCGTTCCACTTCATGATTGTGTCCCACTTGTTGTTGATTCTTCACAAAAAAATACAGTTTTATATCTTTATGTTTGAAGCCTGAAATGTGGCAAAAGGTCGCAAAGTTCAAGGGGGCCGAATACTTTCGCAAGGCACTGTAGAATCACACATTACACATTTTACACACTATACCTAACCAACGTCATATTGCGTTATTAGCTCATGATCGCAAACAAAACGTTTGTACACTTGGTAAATATAAAAGTATAGCATATATGGAAGAGAAGGATAACAAAATCAATCAATCAAATAGTCACTGAAAAGACCCAACACTCTAACAAACCAGTTGAAGAAACATAGTTTGATAGTCTCTCCTCACAGCCTTAACAGATGATTTGATTCTAGGTGCTTGGATGAATAGTTTGGTAGTTTCTTCTCACAGCCTTAACAGCTGATTTGATTCTAGGTGCTTGGATGAATAGTTTGATAGTTTCTCCTCACAGCCTTAACAGCTGATTTGATTCTAGGTGTTTGGATGAATAGTTTGATAGTCTCTCCTCACAGCCTTAATTGCTGATTTGATTCTAGGTGCTTGGATGAATAGTTTGATAGTCTCTCCTCACAGCCTTAACAGCTGATTTGATTCTAGGTGCTTGGATGAATAGTTTGATAGTCTCTCCTCACAGCCTTAATTGCTGATTTGATTCTAGGTGCTTGGATGAATAGTTTGATAGTCTCTCCTCACAGCCTTAACAGCTGATTTGATTCTAGGTGTTTGGATGAATAGTTTGATAGTCTCTCCTCACAGCCTTAATTGCTGATTTGATTCTAGGTGCTTGGATGAATAGTTTGATAGTCTCTCCTCACAGCCTTAACAGCTGATTTGATTCTAGGTGCTTGGATGAATAGTTTGATAGTCTCTCCTCACAGCCTTAATTGCTGATTTGATTCTAGGTGCTTGGATGAATAGTTTGATAGTCTCTCCTCACAGCCTTAACAGCTGATTTGATTCTAGGTGTTTGGATGAATAGTTTGATAGTCTCTCCTCACAGCCTTAATTGCTGATTTGATTCTAGGTGCTTGGATGAATAGTTTGATAGTCTCTCCTCACAGCCTTAACAGCTGATTTGATTCTAGGTGCTTGGATGAATAGTTTGGTTCTTATACGATGTTTACATTATCTTTCCATGTTATTATTTGGTCCAGACTAGGCCTATGGATAGTAGAGCGCCATTCCTGTCGTTGGTTCATATATGTCACCTGGTTGGTCTATACTGTACTGAGCTGTACGATGGCCACAGTGTCAGAACAGTACTCTACTGTCTATACCACAATAAGACTGTCGGCAGTGTGTGTGTGTGTGTGTTCCACACTCTGCATACTGTGTGTGCTCATGCATCCAGGGCCAGACATACTAATTTGCATAGATCCCAATCGCACCTAGTCTAGGCTATACCACATATACAGTCACACAGACAGAATCTACACTACTAACATCCCAACCAACCTGCACTGTATAAACAGCATCATGAAAGGATATATTTTAATGAAGTCCAATAAAGCCACTATACGCTATAGTGCACACACACACACACACACACACACACACACACACACACACACACACACACACACACACACACACACACACACACACACACACACACACACACACACACACACACACACACACACACACACACACACACACACACACACACACACGCATACACACACAAACACACACACATACACACGCATACACACATACACATACACAGGCATACACACACATACACACGCATACACACACACGCATACACACACACATGCACGCCTGCACACAAACACACACGCATACATACACACGCATACACACATACACATACACACACACACATACACTCACACGCATACACACACACGCATACACACACACATACACACACTAGGCCATGGCTGCCAGTCAGTGGTTCAGACAGAGTGGTTTGGCCTAGCGGGGAGCCGCAGAGGGAGGACAATGCTCCTTCTGTGTGGCTGGAGTGTCCACGGTATCAATGACTCTGCGAGCAACTGTGTCCGGCCGATCCAACATGGCCACCCACAGCAGGCTCTGTTGATGCTAGATCCTGGGTTAGTTAGAGCCGTAATGTCTCTTTGTTTGCTTTATGTTCAGTTTCACCCTTATGTAAATGTAAAATGTACGTTGTTTTGGAGTCCGGAATCCAGTTTCTGGACAGAAAGGGATGAGAGTTAAAAGAGAGAGGTTGAGAAAGGCTTGGGTGTTAGATGTTTACCAGAAAGAGTTCTGTGGCACATCATGTGTGTATTCAGGTAGAGTACGATTGAGACATCTCAATACAGTCTTCTCTAGAAGAGAATGTAGATTACAAGGCGGCTGGTTTGGGAGTTAAAAGGAGAGAGGGGGGATTGCGGGTTGACAGGGCAGAAGGAAAGGAAGAGAAAAGGAGATATAGAGGAACAGAAAGAGATGACAGTAGGTGTAAGATAAGATCACTCGTGTTTGTCGCTGAGATCAAGATTACACTGCAGTGGAAGGAGACTGATGCTGTAGAGACAAACAGCAACCATAGCATTTAAAGCACAGTGTGAATGTGGTTGCGTGTGTATATGTGTGTGTATGTGTGTGTGTGAGTGAGTGAGTGAGGGAGTGTGGGTATAAGTGTGTGTAACTCACCTGTGTGTGTCCCCTCCCAGACGCTGGGGATTCCCCCTCCTTCTGACTGCCAACAGAGGAGGAGTCTGAACAGCTACTGTGAACTATAGAGAGCGAGTGAGAGAAAGAGAGGGAGAGCGAGAATGAGTGAATGAGAAAGGGAGATAAAGAGGGATATGGAGAGAGAGACAGAGAGAGAGAGCAAGAGAGAAAGACAGAAAGGATAAGGGAGGGAGGGAGGGAGGGAGGGAGGGAGGGAGGGAGGGAGGGAGGGAGGGAGGGAGGGAGGGAGGGAGGGAGGGAGGGAGGGAGGGAGGGAGGGAGGGAGGGAGGGAGGGAGGGAGGGAGGGCAAGAAAAAGAGATAGAGAGGTGGTGGGGGAGGGTCAGTGGCCTGCCAATAAAGTGTTTATAATGAAATTAAAATTGGATCACCGCAGAAAGACAGAGGACAATTCTATAAAGTGAAATATTACTATTCCCAGGGAGATACAGTTGAAGTCAGAAGTTTACATACACTTAGGTTGCAGTCATTAAAACTAGTTTCTCAACCACTCCACAATTTTCTTGTTAACAAACTATAGTTTTGGCAAGTCGGTTAGGACATCAACTTTGTGCATGTCACAAGTAATTTTCAGATTATTTCACTGTATCACAATTCCAGTGGGTCAGAGATTTACATACACTAAGTTGACTGTGCCTTTAAACAGCTTGGGAAATTCCTGTCACGACTTCCTCCGAAGTTGGTCCCTCTCCTTGTTCGGGCGAAGTTCGGCGGTCGACGTCACCGGTCTTCTAGCCATCGCCGATCCACCTTTAATTTTCCATTTGTTTTGTCTTGTCTTCCCACTCAACTGGTTTCAATTCCATCAATTACATGTTGTGTATTTAACCCTCTGTTCCCCCCATGTCCTTGTCCGGTATTGTTTATTGTAAGTGCCCGTGCACGTTATGTCTGGTGTGCATCTTGTTTTGTACCCATTTATTGATTGTT
Organism: Oncorhynchus gorbuscha; assembly: GCF_021184085.1. Lineage (NCBI taxonomy): Eukaryota > Metazoa > Chordata > Actinopteri > Salmoniformes > Salmonidae > Oncorhynchus > Oncorhynchus gorbuscha. Next base: position 14,720,529 of record NC_060193.1, read on the forward strand.
CTGTTTTCCGGTGGTTTTTATTATTAAACTGCGCAGTTAGAAACACCGTTTTTGCCCTCCTGCAACTTCTCTGCCACTAGTACGCACCCCTTACATTTCCAGAAAATGATGTCATGGCTTTAGAAGCTTCTGATAGGCTGATTGACATAATTTGAGTCAATTGGAGGTGTACCTGTGGATGTATTTCAAGGCCTACCTTCAAACGCAGTGCCTCTTTGCTTGACATCATGGGAAAATCAAAATAAATCATCCAAGACCTCCACAAGTCTGGTTCATCCATGGGAGCAAATACCAAATGCCTGAAGGTACCACGTTCATCTGTATAACCAATAGTACGCAAGTATAAACACCATGGGACCAAGCAGCCGTCATACCGCTCAGGAAGGAGACGTGTTTTGTCTCCTAGAGATGAATGTACTGTTGTGCGAAAAGTGCGAATCAATCCCAGAACAACAGCAAAGGACCTTGTGAAGATGCTGGAGGAAACAGGTACAAAAGTATCCATATCCACAGTAAAACGAGTCCTATATCGACATCACCTGAAAGGCTGCTCAGCAAGGAAGAAGCCACTGCTCCAAAACCGCCAGAAAAAAGCCAGACCACGGTTTGCAACTGCACATATCGTACTTTTTGCAGAATTGTCCTCTGGTCTGATGAAACAAAAATAGAACTGTTTGGCCATAATGACCATCATTATGTTTGGAGGAAAAAGGGGGAGGCTTTGCAAGCCGAAGGACACCATCCCAACCGTGAAGCACGAGGGTGGCAGCATCATGTTGTTGGGGTGGTTTGCTGCAGGAGGGCCTGATGCACTTCACAAAATAGATGGCATCATGAGGGGGGAAAATTATGTGGATATATTGAAGCAACATCTCAAGACATCAGTAAGGAAGTTAAAGCTTGTTCGCAAATGGGTTTTGCAAATGGACAATGACCCCAAGCATACCTCCAAAGTTGTGGCAAAATGAACAACAAAGTCAAGCTATTGGAGTGGCCGTCACAAAGCCCTGACCTCTATCCTATAGAAAATGTGTAGGCGAGCAAGGAGGCCTTCAAACCTGACTCAGTTACACCAGCTCTGTCAGGAGGAATGGGCCAGAATTCACCCAACTTATTGTGGGAAGCTTGTGGAAGGCTACCCGAAACGTTTGACCCAAGTTAAACATTTTAAAGGCAATGCTAACAAATACTAATTGAGGGTATGTAAACTTCTGACCCACATTGGAATGTGATGAAATAAATAAAAGCTGAAATAAATCATTCTCTCCACCATTATTCTGACATTTCACATTCTGAAAATAAAGTGGTGATCCTAACTGACCTAAGACAGGGAATTTTACTCAGATTGAATGTCAGGAATTGTGAAAAACTGAGTTTAAATGTAGTTGGTTAAGGTGTAGGTAAAGTATCTTGTTTTACTGTGGATAGAGATACAATTCACATAAGGTAATCATATGGTCCGTTAAGGTGTGTGTGAGTGCATTTGTACCTCTGTCATTCAGACTGTAGATAGAGTCCATTTCAGATGTTTCTGGTGCTCCTGTGACATCTAGCAGTATCTTACTGGACAGACCAATGCACATGGTCTCTATCAGATATGAGAGAGAGACAGAGAGACAGAGAGAGAGACAGAGAGAGAGAGAGAGAGAGAGAGAGAGAGAGAGAGAGAGAGAGAGAGAGAGAGAGAGAGAGAGAGAGAGAGAGAGAGAGAGAGAGAGAGAGAGAGAGACAGAGACAGAGACAGAGAGAGATGGAGACGGAGAGAGATGGAGAGAGAGAGAGAGAGAGAGAGAGAGAGAGAGAGAGAGAGAGAGAGAGAGAGAGAGAGAGAGAGAGAGAGAGACGGAGAGACGGAGCGAGAGAGAGAGAGGAGAGAGAGAGAGAGAGAGAGAGAGAGAGAGAGAGAGAGAGAGACGGAGATGGAGAGAGATAGACAGAGACAGAGACAGAGATAGATAGAGAGAGAGAGACGGAGATGGAGATGGAGAGAGAGACGGAGAGAGAGAGAGAGAGAGACAGAGATAGATAGAGATGGGAGAGAGAGAGAGAGAGAGAGAGAGAGAGAGAGAGAGAGAGAGAGAGAGAGAGAGAGAGAGAGAGAGAGAGAGAGAGAGAGAGAGATATGGAGAGAGAGACAGAGAGAGACGGAGAGACGGAGAGAGAGAGAGAGAGAGAGAGAGAGAGAGAGAGAGAGAGAGAGAGAGAGAGAGAGAGATGGAGATGGAGAGACGGAGAGAGAGAGAGAGAGAGAGAGAGAGAGAGAGAGAGAGAGAGAGAGAGAGAGAGAGAGAGAGAGAGAGAGAGAGATGGAGAGAGAGACAGAGACAGAGACGGAGATGGAGATGGAGAGAGAGACGGAGAGAGAGAGAGAGAGAGAGAGAGAGAGAGAGAGAGAGAGAGAGAGAGAGAGAGAGAGAGAGAGAGAGAGAGAGAGAGAGAGAGAGAGAGAGAGAGAGAGAGAGAGAGAGAGAGCGAGAGAGAGAGAGAGAGAGAGAGAGAGAGAGAGAGAGAGAGAGAGAGAGGCATACATACAGTGGATGCATCTTTTTCTCATATAACTGCAGTTTTGAAGTTATGGATTTACTCTGTCATTCCTCTGTAGGTGTCGTGTTTATTTGAGAACATACGTGTGTGTGAGCATGTGTGTCATTGTGAATGTGTGCGTATGTACGTGTGTCTGTACTGCATGTATGTGTGTGTGTTTGCATACAGCGTTCCTATGTCTAAGTCGGTGTTTGTTACCTTGGTGCTGTGTTTGAAGCTGTAGGCGGTGTGTCCCATGCACTTCTGCTTGGTGAAGACGAAGAGGGGTTGATAGAGGAACACACCCCGGTCTTCTTCCTCCTGGTCCTCCCACACACCTGACTCACCAGCTCTCCACCCCCCCGCTACCGGGACCTAACAGATGCACACATAGGCAAGCACACGCACGTAAGGAAACACCCACACACACACATGTGTCATGTAAACACTACAACAACATACTGACTGTCAGATCATGACCTATAATTTACCACACTTACACACACAGACATGCACAGTTTACCGTCCCCCAAACCACTTCATGTTGTATTTTGACCTGTCCAGTGATGTGAGGGTCATGTAACATGAGCTGTGTGTCAAACCTCCTCCACCACTCAGTTATTTAGCTAGCTACCTCTCAGCTAGCTACCGCTCAGAGAGCTGTGTGTCAAACCTCCTCCACCACTCAGTTATTTAGCTAGCTATCGCTCAGAGGGCTGTGTGTTAAATCTCCTCCACCACTCAGTTATTTAGCTAGCTATCGCTCAGAGAGCTGTGTGTCAAACCTCCTCCACCACTCAGTTATTTAGCTAGCTACCGCTCAGAGAGCTGTGTGTCAAACCTCCTCCACCACTCAGTTATTTAGCTAGCTACCTCTCAGAGAGCTGTGTGTCAAACCTCCTCCACCACTCAGTTATTTAGCTAGCTACCTCTCAGCTAGCTACCGCTCAGAGAGCTGTGTGTCAAACCTCCTCCACCACTCAGTTATTTAGCTAGCTACCTCTCAGCTAGCTACCGCTCAGAGAGCTGTGTGTCAAACCTCCTCCACCACTCAGTTATTTAGCTAGCTACCTCTCAGCTAGCTACCGCTCAGAGAGCTGTGTGTCAAACCTCCTCCACCACTCAGTTATTTAGCTAGCTACCTCTCAGCTAGCTACCGCTCAGAGAGCTGTGTGTCAAATCTCCTCCACCACTCAGTTATTTAGCTAGCTATCGCTCAGAGGGCTGTGTGTTAAATCTCCTCCACCACTCAGTTATTTAGCTAGCTACCGCTCAGAGAGCTGTGTGTCAAACCTCCTCCACCACTCAGTTATTTAGCTAGCTACCGCTCAGAGAGCTGTGTGTCAAACCTCCTCCACCACTCAGTTATTTAGCTAGCTACCGCTCAGAGAGCTGTGTGTCAAACCTCCTCCACCACTCAGTTATTTAGCTAGCTACCGCTCAGAGAGCTGTGTGTCAAACCTCCTCCACCACTCAGTTATTTAGCTAGCTACCTCTCAGCTAGCTACCACTCAGAGAGCTGTGTGTCAAACCTCCTCCACCACTCAGTTATTTAGCTAGCTACCTCTCAGCTAGCTACCGCTCAGAGAGCTGTGTGTCAAACCTCCTCCACCACTCAGTTATTTAGCTAGCTACCTCTCAGCTAGCTACCGCTCAGAGAGCTGTGTGTCAAACCTCCTCCACCACTCAGTTATTTAGCTAGCTACCGCTCAGAGAGCTGTGTGTTAAATCTCCTCCACCACTCAGTTATTTAGCTAGCTATCGCTCAGAGAGCTGTGTGTCAAATCTCCTCCACCACTCAGTTATTTAGCTAGCTACCTCTCAGAGAGCTGTGTGTCAAACCTCCTCCACCACTCAGTTATTTAGCTAGCTACCGCTCAGAGAGCTGTGTGTCAAACCTCCTCCACCACTCAGTTATTTAGCTAGCTACCTCTCAGAGAGCTGTGTGTCAAACCTCCTCCACCACTCAGTTATTTAGCTAGCTACCTCTCAGCTAGCTACCGCTCAGAGAGCTGTGTGTCAAACCTCCTCCACCACTCAGTTATTTAGCTAGCTACCTCTCAGCTAGCTACCGCTCAGAGAGCTGTGTGTCAAACCTCCTCCACCACTCAGTTATTTAGCTAGCTACCTCTCAGCTAGCTACCGCTCAGAGAGCTGTGTGTCAAACCTCCTCCACCACTCAGTTATTTAGCTAGCTACCTCTCAGCTAGCTACCGCTCAGAGAGCTGTGTGTCAAATCTCCTCCACCACTCAGTTATTTAGCTAGCTATCGCTCAGAGGGCTGTGTGTTAAATCTCCTCCACCACTCAGTTATTTAGCTAGCTACCGCTCAGAGAGCTGTGTGTCAAACCTCCTCCACCACTCAGTTATTTAGCTAGCTACCGCTCAGAGAGCTGTGTGTCAAACCTCCTCCACCACTCAGTTATTTAGCTAGCTACCGCTCAGAGAGCTGTGTGTCAAACCTCCTCCACCACTCAGTTATTTAGCTAGCTACCTCTCAGCTAGCTACCACTCAGAGAGCTGTGTGTCAAACCTCCTCCACCACTCAGTTATTTAGCTAGCTACCTCTCAGCTAGCTACCGCTCAGAGAGCTGTGTGTCAAACCTCCTCCACCACTCAGTTATTTAGCTAGCTACCTCTCAGCTAGCTACCGCTCAGAGAGCTGTGTGTCAAATCTCCTCCACCACTCAGTTATTTAGCTAGCTACCTCTCAGCTAGCTATCGCTCAGAGAGCTGTGTGTTAAATCTCCTCCACCACTCAGTTATTTAGCTAGCTATCGCTCAGAGAGCTGTGTGTTAAAGCTCCACCACTCAGTTATTTAGCTAGCTACCGCTCAGAGAGCTGTGTGTCAAACCTCCTCCACCACTCAGTTATTTAGCTAGCTACCGCTCAGAGAGCTGTGTGTCAAACCTCCTCCACCACTCAGTTATTTAGCTAGCTACCTCTCAGCTAGCTACCGCTCAGAGAGCTGTGTGTCAAACCTCCTCCACCACTCAGTTATTTAGCTAGCTACCTCTCAGCTAGCTACCGCTCAGAGAGCTGTGTGTCAAACCTCCTCCACCACTCAGTTATTTAGCTAGCTACCTCTCAGCTAGCTACCGCTCAGAGAGCTGTGTGTCAAACCTCCTCCACCACTCAGTTATTTAGCTAGCTACCTCTCAGCTAGCTACCGCTCAGAGAGCTGTGTGTCAAACCTCCTCCACCACTCAGTTATTTAGCTAGCTACCTCTCAGCTAGCTACCGCTCAGAGAGCTGTGTGTCAAACCTCCTCCACCACTCAGTTATTTAGCTAGCTACCTCTCAGCTAGCTACCGCTCAGAGAGCTGTGTGTCAAACCTCCTCCACCACTCAGTTATTTAGCTAGCTACCTCTCAGCTAGCTACCGCTCAGAGAGCTGTGTGTCAAACCTCCTCCACCACTCAGTTATTTAGCTAGCTACCTCTCAGCTAGCTACCGCTCAGAGAGCTGTGTGTCAAACCCCTCCACCACTCAGTTATTTAGCTAGCTAGCTCAGAGGGCTGTGTGTTAAATCTCCTCCACCACTCAGCTAGCTACCGCTCAGAGAGCTGTGTGTCAAACCTCCTCCACCACTCAGTTATTTAGCTAGCTACCGCTCAGCTAGCTACCTCTCTGTGTGAGAGTCTCAATGTGTGAGTGTGTGTTAACATGCCATCCTATGTTTATGCTTGTGCGTGTGTGTATGTATGTGTGTGAGTGTTTGTGTGCACCCTATTCCCTATATAGAGCACTACTGTTGACCAGAGCCCTATGATCAAAAGAAGGGCACTATATAGGGAATATGGTGCCATTTGAGACACAATAGTTTAGGGTTGAAACCTTGTCACTAGTCTGGGAGCGTTATACCAGTGTTGGGATTAATCTATACTCATCTAAATCTAATCTAGATTAATCTAAATCTAGCATTCTCACCGGACACCCGACGATGAGGTCGCTGGCCCGGAGGTCCTCACCGTGGCGCTGGGCGTGTCTGAGGACGGAGAGGAAGGAGTCATAGGAGTGGTTTAGCCCTCCCAGCTCCTCCAGAACATCACATTACTGTTCCAGTCTGTGTAGGGGACTGGAGACAGTGGGGGAAGGACAGGAGAGAGAGAGGAGGGGTGGCAAGGAGTCTGAGCTGGGGAGGGACGAGGAGGAGGAGAGGGAAAGGAGAGGACTTCAGCCATCTATGGTCATTATCATCAATCTAATTTTTTTCTTCACATAACATACAAATTATCAACAAACAGAACAGACATAACAAACACAGTGCAATACTTGCAACTCCAGTCCATAAAACAAAACTACAAATACAAAAAAAATCCTATTAAATATACAGATTTGGCCAAGCCTCCCACCAAATCATCATCACCATCATCATTGTTCTCACATCATCATTTTCATGATACAGTACCGGTACTTTTAGGCATCTTCTACTGCCACCCGGTGGTCGATTTAGATAACTACAGTGAACATTCTACCCTCAGATCTCTGCTAATACCATCTGTGTGATGGTCTCCTTGTTTACTCAGTTTAAAGCTGTGATCAGACATTGCCCTGTGTATGTATCAGACGGGCTATTATAATATATTGAAAGTCTGGTGATTGGTTTTAGGGTAATCCAACATTAATGAGTTATTGTAGGGTATACAATGCAGTGCTAATAAGCCTTTACTATATGAAACAGCTCAAAATCCCAGCCATTATTATGAGCTTTCCTCCCCTCACCAGCCTCCACTGATGCTGTAATAATGTTTTTTGAATGGAACGTTTTCTTACCTTGAAGAAGTCTGCAGCCTAAGTGACCAACAAGGAGTCCACTTCTGGTTTGGTCCTTACTATATGCAGTGAGGGTACTGGAAAAACACCTCTCTCTTTGTTTGAGAGGGAGAAAGAGGAATAAAGAGTGAGCGAGAGCCAGAGAGAAAGAGGGGGAGAGATAGAATAAAGGAGTCAATTTCCTCTTCTTCTACTTCTCGATGGTGCTGCCCATGCTAAAACATCCCTCTATCCAACTCTATGTGACCCACTCACACGTTTACTGAAGATGTCCTGTTTCAGCAGACTCTGCAGTAGAGCTCCCTCCATGGCTGGGAGGAGGTTCTGCGAGTGGAAGGCGCTGAAGCTGGCCAAGTTGTGGAAAAGGAGGTCTGCTTCCCCCCGGAAGGGGGGACGGGGTGTCTGGACCCTCCAAGAGGGGCAGGTAGGTCTCCTCCACACCCGTTAACACGGCCACGCACTGCCTCCCTGAACTCAGCATCCTACACCATAATAGATAGAGTTTGCTGTAGGGAGAAAGAGGGGGGGTAGAGGATGAAGGGAGTGGATGAGGAGGGGAAAGAAGGGGAAGGGGAGAAAGGTAAATGGGGGGAATCAGAAAGAGAGAGGAAGTGGGAAAGAGGGGAAGGGGGAAGAGGAAGAGGAATAGCGAAAGAGATGGAGGGAGATAGAGGAAGGGATGACAGAGATTGGGGAAAGAGAGAAAGCGGAGGGAAGGAGTAAAGAGAGGGATCCCCCTGCACTCCTCCTCCTCCATCCCTCCACCTACTCCCTCTATCTCCATTCTTCCCTCTGTGATACAACACAACACAGTACAACGCTATACTAGTGTTCCATTTCATTCAGATCTTCCCTCCCTCTCTCCTACCTTTTTCCAGTTTGTCCACCATGGCAGCCAATCGATAGAGGACTTCCAGGTCGCTGCCTCTGTGATTGGACACATGTACGAGGCGGTGGAGGGCGTTGTCCACACTATCATAGAGGTCAGAGGTCGCAGCCCTGAGGGGCACAGGGTTCAAAGGTCATAAAGGATATGATTATATAGGAGTGAATCCTAACTTCCACTTCAGTCGAATTTTCACTCCCATTGACATGGCATGACTCAGTTAATATTTTACTTAAAGTGTAAGTTAGGATTCATTGATTTAATGAAAGAGATAGAGGATTGATGTGTTATAATAGGAACCGTTTTCAAATACATTTCTCATACGTTATATCCATGATAGGATCATCTATTTGAATTCAATTTTCATTTGGACGCACTGATGGGACAGGGTCATGGATATGTACTAGAGAGCTCATCTATCTTTGCAATGGCCACTTCTGTGACAGCATGGGAAGCTCCATTGAGGGAAAGTGCACCTTCTATCCAACTCTATGGACAGGGTAGCTGGTGGTACCTGCAGTTTGGGGATCGCTGTGCCAGTCCTGATGTGGTCAGCCCTGCCAGCCAGGCCCCGCCCTTCAGCTGCAGCTCAGTCAGCCGTTGGTCGACGAGGACGCTCGTCATCAGCTCTGTGTGTTTATCCACACTCAGGGGAACAGTCTGGAAAAGAGACCCAAAAAATAATCTGGTAAACATTGTGTTCTTAAGCAAGATGGTTCACGCTCAGAAAGTATGTGACATTTACACAAAATGTATTCAACTTTTTTCATAAGTTCACTCAAAAGTTGTTGTTTTTCCTCATAAAAATCTATTTGATGATAATTGTTAGTATTTCACCCCATAACACCTCATTGACTTTTGTGCTACCATGTTAAACCACACAGAAGCAGTGGTATAGTAATACACATAGCATTCCTTGATACAGTCTGGTAGTGGTGCTGTGTCCATTGACTGCAGTTCACCCTCCAACAGAGAGAGGGCGCTCTCAAAACAATCAGTCAGACTCAACACTCTAAAAGCAAAAACAGGACAGGAGTAACTTAGTACAGTTAGTCTACAGTTCAAATGGCACCCTGTTCCCTGCAGTGAACTGTTATTGACCAGAGCACTACTTTTGACCAGTGACACAGCCCATAATAGTTAATACTTCACATGACATAAAAAGGCTTGATGGTGAAAACATTGACACGGCTGATTTCATATCTAAGGAAATAATGTTTGCGATATCAGGCTGTCTTTGTCATTCAAGTCACATGACTCGAGTAACATACAATGTTGTGTGTGTGTGTGTGTGTGTGCACATGAATGCATGCCTTCCTGAGGGTGTGTGTGTACGCTGTGCTGTGTGCGTGTGTGACTGTAAATCAATTTGAGATAAGTGTGAATAAACAAAACATTCCTGCCTGTCTCGGTCTCTCAAGACCGAGATCAAGACCAAATGCCAATAGTGGCATATTGATTGAGCTGCATATGGAATCTGAATTGATTTGAGAAAGAATAGGCTTTATGACTGTAAGTCTTAGCATTCAAAGAGCTAAACTTGATATTCTGAGGGCTAGAAACATGCTAGGAAGAGACTCTTTCTCTCTCTCTCTCTCTCTCTCTCTCTCTCTCTCTCTCTCTCTCTCTCTCTCTCTCTCTCTCTCTCTCTCTCTCTCTCTCTCTCTCTCTCTCTCTCTCTCTCTCTCTCTCTCTCTCTCTCTCTCTCTCTCTCTCTCTCTCTCTCATCAGTCTCTGTTTCCCTGCCCCTCCCTCCATCCCGCTTTCCCTCCCTTCCTCTCCAGTCTGAAAGCCAGTTAGAGTGGCAGTGTTTATAGTCTCCATCCATCTCCAGGGGCAGCTACTGCCTGTCTATATACCTGTCCCTCGCACCGTGTACACACACACACACACACACACACACACACACACACACACACACACACACACACACACACACACACACACACACACACACACACACACACACACACACACACACACACACACACACACACACACAGACACACACACGCACGCACGCACGCACGCACGCACGCACGCACGCACACACACACACACACACACACACACACACACACACACACACACAGACAGAGATAAAAGGAATTACATTTAGTGTGACAAGCGACGCACGCACGCACGCACACACACACACACACACACACACACACACACACACACACACAGACAGAGATAGGAATTCAATTGATATCAACTCTACTTTTTATATAGCACACACCAGGATACGCACGCACGCACGCACGCACACGCACACACACACACACACACACACACACACACACACACACACACACACACACACACACACACACACACACACACACACACACACACACAGACAGAGATAAAAGGGAATTACATTTAGTGTGACAAGCGATACAGCGTTAGAATTCAATTGATATCAACTCTACTTTATATAGCCACCCAGGATATCACACACACACGCACGCACGCACGCACGCACGCACGCACGCACGCACGCACACACACACACACACACACACACACACACACACACACACACACACACACACACACACACACACACACCCAGGAGAGTCCATTCACCATTACCACGAGCCCATCTTAAGGTGCCACCAACGTCCTGTGACACAGACATAAACAAATCTCTACACGTAAACATTGTACGCTACTTTTATTACAACTTTATATTTTGGGGATTTGACTATTGATTACTATTGATTACAAGTGATTAATATTAATATTGATATTTGTACTGCACTGTTGAGGGGAGCTCGCAAGTAAACATTTCACTGTACCGTTTATACCTGTGCATGTGATGAATAAACTTTTATTCAATTCGATACATACAGTCTATACATGTTTATCCAGTCTATACATGTTTATCCAGTCTATAAATGTTTATCCAGTTCACAAATGTTTATCCAGTCTACAAATGTTTATCCAGTCTACAAATGTTTATCCATTCTACAAATGTTTATCCAGTCTATAAATGTTTATCCAGTCTATACATGTTTATCCAGTCTACAAATGTTTATCCAGTCTATACATGTTTATCCAGTCTATACATGTTTATCCAGTCTACAAATGTTTATCCAGTCTACAAATGTTTATCCAGTCTATACATGTTTATCCAGTCTATACATGTTTATCCAGTCTACAAATGTTTATCCAGTCTACAAATGTTTATCCAGTCTATACATGTTTATCCAGTCTATACATGTTTATCCAGTCTACAAATGTTTATCCAGTCTATACATGTTTATCCAGTCTATACATGTTTATCCAGTCTACAAATGTTTATCCAGTCTACAAATGTTTATCCAGTCTATACATGTTTATCCAGTCTATACATGTTTATCCAGTCTACAAATGTTTATCCAGTCTACAAATGTTTATCCAGTCTATACGGCAGGTTGCCTAGTGGTTAGAGCGTTGGGCCAGTAACCAAAAGGTTGCAGTCCCCCGCACCCCCGCACCTCTCTGGTGCAGTCCCCCGCAGCCCCGCACCCCTCTGGTGCAGTCCCCCGCACCTCTCTGGTGCAGTACCCCGCACCTCTCTGGTGCAGTCCCCCACCCCTCTCTGGTGCAGTCCCCCGCACCTCTCTGGTGCAGTCCCCCGCACCTCTCTGGTGCAGTCCCCCGCAGCCCCGCACCCCTCTGGTGCAGTCCCCCGCACCTCTCTGGTGCAGTACCCCGCACCTCTCTGGTGCAGTCCCCCACCCCTCTCTGGTGCAGTCCCCCGCACCCCCGCACCTCTCGGGTGCAGTCCCCCGCACCCCTCTCTGGTGCAGTGCCCCGCACCCTGCACCTCTCTGGTGCAGTCCCCGCAGCCCCGCACCTCTCTGGTGCAGTCCCCACACCTCTCTGGTGCAGTCCCCGCACCCCTGCACCTCTCTGGTGCAGTCCCCACACCCCTGCACCTCTCTGGCGCAGTCCCCCGCAGCCCCGCACCTCTCTGGTGCAGTCCCCCACACCTCTCTGGTGCAGTCCCCCGCACCCCTGCACCTCTCTGGTGCAGTCCCCCACACCCCTCTCTGGTGCAGTCCCCCGCACCCCCGCACCTCTCTGGTGCAGTCCCCCGCACCTCTCTGGTACAGTCCCCCACACCTCTCTGGTGCAGTCCCCGCAGCCCCGCACCTCTCTGGTGCAGTCCCCCACACCTCTCTGGTGCAGTCCCCCGCACCCCTGCACCTCTCTGGTGCAGTCCCCGCACCCCTGCACCTCTCTGGTGCAGTCCCCCGCAGCCCCGCACCTCTCTGGTGCAGTCCCCCACACCTCTCTGGTGCAGTCCCCCGCACCCCTGCACCTCTCTGGTGCAGTCCCCGCACCCCGCACCCCTCTCTGGTGCAGTCCCCCGCACCCCGCACCTCTCTGGTGCAGTCCCCCGCACCCCGCACCTCTCTGGTGCAGTCCCCCGCAGCCCCGCACCTCTCTGGTGCAGTCCCCGCACCCCCGCACCTCTCTGGTGCAGTCCCCCGCAGCCCCGCACCTCTCTGGTGCAGTCCCCGCACCCCTGCACCTCTCTGGTGCAGTCCCCCGCAGCCCCGCACCTCTCTGGTGCAGTCCCCCACACCTCTCTGGTGCAGTCCCCGCAGCCCCGCACCTCTCTGGTGCAGTCCCCCACACCTCTCTGGTGCAGTCCCCGCACCCCTGCACCTCTCTGGTGCAGTCCCCGCACCCCTGCACCTCTCTGGTGCAGTCCCCCGCAGCCCCGCACCTCTCTGGTGCAGTCCCCCACACCTCTCTGGTGCAGTCCCCCGCACCCCTGCACCTCTCTGGTGCAGTCCCCGCACCCTCTCTGGTGCAGTCCCCGCACCTCTCTGGTGCAGTCCCCCGCACCCCCGCACCTCTCTGGTGCAGTCCCCCGCAGCCCCGCACCTCTCTGGTGCAGTCCCCCCCCTGCACCTCTCTGGTGCAGTCCCCCGCACCCCTGCACCTCTCTGGTGCAGTGCAGTCCCCCGCACCCCTGCACCTCTCTGGTGCAGTCCCCTGGTGCAGCCCCGCACCTCTCTGGTGCAGTCCCCCACACCTCTCTGGTGCAGTCCCCCGCACCCCTGCACCTCTCTGGTGCAGTCCCCCGCACCCCTGCACCTTTCTGGTGCAGTCCCCCGCACCCCTCTCTGGTGCAGTCCCCCGCACCCCCGCACCTCTCTGATGCAGTCCTCCGCACCCCCGCACCTCTCTGGTGCAGTCCCCCGCAGCCCCGCACCCCTCTGGTGCAGTCCCCCACACCTCTCTGGTGCAGTCCCCCGCACCTCTCTGGTGCAGTCCCCCGCACCCCCGCACCTCTCTCTGGTGCAGTCCCCCGCACCTCTCTGGTGCAGTCCCCGCACCTCTCTGGTGCAGTCCCCCACACCCCCACACCTCTCTGGTGCAGTCCCCCACACCCCCACACCTCCCTGGTGCAGTCCCCCACACCCCCGCACCTCTCTGGTGTAGTCCCCGCACCTCTCTGGTGCAGTCCCCACACCTCTCTGGTGCAGTCCCCCACACCTCTCTGGTGCAGTTCCCCGCACCTCTCTGGTGCAGTCCCCCACACCTCTCTGGTGCAGTCCCCCACACCTCTCTGGTGCAGTTCCCCGCACCTCTCTGGTGCAGTCCCCCACACCTCTCTGGTGCAGTCCCCCACACCTCTCTGGTGCAGTCCCCCACACCTCTCTGGTGCAGTTCCCCACACCCCTGCACCTCTCTGGTGCAGTCCCCCGTACCCCTGCACCTCTCTGGTGCAGTTCCCGCACCCCCGCACCTCTCTGGTGCAGTTCCCCGCACCCCCGCACCTCTCTGGTGCAGTTCCCCGTACCCCCGCACCTCGCTGGTGCAGTTCCCCGCACCCCCGCACCTCTCTGGTGCAGTCCCCGCACCCCGCACCTCTCTGGTGCAGTCCCCCGCAGCCCCGCACCGCTCTGGTGCAGTCCCCTCACCCCTGCACCTCTCTGGTGCAGTCCCCCGCAGCCCCGCACCTCTCTGGTGCAGTCCCCCACACCTCTCTGGTGCAGTTCCCCGCACCTCTCTGGTGCAGTCCCCCACACCTCTCTGGTGCAGTCCCCCACACCTCTCTGGTGCAGTCCCCCACACCTCTCTGGTGCAGTCCCCCACACCCCCGCACCTCTCTGGTGTAGTCCCCCGCACCTCTCTGGTGCAGTCCCCCACACCTCTCTGGTGCAGTCCCCCACACCTCTCTGGTGCAGTTCCCCGCACCTCTCTGGTGCAGTCCCCCACACCTCTCTGGTGCAGTCCCCCACACCTCTCTGGTGCAGTTCCCGCACCTCTCTGGTGCAGTCCCCCACACCTCTCTGGTGCAGTCCCCCACACCTCTCTGGTGCAGTCCCCCACACCTCTCTGGTGCAGTTCCCCACACCCCTGCACCTCTCTGGTGCAGTCCCCGCACCCCCGCACCTCTCTGGTGCAGTTCCCGCACCCCCGCACCTCTCTGGTGCAGTTCCCCGCACCCCCGCACCTCTCTGGTGCAGTTCCCGCACCCCCGCACCTCTCTGGTGCAGTCCCCCACACCCCCACACCTCTCTGGTGCAGTCCCCCACACCCCCACACCTCTCTGGTGCAGTCCCCCACACCCCCACACCTCCCTGGTGCAGTCCCCCACACCCCGCACCTCTCTGGTGTAGTCCCCCGCACCTCTCTGGTGCAGTCCCCCACACCTCTCTGGTGCAGTCCCCCACACCTCTCTGGTGCAGTTCCCGCACCTCTCTGGTGCAGTCCCCCGCACCTCTCTGGTGTAGTCCCCACACCTCTCTGGTGCAGTCCCCCACACCTCTCTGGTGCAGTCCCCCACACCTCTCTGGTGCAGTTCCCCGCACCTCTCTGGTGCAGTCCCCCACACCTCTCTGGTGCAGTCCCCCACACCTCTCTGGTGCAGTTCCCCGCACCTCTCTGGTGCAGTCCCCCACACCTCTCTGGTGCAGTCCCCCACACCTCTCTGGTGCAGTCCCCCACACCTCTCTGGTGCAGTTCCCCACACCCCTGCACCTCTCTGGTGCAGTCCCCGTACCCCTGCACCTCTCTGGTGCAGTTCCCCGCACCCCCGCACCTCTCTGGTGCAGTTCCCGCACCCCGCACCTCTCTGGTGCAGTCCCCGCACCCCGCACCTCTCTGGTGCAGTCCCCCGCAGCCCCGCACCTCTCTGGTGCAGTCCCCGCACCCCTGCACCTCTCTGGTGCAGTCCCCCGCAGCCCCGCACCTCTCTGGTGCAGTCCCCCACACCTCTCTGGTGCAGTCCCCCGCAGCCCCGCACCTCTCTGGTGCAGTCCCCCACACCTCTCTGGTGCAGTCCCCCGCACCCCTGCACCTCTCTGGTGCAGTCCCCCGCACCCCCGCACCTCTCTGGTGCAGTCCCCCGCAGCCCCGCACCTCTCTGGTGCAGTCCCCACACCTCTCTGGTGCAGTCCCCCGCACCCCTGCACCTCTCTGGTGCAGTCCCCGCACCCCTCTCTGGTGCAGTCCCCCGCACCTCTCTGGTGCAGTCCCCGCACCCCCGCACCTCTCTGGTGCAGTCCCCCGCAGCCCCGCACCTCTCTGGTGCAGTCCCCTCACCCCTGCACCTCTCTGGTGCAGTCCCCCGCAGCCCCGCACCTCTCTGGTGCAGTCCCCCACACCTCTCTGGTGCAGTCCCCCGCACCCCTGCACCTCTCTGGTGCAGTCCCCCGCACCCCTGCACCTCTCTGGTGCAGTCCCCCGCAGACCCGCACCTCTCTGGTGCAGTCCCCCACACCTCTCTGGTGCAGTCCCCCGCACCCCTGCACCTCTCTGGTGCAGTCCCCCGCACCCCGCACCTTTCTGGTGCAGTCCCCGCACCCCCGCACCCCTCTCTGGTGCAGTCCCCCGCACCCCCGCACCTCTCTGATGCAGTCCTCCGCACCCCCGCACCTCTCTGGTGCAGTCCCCCGCAGCCCCGCACCCCTCTGGTGCAGTCCCCCACACCTCTCTGGTGCAGTCCCCCGCACCTCTCTGGTGCAGTCCCCCGCACCCCCGCACC
>NC_060193.1:14741713-14746713 GCF_021184085.1 Oncorhynchus gorbuscha
AGAGGAAGAGAAGGGGTGAAGGAAGGTGAGATGAGAGGCAGAGAGACAGAGAGGAAGAGAAGAGGTGAAGGAAGGTGAGATGAGAGGCAGAGAGACAGAGAGGAAGAGAAGGGGTGAAGGAAGGTGAGATGAGAGGCAGAGAGACAGAGAGGAAGAGAAGGGGTGAAGGAAGGTGAGATGAGAGGCAGAGAGACAGAGAGGAAGAGAAGGGGTGAAGGAAGGTGAGATGAGAGGCAGAGAGACAGAGAGGAAGAGAAGGGGTGAAGGAAGGTGAGATGAGAGGCAGAGAGACAGAGAGGAAGAGAAGGGGTGAAGGAAGGTGAGATGAGAGGCAGAGAGACAGAGAGGAAGAGAAGGGGTGAAGGAAGGTGAGATGAGAGGCAGAGAGACAGAGAGGAAGAGAAGGGGTGAAGGAAGGTGAGATGAGAGGCAGAGAGACAGAGAGGAAGAGAAGAGGTGGAGGAAGGTGAGATGACAGGCAGAGAGACAGAGAGGAAGAGAAGGGGTGAAGGAAGGTGAGATGAGAGGCAGAGAGACAGAGAGGAAGAGAAGGGGTGAAGGAAGGTGAGATGAGAGGCAAAGAGAGGAAGAGAAGGGGTGAAGGAAGGTGAGATGAGAGGCAGAGAGACAGAGAGGAAGAGAAGGGGTGAAGGAAGGTGAGATGAGAGAGACAGAGAGGAAGAGAAGGGGTGAAGGAAGGTGAGATGAGAGGCAGAGAGACAGAGAGGAAGAGAAGGGGTGAAGGAAGGTGAGATGAGAGGCAGAGAGACAGAGAGGAAGAGAAGGGGTGGAGGAAGGTGAGATGAGAGGCAGAGAGACAGAGAGGAAGAGAAGGGGTGAAGGAAGGTGAGATGAGAGGCAGAGAGACAGAGAGGAAGAGAAGGGGTGAAGGAAGGTGAGATGAGAGGCAGAGAGACAGAGAGGAAGAGAAGGGGTGAAGGAAGGTGAGATGAGAGGCAGAGAGACAGAGAGGAAGAGAAGGGGTGAAGGAAGGTGAGATGAGAGGCAGAGAGACAGAGAGGAAAAAGGGGTGAAGGAAGGTGAGATGAGAGGCAGAGAGACAGAGAGGAAGAGAAGGGGTGAAGGAAGGTGAGATGAGAGGCAGAGAGACAGAGAGGAAGAGAAGGGGTGAAGGAAGGTGAGATGAGAGGCAGAGAGACAGAGAGGAAGAGAAGGGGTGAAGGAAGGTGAGATGAGAGGCAGAGAGACAGAGAGGAAGAGAAGAGGTGGAGGAAGGTGAGATGACAGGCAGAGAGACAGAGAGGAAGAGAAGGGGTGAAGGAAGGTGAGATGAGAGGCAGAGAGACAGAGAGGAAGAGAAGGGGTGAAGGAAGGTGAGATGAGAGGCAGAGAGACAGAGAGGAAGAGAAGGGGTGAAGGAAGGTGAGATGAGAGGCAGAGAGACAGAGAGGAAAGAAGGGGTGAAGGAAGGTGAGATGAGAGGGAGAGACAGAGAGGAAGAGAAGGGGTGAAGGAAGGTGAGATGAGAGGCAGAGAGACAGAGAGGAAGAGAAGGGGTGAAGGAAGGTGAGATGAGAGGCAGAGAGACAGAGAGGAAGAGAAGGGGTGGAGGAAGGTGAGATGAGAGGCAGAGAGACAGAGAGGAAGAGAAGGGGTGAAGGAAGGTGAGATGAGAGGCAGAGAGACAGAGAGGAAGAGAAGGGGTGAAGGAAGGTGAGATGAGAGGCAGAGAGACAGAGAGGAAGAGAAGGGGTGAAGGAAGGTGAGATGAGAGGCAGAGAGACAGAGAGGAAGAGAAGGGGTGAAGGAAGGTGAGATGAGAGGCAGAGAGACAGAGAGGAAGAGAAGGGGTGAAGGAAGGTGAGATGAGAGGCAGAGAGGCAGAGAGACAGAGAGGAAGAGAAGGGGTGAAGGAAGGTGAGATGACAGGCAGAGAGACAGAGAGGAAGAGAAGGGGTGAAGGAAGGTGAGATGAGAGGCAGAGAGACAGAGAGGAAGAGAAGGGGTGAAGGAAGGTGAGATGAGAGGCAGAGAGACAGAGAGGAAGAGAAGGGGTGGAGGAAGGTGAGATGAGAGGCAGAAGACAGAGAGGAAGAGAGGGGTGAAGGAAGGTGAGATGAGAGGCAGAGAGACAGAGAGGAAGAGAAGGGGTGAAGGAAGGTGAGATGAGAGGCAGAGAGACAGAGAGGAAGAGAAGGGGTGAAGGAAGGTGAGATGAGAGGCAGAGAGACAGAGAGGAAGAGAAGGGGTGAAGGAAGGTGAGATGAGAGGCAGAGAGACAGAGAGGAAGAGAAGGGGTGGAAGGAAGGTGAGATGAGAGGCAGAGAGACAGAGAGGAAGAGAAGGGGTGAAGGAAGGTGAGATGAGAGGCAGAGAGACAGAGAGGAAGAGAAGGGGTGAAGGAAGGTGAGATGAGAGGCAGAGAGACAGAGAGAAGAAGGTGAAGGAGATGAGATGAGAGGCAGAGAGACAGAGAGGAAGAGAAGGGGTGAAGGAAGGTGAGATGAGAGGCAGAGAGACAGAGAGGAAGAGAAGGGGTGAAGGAAGGTGAGATGAGAGGCAGAGAGACAGAGAGGAAGAGAAGGGGTGAAGGAAGGTGAGATGAGAGGCAGAGAGACAGAGAGGAAGAGAAGGGGTGAAGGAAGGTGAGATGAGAGGCAGAGAGACAGAGAGGAAGAGAAGGGGTGAAGGAAGGTGAGATGAGAGGCAGAGAGACAGAGAGGAAGAGAAGGGGTGAAGGAAGGTGAGATGAGAGGCAGAGAGACAGAGAGGAAGAGAAGGGGTGAAGGAAGGTGAGATGAGAGGCAGAGAGACAGAGAGGAAGAGAAGGGGTGAAGGAAGGTGAGATGAGAGGCAGAGAGACAGAGAGGAAGAGAAGGGGTGAAGGAAGGTGAGATGAGAGGCAGAGAGACAGAGAGGAAGAGAAGGGGTGAAGGAAGGTGAGATGAGAGGCAGAGAGACAGAGAGGAAGAGAAGGGGTGGAGGAAGGTGAGATGGGAGGCAGAAAAAAAGACAGAGGGAGACTGAACGCAAGAGAACAGCGATACAATGCACGCACAAACTGTGTTACATAAAATGACAGTTGCACCACAGGATTTCTCATCTCTCAAACTAGTGTAACTAAGAGGTCAGCAGATGTCGTCTGGGGTCAGTAGCATGGATGATTCCGCTGATCTTAGGTCAGGAGGTATTAAGAAACAAAAACAACTCCAAATCCACTCTTAAAGCTGCAGAACCGAGTGATTTTCTGAGAAGAGGTGGTTTAATCCTTGATGATTGTAACTAGAGTTCATGGATCACCGGTAATGTGGCCTTGAAGACTGGCTATAGGGTCTGGAAAGATTTGGGGTTGCCACTGACTGACTGATTGAGGATGATCTAGATTGATTACAAGTCAACGTTAACCTGGTCCCAGATGGGTTTGTGCTATTATGCATGACAGCACAAACAGATCTGGGACCAGTTTTAATCCTCTCCCCTCTCTAGCAAGAAGCAGGTCACTAAGATATAATCAATGTCAAATGATCCCACTGCGGATGAAGGACTGTAATCAGGTATGCTCTAAGCAGAGATACGTAGTGTAGGACCATAGACATATTATCAAGGGTACAGTATCTACCTACTGCTGACTACTCTCTAATCCAAATACTACCAGTCCCAGTCAAAATACCAATCCAAATACTACCAGTCCCAGTCAAAATACCAATCCAAATACTACCAGTCCCAGTCAAAATACCAATCCAAATACTACCAGTCCCAGTCAAAATACCAATCCAAATACTACCAGTCCCAATCCAAATACTACCAGTCCCAGTCAAAATACCAATCCAAATACTACCAATCCCAATCCAAATACTACCAGTCCCAGTCAAAATACCAATCAAAATACTACCAGTCCCAATCCAAATACTACCAGTCCCAGTCAAAATACCAATCAAAATACTACCAGTCCCAATCCAAATACTACCAGTCCCAATCCAAATACTACCAGTCCCAATCCAAATACTACCAGTCCCAGTCAAAATACCAATCAAAATACTACCAGTCCCAATCCAAATACTACCAGTCCCAATCCAAATACTACCAGTCCCAATCCAAATACTACCAGTCCCAACCCAAATACTACCAGTCCCAATCCAAATACTACCAGTCCCAATCCAAATACTACCAGTCCCAATCCAAATACTACCAGTCCCAACCCAAATACTACCAGTCCCAACCCAAATACTACCAGTCCCAATCCAAATACTACCAATCCCAATCCAAATACTACCAGTCCCAATCCAAATACTACCAGTCCCAACCCAAATACTACCAGTCCCAATCCAAATACTACCAGTCCCAACCCAAATACTACCAGTTCCAATCAAAATACCAATCCAAAAACTACCGGTCCCAATCCAAACACTACCAGTCCCAATGCAAATACTACCAGTCCCGATCGAAATACTACCAGTCCCAATTCAAACACTACCAGTCCTGATCCAAATACTACCAGTCCCAATCCAAATACTACCAGTCCCAATCCAAATACTACCAGTCCCAATCCAAATACTACCAGTCCCAATCCAAATACTATCAGTCCCAATGCAAATACTACCAGTCTCAATCCAAATACTATCAGTCTCAATCCAAAAGCTACCAGTCCCAATCAACATACCAATAAATATACTACAACTCCCAATCAAAATACTACCAGTCCCAATTAAAATACTACCAGTCCCAATTAAAATACTACCAGTCCCAATCCAAATACTACCAGTCCCAATCCAAATACTACCAGTCCCAATCCAAATACTACCAGTCCCAACCCAAATACTACCAGTTCCAATCAAAATACCAATCCCAAATACTACCGGTCCCAATCCAAACACTACCAGTCCCAATGCAAATACTACCAGTCCCGATCGAAATACTACCAGTCCCAATTCAAACACTACCAGACCCAATCCAAATACTACCAGTCCCAATCCAAATACTACCAGTCCCAATCCAAATACTACCAGTCCCAATCCAAATACTACCAGTCCCAATCCAAA